>NW_028263228.1:600000-900000 GCF_982192425.1 Myodes glareolus
ACTCACATGCGTTTCTCTTAAAGAGAAGCAGTCTGTTCCAACACTTCAATTCACTGTGCGAAGTGAATGGAGTGTTGCTTCAGTTTCTAAATGCTGTCCTTTCAGAGAAAATCACTTTCCTTTGAAAGTGCCTTAAGAAACTTGCAAGCATTCAAAAGAAACTCACATGCGTTTCTCTGAAAGAGAAGCAGTCTGTTCCAACACTTCAATTCACTGTGCGAAGTGAATGGAGTGTTGCTTCACTTTCTAAATGCTGTCCTTTCAGAGAAAATCACTTTCCTTTGAAAGTGCCTTAAGCTACTTGTAAGCATTAGGAAGAAACTCACATGCGTTTCTCTGAAAGAGAAGCAGTCTGTTCCAAAATTTCAATTCACTGTGCGAAGTGAATGGAGTGTTGCTTCACTTTCTAAATTCTGTCCTTTCAGAGAAAATCACTTTCCTTTGATAGTGCCGTAAGCTACTTGCAAGCATTAGGAAGAAACTCACATGCGTTTCTCTGAAAGAGAAGCAGTCTGTTCCAACACTTCAATTCACTGTGTGAAGTGAATAGAGTGTTGCCTCACTTTCTAAATGCTGTCCTTTCAGAGAAAATCACTTTCCTTTGAAAGTGCCTTAAGCTACTTACAAGCATTTAACAGAAACTCACATGCGTTTCTCTGAAAGAGAAGCAGTCTGTTCCAACACTTCAATTCACTGTGCGAAGTGAATGGAGTGTTGCTTCACTTTCTAAATGCTGTCCTTTCAGAGAAAATCACTTTCCTTTGAAAGTGCCTTAAGCTACTTAAAAGCATTCACCAGAAACTCACATGCGTTTCTCTGAAAGAAAAGCAGTCTGTTCCAACACTTCAATTCACTGTGCGAAGTGAATGGAGTGTTGCCTCACTTTCTAAATGCTGTCCTTTCAGAGAAAATCACTTTCCTTTGAAAGTGCCTTAAGCTACTTACAAGCATTCACCAGAAACTCACATGCGTTTCTCTGAAAGAGAAGCAGTCTGTTCCAACACTTCAATTCACAGTGCGAATTGAATGGAGTGTTGCTTCAGTTTCTAAATGCTGTCCTTTCAGAGAAAATCACTTTCCTTTGAAAGTGCCTTAAGCAACTTGCAAAAATTCACAAGAAACCCACATGCGTTTCTCTGAAAGAGAAGCAGTCTGTTCCAACACTTCAATTCACTGTGCGAAGTGAATGGAGTGTTCCTTCACTTTCTAAATGCTGTCCTTTCAGAGAAAATCACTTTCCTTTGAAAGTGCCTTAAGCTACTTGCAAGCATTCACAAGAAACACTAATGCGTTTCTCTGAAAGAGAAGCAGTCTGTTCCAACACTTCAATTCATTGCGCGAAGGGAATGGAGTGTTGCTTTACTTTCTAAATGCTGTCCTTTCAGAGAAAATCCCTTTCCTTTGAAATTGCCTTAAGCTACTTGCAAGCATTAGGAAGAAACTCACATGCGTTTCTCTGAAAGAGAAGCAGTCTGTTCCAACACTTCAATTCACTGTGCGAAGTGAATGGAGTGTTGCCTCACTTTCTAAATGCTGTCTTTTCAGAGAAAATCACTTTCCTTTGAAAGTGCCTTAAACTACTTTCAAGCATTCATAAAAAACTCACATGCGTTTCTCTGAAAGAGAAGCAGTCTGTTCCAACACTTCAATTCACTGTGCGAAGTGAATGGAGTGTTGCTTCACTTTCTAAATGCTGTCCTTTCAGAGAAAATCACTTTCCTTTGATAGTGCCTTAAGCTACTTGCAAGCATTAGGAAGAAACTCACATGCGTTTCTCTGAAAGAGAAGCAGTCTGTTCCAACACTTCAATTCACTGTGTGAAGTGAATAGAGTGTTGCCTCACTTTCTAAATGCTGTCCTTTCAGAGAAAATCACTTTCCTTTGAAAGTGCCTTAAGCTACTTACAAGCATTCACCAGAAACTCACATGCGTTTCACTGAAAGAGAAGCAATCTGTTCCAACACTTCAATTCACTGTGCGAAGTGAATGGAGTGTTGCTTCACTTTCTAAATGCTGTCCTTTCAGAGAAAATCACTTTCCTTTGAAAGTGCCTTAAACTACTTTCAAGCATTCACAAAAAACTCACATGCGTTTCTCTTAAAGAGAAGCAGTCTGTTCCAACACTTCAATTCACTGTGCGAAGTGAATGGAGTGTTGCTTCAGTTTCTAAATGCTGTTCTTTCAGAGAAAATCACTTTCCTTTGAAAGTGCCTTAAGAAACTTGCAAGCATTCAAAAGAAACTCACATGCGTTTCTCTGAAAGAGAAGCAGTCTGTTCCAACACTTCAATTCACTGTGCGAAGTGAATGGAGTGTTGCTTCACTTTCTAAATTCTGTCCTTTCAGAGAAAATCACTTTCCTTTGATAGTGCCGTAAGCTACTTGCAAGCATTAGGAAGAAACTCACATGCGTTTCTCTGAAAGAGAAGCAGTCTGTTCCAACACTTCAATTCACTGTGTGAAGTGAATAGAGTGTTGCCTCACTTTCTAAATGCTGTCCTTTCAGAGAAAATCACTTTCCTTTGAAAGTGCCTTAAGCTACTTACAAGCATTTAACAGAAACTCACATGCGTTTCTCTGAAAGAGAAGCAGTCTGTTCCAACACTTCAATTCACTGTGCGAAGTGAATGGAGTGTTGCTTCACTTTCTAAATGCTGTTCTTTCAGAGAAAATCACTTTCCTTTGAAAGTGCCTTAAGCTACTTGCAAGCATTAGGAAGAAACTCACATGCGTTTCTCTGAAAGAGAAGCAGTCCGTTCCAACACTTCAATTCACTGTGCGAAGTGAATGGAGTGTTGCTTCACTTTCTAAATGCTGTCCTTTCAGAGAAAATCACTTTCCTTTGAAAGTGCCTTAAGCTACTTTCTGGCATTCACAGGAAACACACATGCGTTTCTCTGAAAGAGAAGCAATCTGTTCCAACACTTCAATTCACTGTGTGAAGTGAATGGAGTGTTGACTCACTTTCTAAATGCTGTCCTTTCACAGAAAATCACTTTCCTTTGAAAGTGCCTTAAGCTACTTACAAGCATTCACCAGAAACTCACATGCGTTTCTCTGAAAGAGAAGCAGTCTGTTCCAACACTTCAATTCACTGTGCGAATTGAATGGAGTGTTGCTTCAGTTTCTAAATGCTGTCCTTTCAGAGAAAATCACTTTCCTTTGAAAGTGCCTTAAACTACTTTCAAGCATTCACAAAAAACTCACATGCGTTTCTCTTAAAGAGAAGCAGTCTGTTCCAACACTTCAATTCACTGTGCGAAGTGAATGGAGTGTTGCTTCAGTTTCTAAATGCTGTTCTTTCAGAGAAAATCACTTTCCTTTGAAAGTGCCTTAAGAAACTTGCAAGCATTCAAAAGAAACTCACATGCGTTTCTCTGAAAGAGAAGCAGTCTGTTCCAACACTTCAATTCACTGTGCGAAGTGAATGGAGTGTTCCTTCACTTTCTAAATGCTGTCCTTTCAGAGAAAATCACTTTCCTTTGAAAGTGCCTTAAGCTACTTGCAAGCATTCACAAGAAACACTAATGCGTTTCTCTGAAAGAGAAGCAGTGTTCCAACACTTCAATTCATTGCGCGAAGGGAATGGAGTGTTGCTTTACTTTCTAAATGCTGTCCTTTCAGAGAAAATCCCTTTCCTTTGAAATTGCCTTAAGCTACTTGCAAGCATTAGGAAGAAACTCACATGCGTTTCTCTGAAAGAGAAGCAGTCTGTTCCAACACTTCAATTCACTGTGCGAAGTGAATGGAGTGTTGCCTCACTTTCTAAATGCTGTCTTTTCAGAGAAAATCACTTTCCTTTGAAAGTGTCTTAAACTACTTTCAAGCATTCATAAAAAACTCACATGCGTTTCTCTGAAAGAGAAGCAGTCTGTTCCAACACTTCAATTCACTGTGCGAAGTGAATGGAGTGTTGCTTCACTTTCTAAATGCTGTCCTTTCAGAGAAAATCACTTTCCTTTGATAGTGCCTTAAGCTACTTGCAAGCATTAGGAAGAAACTCACATGCGTTTCTCTGAAAGAGAAGCAGTCTGTTCCAACACTTCAATTCACTGTGTGAAGTGAATAGAGTGTTGCCTCACTTTCTAAATGCTGTCCTTTCAGAGAAAATCACTTTCCTTTGAAAGTGCCTTAAGCTACTTACAAGCATTCACCAGAAATTCACATGCGTTTCTCTGAAAGAGAAGCAATCTGTTCCAACACTTCAATTCACTGTGCGAAGTGAATGGAGTGTTGCTTCACTTTCTAAATGCTGTCCTTTCAGAGAAAATCACTTTCCTTTGAAAGTGCCTTAAACTACTTTCAAGCATTCACAAAAAACTCACATGCGTTTCTCTTAAAGAGAAGCAGTCTGTTCCAACACTTCAATTCACTGTGCGAAGTGAATGGAGTGTTGCTTCACTTTCTAAATGCTGTCCTTTCAGAGAAAATCACTTTCCTTTGAAAGTGCCTTAAACTACTTTCAAGCATTCACAAAAAACTCACATGCGTTTCTCTTAAAGAGAAGCAGTCTGTTCCAACACTTCAATTCACTGTGCGAAGTGAATGGAGTGTTGCTTCAGTTTCTAAATGCTGTTCTTTCAGAGAAAATCACTTTCCTTTGAAAGTGCCTTAAGAAACTTGCAAGCATTCAAAAGAAACTCACATGCGTTTCTCTGAAAGAGAAGCAGTCTGTTCCAACACTTCAATTCACTGTGCGAAGTGAATGGAGTGTTCCTTCACTTTCTAAATGCTGTCCTTTCAGAGAAAATCACTTTCCTTTGAAAGTGCCTTAAGCTACTTGCAAGCATTCACAAGAAACACTAATGCGTTTCTCTGAAAGAGAAGCAGTCTGTTCCAACACTTCAATTCATTGCGCGAAGGGAATGGAGTGTTGCTTTACTTTCTAAATGCTGTCCTTTCAGAGAAAATCCCTTTCCTTTGAAATTGCCTTAAGCTACTTGCAAGCATTAGGAAGAAACTCACATGCGTTTCTCTGAAAGAGAAGCAGTCTGTTCCAACACTTCAATTCACTGTGCGAAGTGAATGGAGTGTTGCCTCACTTTCTAAATGCTGTCTTTTCAGAGAAAATCACTTTCCTTTGAAAGTGTCTTAAACTACTTTCAAGCATTCATAAAAAACTCACATGCGTTTCTCTGAAAGAGAAGCAGTCTGTTCCAACACTTCAATTCACTGTGCGAAGTGAATGGAGTGTTGCTTCACTTTCTAAATGCTGTCCTTTCAGAGAAAATCACTTTCCTTTGATAGTGCCTTAAGCTACTTGCAAGCATTAGGAAGAAACTCACATGCGTTTCTCTGAAAGAGAAGCAGTCTGTTCCAACACTTCAATTCACTGTGTGAAGTGAATAGAGTGTTGCCTCACTTTCTAAATGCTGTCCTTTCAGAGAAAATCACTTTCCTTTGAAAGTGCCTTAAGCTACTTACAAGCATTCACCAGAAACTCACATGCGTTTCTCTGAAAGAGAAGCAATCTGTTCCAACACTTCAATTCACTGTGCGAAGTGAATGGAGTGTTGCTTCACTTTCTAAATGCTGTCCTTTCAGAGAAAATCACTTTCCTTTGAAAGTGCCTTAAACTACTTTCAAGCATTCACAAAAAACTCACATGCGTTTCTCTTAAAGAGAAGCAGTCTGTTCCAACACTTCAATTCACTGTGCGAAGTGAATGGAGTGTTGCTTCAGTTTCTAAATGCTGTCCTTTCAGAGAAAATCACTTTCCTTTGAAAGTGCCTTAAGAAACTTGCAAGCATTCAAAAGAAACTCACATGCGTTTCTCTGAAAGAGAAGCAGTCTGTTCCAACACTTCAATTCACTGTGCGAAGTGAATGGAGTGTTGCTTCACTTTCTAAATGCTGTCCTTTCAGAGAAAATCACTTTCCTTTGAAAGTGCCTTAAGCTACTTGTAAGCATTAGGAAGAAACTCACATGCGTTTCTCTGAAAGAGAAGCAGTCTGTTCCAAAATTTCAATTCACTGTGCGAAGTGAATGGAGTGTTGCTTCACTTTCTAAATTCTGTCCTTTCAGAGAAAATCACTTTCCTTTGATAGTGCCGTAAGCTACTTGCAAGCATTAGGAAGAAACTCACATGCGTTTCTCTGAAAGAGAAGCAGTCTGTTCCAACACTTCAATTCACTGTGTGAAGTGAATAGAGTGTTGCCTCACTTTCTAAATGCTGTCCTTTCAGAGAAAATCACTTTCCTTTGAAAGTGCCTTAAGCTACTTACAAGCATTTAACAGAAACTCACATGCGTTTCTCTGAAAGAGAAGCAGTCTGTTCCAACACTTCAATTCACTGTGCGAAGTGAATGGAGTGTTGCTTCACTTTCTAAATGCTGTCCTTTCAGAGAAAATCACTTTCCTTTGAAAGTGCCTTAAGCTACTTAAAAGCATTCACCAGAAACTCACATGCGTTTCTCTGAAAGAGAAGCAGTCTGTTCCAACACTTCAATTCACTGTGCGAAGTGAATGGAGTGTTGCCTCACTTTCTAAATGCTGTCCTTTCAGAGAAAATCACTTTCCTTTGAAAGTGCCTTAAGCTACTTACAAGCATTCACCAGAAACTCACATGCGTTTCTCTGAAAGAGAAGCAGTCTGTTCCAACACTTCAATTCACAGTGCGAATTGAATGGAGTGTTGCTTCAGTTTCTAAATGCTGTCCTTTCAGAGAAAATCACTTTCCTTTGAAAGTGCCTTAAGCAACTTGCAAAAATTCACAAGAAACCCACATGCGTTTCTCTGAAAGAGAAGCAGTCTGTTCCAACACTTCAATTCACTGTGCGAAGTGAATGGAGTGTTCCTTCACTTTCTAAATGCTGTCCTTTCAGAGAAAATCACTTTCCTTTGAAAGTGCCTTAAGCTACTTGCAAGCATTCACAAGAAACACTAATGCGTTTCTCTGAAAGAGAAGCAGTCTGTTCCAACACTTCAATTCATTGCGCGAAGGGAATGGAGTGTTGCTTTACTTTCTAAATGCTGTCCTTTCAGAGAAAATCCCTTTCCTTTGAAATTGCCTTAAGCTACTTGCAAGCATTAGGAAGAAACTCACATGCGTTTCTCTGAAAGAGAAGCAGTCTGTTCCAACACTTCAATTCACTGTGCGAAGTGAATGGAGTGTTGCCTCACTTTCTAAATGCTGTCTTTTCAGAGAAAATCACTTTCCTTTGAAAGTGCCTTAAACTACTTTCAAGCATTCATAAAAAACTCACATGCGTTTCTCTGAAAGAGAAGCAGTCTGTTCCAACACTTCAATTCACTGTGCGAAGTGAATGGAGTGTTGCTTCACTTTCTAAATGCTGTCCTTTCAGAGAAAATCACTTTCCTTTGATAGTGCCTTAAGCTACTTGCAAGCATTAGGAAGAAACTCACATGCGTTTCTCTGAAAGAGAAGCAGTCTGTTCCAACACTTCAATTCACTGTGTGAAGTGAATAGAGTGTTGCCTCACTTTCTAAATGCTGTCCTTTCAGAGAAAATCACTTTCCTTTGAAAGTGCCTTAAGCTACTTACAAGCATTCACCAGAAACTCACATGCGTTTCACTGAAAGAGAAGCAATCTGTTCCAACACTTCAATTCACTGTGCGAAGTGAATGGAGTGTTGCTTCACTTTCTAAATGCTGTCCTTTCAGAGAAAATCACTTTCCTTTGAAAGTGCCTTAAACTACTTTCAAGCATTCACAAAAAACTCACATGCGTTTCTCTTAAAGAGAAGCAGTCTGTTCCAACACTTCAATTCACTGTGCGAAGTGAATGGAGTGTTGCTTCAGTTTCTAAATGCTGTTCTTTCAGAGAAAATCACTTTCCTTTGAAAGTGCCTTAAGAAACTTGCAAGCATTCAAAAGAAACTCACATGCGTTTCTCTGAAAGAGAAGCAGTCTGTTCCAACACTTCAATTCACTGTGCGAAGTGAATGGAGTGTTGCTTCACTTTCTAAATTCTGTCCTTTCAGAGAAAATCACTTTCCTTTGATAGTGCCGTAAGCTACTTGCAAGCATTAGGAAGAAACTCACATGCGTTTCTCTGAAAGAGAAGCAGTCTGTTCCAACACTTCAATTCACTGTGTGAAGTGAATAGAGTGTTGCCTCACTTTCTAAATGCTGTCCTTTCAGAGAAAATCACTTTCCTTTGAAAGTGCCTTAAGCTACTTACAAGCATTTAACAGAAACTCACATGCGTTTCTCTGAAAGAGAAGCAGTCTGTTCCAACACTTCAATTCACTGTGCGAAGTGAATGGAGTGTTGCTTCACTTTCTAAATGCTGTTCTTTCAGAGAAAATCACTTTCCTTTGAAAGTGCCTTAAGCTACTTGCAAGCATTAGGAAGAAACTCACATGCGTTTCTCTGAAAGAGAAGCAGTCCGTTCCAACACTTCAATTCACTGTGCGAAGTGAATGGAGTGTTGCTTCACTTTCTAAATGCTGTCCTTTCAGAGAAAATCACTTTCCTTTGAAAGTGCCTTAAGCTACTTTCTGGCATTCACAGGAAACACACATGCGTTTCTCTGAAAGAGAAGCAATCTGTTCCAACACTTCAATTCACTGTGTGAAGTGAATGGAGTGTTGACTCACTTTCTAAATGCTGTCCTTTCACAGAAAATCACTTTCCTTTGAAAGTGCCTTAAGCTACTTACAAGCATTCACCAGAAACTCACATGCGTTTCTCTGAAAGAGAAGCAGTCTGTTCCAACACTTCAATTCACTGTGCGAATTGAATGGAGTGTTGCTTCAGTTTCTAAATGCTGTCCTTTCAGAGAAAATCACTTTCCTTTGAAAGTGCCTTAAACTACTTTCAAGCATTCACAAAAAACTCACATGCGTTTCTCTTAAAGAGAAGCAGTCTGTTCCAACACTTCAATTCACTGTGCGAAGTGAATGGAGTGTTGCTTCAGTTTCTAAATGCTGTTCTTTCAGAGAAAATCACTTTCCTTTGAAAGTGCCTTAAGAAACTTGCAAGCATTCAAAAGAAACTCACATGCGTTTCTCTGAAAGAGAAGCAGTCTGTTCCAACACTTCAATTCACTGTGCGAAGTGAATGGAGTGTTCCTTCACTTTCTAAATGCTGTCCTTTCAGAGAAAATCACTTTCCTTTGAAAGTGCCTTAAGCTACTTGCAAGCATTCACAAGAAACACTAATGCGTTTCTCTGAAAGAGAAGCAGTGTTCCAACACTTCAATTCATTGCGCGAAGGGAATGGAGTGTTGCTTTACTTTCTAAATGCTGTCCTTTCAGAGAAAATCCCTTTCCTTTGAAATTGCCTTAAGCTACTTGCAAGCATTAGGAAGAAACTCACATGCGTTTCTCTGAAAGAGAAGCAGTCTGTTCCAACACTTCAATTCACTGTGCGAAGTGAATGGAGTGTTGCCTCACTTTCTAAATGCTGTCTTTTCAGAGAAAATCACTTTCCTTTGAAAGTGTCTTAAACTACTTTCAAGCATTCATAAAAAACTCACATGCGTTTCTCTGAAAGAGAAGCAGTCTGTTCCAACACTTCAATTCACTGTGCGAAGTGAATGGAGTGTTGCTTCACTTTCTAAATGCTGTCCTTTCAGAGAAAATCACTTTCCTTTGATAGTGCCTTAAGCTACTTGCAAGCATTAGGAAGAAACTCACATGCGTTTCTCTGAAAGAGAAGCAGTCTGTTCCAACACTTCAATTCACTGTGTGAAGTGAATAGAGTGTTGCCTCACTTTCTAAATGCTGTCCTTTCAGAGAAAATCACTTTCCTTTGAAAGTGCCTTAAGCTACTTACAAGCATTCACCAGAAATTCACATGCGTTTCTCTGAAAGAGAAGCAATCTGTTCCAACACTTCAATTCACTGTGCGAAGTGAATGGAGTGTTGCTTCACTTTCTAAATGCTGTCCTTTCAGAGAAAATCACTTTCCTTTGAAAGTGCCTTAAACTACTTTCAAGCATTCACAAAAAACTCACATGCGTTTCTCTTAAAGAGAAGCAGTCTGTTCCAACACTTCAATTCACTGTGCGAAGTGAATGGAGTGTTGCTTCACTTTCTAAATGCTGTCCTTTCAGAGAAAATCACTTTCCTTTGAAAGTGCCTTAAACTACTTTCAAGCATTCACAAAAAACTCACATGCGTTTCTCTTAAAGAGAAGCAGTCTGTTCCAACACTTCAATTCACTGTGCGAAGTGAATGGAGTGTTGCTTCAGTTTCTAAATGCTGTTCTTTCAGAGAAAATCACTTTCCTTTGAAAGTGCCTTAAGAAACTTGCAAGCATTCAAAAGAAACTCACATGCGTTTCTCTGAAAGAGAAGCAGTCTGTTCCAACACTTCAATTCACTGTGCGAAGTGAATGGAGTGTTCCTTCACTTTCTAAATGCTGTCCTTTCAGAGAAAATCACTTTCCTTTGAAAGTGCCTTAAGCTACTTGCAAGCATTCACAAGAAACACTAATGCGTTTCTCTGAAAGAGAAGCAGTCTGTTCCAACACTTCAATTCATTGCGCGAAGGGAATGGAGTGTTGCTTTACTTTCTAAATGCTGTCCTTTCAGAGAAAATCCCTTTCCTTTGAAATTGCCTTAAGCTACTTGCAAGCATTAGGAAGAAACTCACATGCGTTTCTCTGAAAGAGAAGCAGTCTGTTCCAACACTTCAATTCACTGTGCGAAGTGAATGGAGTGTTGCCTCACTTTCTAAATGCTGTCTTTTCAGAGAAAATCACTTTCCTTTGAAAGTGTCTTAAACTACTTTCAAGCATTCATAAAAAACTCACATGCGTTTCTCTGAAAGAGAAGCAGTCTGTTCCAACACTTCAATTCACTGTGCGAAGTGAATGGAGTGTTGCTTCACTTTCTAAATGCTGTCCTTTCAGAGAAAATCACTTTCCTTTGATAGTGCCTTAAGCTACTTGCAAGCATTAGGAAGAAACTCACATGCGTTTCTCTGAAAGAGAAGCAGTCTGTTCCAACACTTCAATTCACTGTGTGAAGTGAATAGAGTGTTGCCTCACTTTCTAAATGCTGTCCTTTCAGAGAAAATCACTTTCCTTTGAAAGTGCCTTAAGCTACTTACAAGCATTCACCAGAAACTCACATGCGTTTCTCTGAAAGAGAAGCAATCTGTTCCAACACTTCAATTCACTGTGCGAAGTGAATGGAGTGTTGCTTCACTTTCTAAATGCTGTCCTTTCAGAGAAAATCACTTTCCTTTGAAAGTGCCTTAAACTACTTTCAAGCATTCACAAAAAACTCACATGCGTTTCTCTTAAAGAGAAGCAGTCTGTTCCAACACTTCAATTCACTGTGCGAAGTGAATGGAGTGTTGCTTCAGTTTCTAAATGCTGTCCTTTCAGAGAAAATCACTTTCCTTTGAAAGTGCCTTAAGAAACTTGCAAGCATTCAAAAGAAACTCACATGCGTTTCTCTGAAAGAGAAGCAGTCTGTTCCAACACTTCAATTCACTGTGCGAAGTGAATGGAGTGTTGCTTCACTTTCTAAATGCTGTCCTTTCAGAGAAAATCACTTTCCTTTGAAAGTGCCTTAAGCTACTTGTAAGCATTAGGAAGAAACTCACATGCGTTTCTCTGAAAGAGAAGCAGTCTGTTCCAAAATTTCAATTCACTGTGCGAAGTGAATGGAGTGTTGCTTCACTTTCTAAATTCTGTCCTTTCAGAGAAAATCACTTTCCTTTGATAGTGCCGTAAGCTACTTGCAAGCATTAGGAAGAAACTCACATGCGTTTCTCTGAAAGAGAAGCAGTCTGTTCCAACACGTCAATTCACTGTGTGAAGTGAATAGAGTGTTGCCTCACTTTCTAAATGCTGTCCTTTCAGAGAAAATCACTTTCCTTTGAAAGTGCCTTAAGCTACTTACAAGCATTTAACAGAAACTCACATGCGTTTCTCTGAAAGAGAAGCAGTCTGTTCCAACACTTCAATTCACTGTGCGAAGTGAATGGAGTGTTGCTTCACTTTCTAAATGCTGTCCTTTCAGAGAAAATCACTTTCCTTTGAAAGTGCCTTAAGCTACTTAAAAGCATTCACCAGAAACTCACATGCGTTTCTCTGAAAGAGAAGCAGTCTGTTCCAACACTTCAATTCACTGTGCGAAGTGAATGGAGTGTTGCCTCACTTTCTAAATGCTGTCCTTTCAGAGAAAATCACTTTCCTTTGAAAGTGCCTTAAGCTACTTACAAGCATTCACCAGAAACTCACATGCGTTTCTCTGAAAGAGAAGCAGTCTGTTCCAACACTTCAATTCACAGTGCGAATTGAATGGAGTGTTGCTTCAGTTTCTAAATGCTGTCCTTTCAGAGAAAATCACTTTCCTTTGAAAGTGCCTTAAGCAACTTGCAAAAATTCACAAGAAACTCACATGCGTTTCTCTGAAAGAGAAGCAGTCTGTTCCAACACTTCAATTCACTGTGCGAAGTGAATGGAGTGTTCCTTCACTTTCTAAATGCTGTCCTTTCAGAGAAAATCACTTTCCTTTGAAAGTGCCTTAAGCTACTTGCAAGCATTCACAAGAAACACTAATGCGTTTCTCTGAAAGAGAAGCAGTCTGTTCCAACACTTCAATTCATTGCGCGAAGGGAATGGAGTGTTGCTTTACTTTCTAAATGCTGTCCTTTCAGAGAAAATCCCTTTCCTTTGAAATTGCCTTAAGCTACTTGCAAGCATTAGGAAGAAACTCACATGCGTTTCTCTGAAAGAGAAGCAGTCTGTTCCAACACTTCAATTCACTGTGCGAAGTGAATGGAGTGTTGCCTCACTTTCTAAATGCTGTCTTTTCAGAGAAAATCACTTTCCTTTGAAAGTGCCTTAAACTACTTTCAAGCATTCATAAAAAACTCACATGCGTTTCTCTGAAAGAGAAGCAGTCTGTTCCAACACTTCAATTCACTGTGCGAAGTGAATGGAGTGTTGCTTCACTTTCTAAATGCTGTCCTTTCAGAGAAAATCACTTTCCTTTGATAGTGCCTTAAGCTACTTGCAAGCATTAGGAAGAAACTCACATGCGTTTCTCTGAAAGAGAAGCAGTCTGTTCCAACACTTCAATTCACTGTGTGAAGTGAATAGAGTGTTGCCTCACTTTCTAAATGCTGTCCTTTCAGAGAAAATCACTTTCCTTTGAAAGTGCCTTAAGCTACTTGCAAGCATTATGAAGAAACTCACATGCGTTTCTCTGAAAGAGAAGCATCTGTTCCAACACTTCAATTCACTGTGTGAAGTGAATAGAGTGTTGCCTCACTTTCTAAATGCTGTCCTTTCAGAGAAAATCACTTTCCTTTGAAAGTGCCTTAAGCTACTTACAAGCATTTAACAGAAACTCACATGCGTTTCTCTGAAAGAGAAGCAATCTGTTCCAACACTTCAATTCACTGTGCGAAGTGAATGGAGTGTTGCTTCACTTTCTAAATGCTGTCCTTTCAGAGAAAATCACTTTCCTTTGAAAGTGCCTTAAACTACTTTCAAGCATTCACAAAAAACTCACATGCGTTTCTCTTAAAGAGAAGCAGTCTGTTCCAACACTTCAATTCACTGTGCGAAGTGAATGGAGTGTTGCTTCAGTTTCTAAATGCTGTTCTTTCAGAGAAAATCACTTTCCTTTGAAAGTGCCTTAAGAAACTTGCAAGCATTCAAAAGAAACTCACATGCGTTTCTCTGAAAGAGAAGCAGTCTGTTCCAACACTTCAATTCACTGTGCGAAGTGAATGGAGTGTTGCTTCACTTTCTAAATTCTGTCCTTTCAGAGAAAATCACTTTCCTTTGATAGTGCCGTAAGCTACTTGCAAGCATTAGGAAGAAACTCACATGCGTTTCTCTGAAAGAGAAGCAGTCTGTTCCAACACTTCAATTCACTGTGTGAAGTGAATAGAGTGTTGCCTCACTTTCTAAATGCTGTCCTTTCAGAGAAAATCACTTTCCTTTGAAAGTGCCTTAAGCTACTTACAAGCATTTAACAGAAACTCACATGCGTTTCTCTGAAAGAGAAGCAGTCTGTTCCAACACTTCAATTCACTGTGCGAAGTGAATGGAGTGTTGCTTCACTTTCTAAATGCTGTTCTTTCAGAGAAAATCACTTTCCTTTGAAAGTGCCTTAAGCTACTTGCAAGCATTAGGAAGAAACTCACATGCGTTTCTCTGAAAGAGAAGCAGTCCGTTCCAACACTTCAATTCACTGTGCGAAGTGAATGGAGTGTTGCTTCACTTTCTAAATGCTGTCCTTTCAGAGAAAATCACTTTCCTTTGAAAGTGCCTTAAGCTACTTTCTGGCATTCACAGGAAACACACATGCGTTTCTCTGAAAGAGAAGCAATCTGTTCCAACACTTCAATTCACTGTGTGAAGTGAATGGAGTGTTGACTCACTTTCTAAATGCTGTCCTTTCAGAGAAAATCACTTTCCTTTGAAAGTGCCTTAAGCTTCTTACAAGCATTCACCAGAAACTCACATGCGTTTCTCTGAAAGAGAAGCAGTCTGTTCCAACACTTCAATTCACTGTGCGAATTGAATGGAGTGTTGCTTCAGTTTCTAAATGCTGTCCTTTCAGAGAAAATCACTTTCCTTTGAAAGTGCCTTAAGCAACTTGCAAAAATTCACAAGAAACTCACATGCGTTTCTCTGAAAGAGAAGCAGTCTGTTCCAACACTTCAATTCACTGTGCGAAGTGAATGGAGTGTTCCTTCACTTTCTAAATGCTGTCCTTTCAGAGAAAATCACTTTCCTTTGAAAGTGCCTTAAGCTACTTGCAAGCATTCACAAGAAACACTAATGCGTTTCTCTGAAAGAGAAGCAGTCTGTTCCAACACTTCAATTCATTGCGCGAAGGGAATGGAGTGTTGCTTTACTTTCTAAATGCTGTCCTTTCAGAGAAAATCCCTTTCCTTTGAAATTGCCTTAAGCTACTTGCAAGCATTAGGAAGAAACTCACATGCGTTTCTCTGAAAGAGAAGCAGTCTGTTCCAACACTTCAATTCACTGTGCGAAGTGAATGGAGTGTTGCCTCACTTTCTAAATGCTGTCTTTTCAGAGAAAATCACTTTCCTTTGAAAGTGTCTTAAACTACTTTCAAGCATTCATAAAAAACTCACATGCGTTTCTCTGAAAGAGAAGCAGTCTGTTCCAACACTTCAATTCACTGTGCGAAGTGAATGGAGTGTTGCTTCACTTTCTAAATGCTCTCCTTTCAGAGAAAATCACTTTCCTTTGAAAGTGCCTTAAGCTACTTGTAAGCATTAGGAAGAAACTCACATGCGTTTCTCTGAAAGAGAAGCAGTCTGTTCCAAAATTTCAATTCACTGTGCGAAGTGAATGGAGTGTTGCTTCACTTTCTAAATTCTGTCCTTTCAGAGAAAATCACTTTCCTTTGATAGTGCCGTAAGCTACTTGCAAGCATTAGGAAGAAACTCACATGCGTTTCTCTGAAAGAGAAGCAGTCTGTTCCAACACTTCAATTCACTGTGTGAAGTGAATAGAGTGTTGCCTCACTTTCTAAATGCTGTCCTTTCAGAGAAAATCACTTTCCTTTGAAAGTGCCTTAAGCTACTTACAAGCATTCACCAGAAACTCACATGCGTTTCTCTGAAAGAGAAGCAATCTGTTCCAACACTTCAATTCACTGTGCGAAGTGAATGGAGTGTTGCTTCACTTTCTAAATGCTGTCCTTTCAGAGAAAATCACTTTCCTTTGAAAGTGCCTTAAACTACTTTCAAGCATTCACAAAAAACTCACATGCGTTTCTCTTAAAGAGAAGCAGTCTGTTCCAACACTTCAATTCACTGTGCGAAGTGAATGGAGTGTTGCTTCAGTTTCTAAATGCTGTCCTTTCAAAGAAAATCACTTTCCTTTGAAAGTGCCTTAAGAAACTTGCAAGCATTCAAAAGAAACTCACATGCGTTTCTCTGAAAGAGAAGCAGTCTGTTCCAACACTTCAATTCACTGTGCGAAGTGAATGGAGTGTTGCTTCACTTTCTAAATGCTGTCCTTTCAGAGAAAATCACTTTCCTTTGAAAGTGCCTTAAGCTACTTGTAAGCATTAGGAAGAAACTCACATGCGTTTCTCTGAAAGAGAAGCAGTCTGTTCCAAAATTTCAATTCACTGTGCGAAGTGAATGGAGTGTTGCTTCACTTTCTAAATTCTGTCCTTTCAGAGAAAATCACTTTCCTTTGATAGTGCCGTAAGCTACTTGCAAGCATTAGGAAGAAACTCACATGCGTTTCTCTGAAAGAGAAGCAGTCTGTTCCAACACTTCAATTCACTGTGTGAAGTGAATAGAGTGTTGCCTCACTTTCTAAATGCTGTCCTTTCAGAGAAAATCACTTTCCTTTGAAAGTGCCTTAAGCTACTTACAAGCATTTAACAGAAACTCACATGCGTTTCTCTGAAAGAGAAGCAGTCTGTTCCAACACTTCAATTCACTGTGCGAAGTGAATGGAGTGTTGCTTCACTTTCTAAATGCTGTCCTTTCAGAGAAAATCACTTTCCTTTGAAAGTGCCTTAAGCTACTTAAAAGCATTCACCAGAAACTCACATGCGTTTCTCTGAAAGAGAAGCAGTCTGTTCCAACACTTCAATTCACTGTGCGAAGTGAATGGAGTGTTGCCTCACTTTCTAAATGCTGTCCTTTCAGAGAAAATCACTTTCCTTTGAAAGTGCCTTAAGCTACTTACAAGCATTCACCAGAAACTCACATGCGTTTCTCTGAAAGAGAAGCAGTCTGTTCCAACACTTCAATTCACAGTGCGAATTGAATGGAGTGTTGCTTCAGTTTCTAAATGCTGTCCTTTCAGAGAAAATCACTTTCCTTTGAAAGTGCCTTAAGCTACTTGTAAGCATTAGGAAGAAACTCACATGCGTTTCTCTGAAAGAGAAGCAGTCTGTTCCAACACTTCAATTCACTGTGCGAAGTGAATGGAGTGTTCCTTCACTTTCTAAATGCTGTCCTTTCAGAGAAAATCACTTTCCTTTGAAAGTGCCTTAAGCTACTTGCAAGCATTCACAAGAAACACTAATGCGTTTCTCTGAAAGAGAAGCAGTCTGTTCCAACACTTCAATTCATTGCGCGAAGGGAATGGAGTGTTGCTTTACTTTCTAAATGCTGTCCTTTCAGAGAAAATCCCTTTCCTTTGAAATTGCCTTAAGCTACTTGCAAGCATTAGGAAGAAACTCACATGCGTTTCTCTGAAAGAGAAGCAGTCTGTTCCAACACTTCAATTCACTGTGCGAAGTGAATGGAGTGTTGCCTCACTTTCTAAATGCTGTCTTTTCAGAGAAAATCACTTTCCTTTGAAAGTGCCTTAAACTACTTTCAAGCATTCATAAAAAACTCACATGCGTTTCTCTGAAAGAGAAGCAGTCTGTTCCAACACTTCAATTCACTGTGCGAAGTGAATGGAGTGTTGCTTCACTTTCTAAATGCTGTCCTTTCAGAGAAAATCACTTTCCTTGGATAGTGCCTTAAGCTACTTGCAAGCATTAGGAAGAAACTCACATGCGTTTCTCTGAAAGAGAAGCAGTCTGTTCCAACACTTCAATTCACTGTGTGAAGTGAATAGAGTGTTGCCTCACTTTCTAAATGCTGTCCTTTCAGAGAAAATCACTTTCCTTTGAAAGTGCCTTAAGCTACTTACAAGCATTCACCAGAAACTCACATGCGTTTCTCTGAAAGAGAAGCAATCTGTTCCAACACTTCAATTCACTGTGCGAAGTGAATGGAGTGTTGCTTCACTTTCTAAATGCTGTCCTTTCAGAGAAAATCACTTTCCTTTGAAAGTGCCTTAAACTACTTTCAAGCATTCACAAAAAACTCACATGCGTTTCTCTTAAAGAGAAGCAGTCTGTTCCAACACTTCAATTCACTGTGCGAAGTGAATGGAGTGTTGCTTCAGTTTCTAAATGCTGTTCTTTCAGAGAAAATCACTTTCCTTTGAAAGTGCCTTAAGAAACTTGCAAGCATTCAAAAGAAACTCACATGCGTTTCTCTGAAAGAGAAGCAGTCTGTTCCAACACTTCAATTCACTGTGCGAAGTGAATGGAGTGTTGCTTCACTTTCTAAATTCTGTCCTTTCAGAGAAAATCACTTTCCTTTGATAGTGCCGTAAGCTACTTGCAAGCATTAGGAAGAAACTCACATGCGTTTCTCTGAAAGAGAAGCAGTCTGTTCCAACACTTCAATTCACTGTGTGAAGTGAATAGAGTGTTGCCTCACTTTCTAAATGCTGTCCTTTCAGAGAAAATCACTTTCCTTTGAAAGTGCCTTAAGCTACTTACAAGCATTTATCAGAAACTCACATGCGTTTCTCTGAAAGAGAAGCAGTCTGTTCCAACACTTCAATTCACTGTGCGAAGTGAATGGAGTGTTGCTTCACTTTCTAAATGCTGTCCTTTCAGAGAAAATCACTTTCCTTTGAAAGTGCCTTAAGCTACTTTCTGGCATTCACAGGAAACACACATGCGTTTCTCTGAAAGAGAAGCAATCTGTTCCAACACTTCAATTCACTGTGTGAAGTGAATGGAGTGTTGACTCACTTTCTAAATGCTGTCCTTTCAGAGAAAATCACTTTCCTTTGAAAGTGCCTTAAGCTACTTACAAGCATTCACCAGAAACTCACATGCGTTTCTCTGAAAGAGAAGCAGTCTGTTCCAACACTTCAATTCAATGTGCGAAGTGAATGGAGTGTTGCTTCACTTTCTAAATGCTGTCCTTTCAGAGAAAATCACTTTCCTTTGAAAGTGCCTTAAGCTACTTACAAGCATTCAACAGAAACTCACATGCGTTTCTCTGAAAGAGAAGCAGTCTGTTCCAACACTTCAATTCACTGTGCGAAGTGAATGGAGTGTTGCTTCACTTTCTAAATGCTGTCCTTTCAGAGAAAATCACTTTCCTTTGAAAGTGCCTTAAGCAACTTGCAAGCATTCACAAGAAACACTAATGCGTTTATAGGAAAGAGAAGCACTCTGTTCCAACACTTCTATTCACTGCACGAAGGGAATGGAGTGTTGCTTCACTTTCTAATTGCTGTCCTTTCAGAGAAAATCACTTTCCTTTGAAAGTGCCTTAAGCTACTTACAAGCATTCACCAGAAACTCACATGCGTTTCTCTGAAAGAGAAGCAGTCTGTTCCAACACTTCAATTCACAGTGCGAATTGAATGGAGTGTTGCTTCAGTTTCTAAATGCTGTCCTTTCAGAGAAAATCACTTTCCTTTGAAAGTGCCTTAAGCAACTTGCAAAAATTCACAAGAAACTCACATGCGTTTCTCTGAAAGAGAAGCAGTCTGTTCCAACACTTCAATTCACTGTGCGAAGTGAATGGAGTGTTCCTTCACTTTCTAAATGCTGTCCTTTCAGAGAAAATCACTTTCCTTTGAAAGTGCCTTAAGCTACTTGCAAGCATTCACAAGAAACACTAATGCGTTTCTCTGAAAGAGAAGCAGTCTGTTCCAACACTTCAATTCATTGCGCGAAGGGAATGGAGTGTTGCTTTACTTTCTAAATGCTGTCCTTTCAGAGAAAATCCCTTTCCTTTGAAATTGCCTTAAGCTACTTGCAAGCATTAGGAAGAAACTCACATGCGTTTCTCTGAAAGAGAAGCAGTCTGTTCCAACACTTCAATTCACTGTGCGAAGTGAATGGAGTGTTGCCTCACTTTCTAAATGCTGTCTTTTCAGAGAAAATCACTTTCCTTTGAAAGTGTCTTAAACTACTTTCAAGCATTCATAAAAAACTCACATGCGTTTCTCTGAAAGAGAAGCAGTCTGTTCCAACACTTCAATTCACTGTGCGAAGTGAATGGAGTGTTGCTTCACTTTCTAAATGCTGTCCTTTCAGAGAAAATCACTTTCCTTTGAAAGTGCCTTAAGCTACTTGTAAGCATTAGGAAGAAACTCACATGCGTTTCTCTGAAAGAGAAGCAGTCTGTTCCAAAATTTCAATTCACTGTGCGAAGTGAATGGAGTGTTGCTTCACTTTCTAAATTCTGTCCTTTCAGAGAAAATCACTTTCCTTTGATAGTGCCGTAAGCTACTTGCAAGCATTAGGAAGAAACTCACATGCGTTTCTCTGAAAGAGAAGCAGTCTGTTCCAACACTTCAATTCACTGTGTGAAGTGAATAGAGTGTTGCCTCACTTTCTAAATGCTGTCCTTTCAGAGAAAATCACTTTCCTTTGAAAGTGCCTTAAGCTACTTACAAGCATTTAACAGAAACTCACATGCGTTTCTCTGAAAGAGAAGCAGTCTGTTCCAACACTTCAATTCACTGTGCGAAGTGAATGGAGTGTTGCTTCACTTTCTAAATGCTGTTCTTTCAGAGAAAATCACTTTCCTTTGAAAGTGCCTTAAGCTACTTGCAAGCATTAGGAAGAAACTCACATGCGTTTCTCTGAAAGAGAAGCAGTCCGTTCCAACACTTCAATTCACTGTGCGAAGTGAATGGAGTGTTGCTTCACTTTCTAAATGCTGTCCTTTCAGAGAAAATCACTTTCCTTTGAAAGTGCCTTAAGCTACTTACAAGCATTCAACAGAAACTCACATGCGTTTCTCTGAAAGAGAAGCAGTCTGTTCCAACACTTCAATTCACTGTGCGAAGTGAATGGCGTGTTGCTTCACTTTCTAAATTATGTCCTTTCAGAGAAAATCACTTTCCTTTGAAAGTGCCTTAAGCAACTTGCAAGCATTCACAAGAAACACTAATGCGTTTATATGAAAGAGAAGCACTCTGTTCCAACACTTCTATTCACTGCACGAAGGGAATGGAGTGTTGCTTCACTTTCTAATTGCTGTCCTTTCAGAGAAAATCACTTTCCTTTGAAAGTGCCTTAAGCTACTTACAAGCATTCACCAGAAACTCACATGCGTTTCTCTGAAAGAGAAGCAGTCTGTTCCAACACTTCAATTCACAGTGCATATTGAATGGAGTGTTGCTTCAGTTTCTAAATGCTGTCCTTTCAGAGAAAATCACTTTCCTTTGAAAGTGCCTTAAGCAACTTGCAAAAATTCACAAGAAACTCACATGCGTTTCTCTGAAAGAGAAGCAGTCTGTTCCAACACTTCAATTCACTGTGCGAAGTGAATGGAGTGTTCCTTCACTTTCTAAATGCTGTCCTTTCAGAGAAAATCACTTTCCTTTGAAAGTGCCTTAAGCTACTTGCAAGCATTCACAAGAAACACTAATGCGTTTCTCTGAAAGAGAAGCAGTCTGTTCCAACACTTCAATTCATTGCGCGAAGGGAATGGAGTGTTGCTTTACTTTCTAAATGCTGTCCTTTCAGAGAAAATCCCTTTCCTTTGAAATTGCCTTAAGCTACTTGCAAGCATTAGGAAGAAACTCACATGCGTTTCTCTGAAAGAGAAGCAGTCTGTTCCAACACTTCAATTCACTGTGCGAAGTGAATGGAGTGTTGCCTCACTTTCTAAATGCTGTCTTTTCAGAGAAAATCACTTTCCTTTGAAAGTGTCTTAAACTACTTTCAAGCATTCATAAAAAACTCACATGCGTTTCTCTGAAAGAGAAGCAGTCTGTTCCAACACTTCAATTCACTGTGCGAAGTGAATGGAGTGTTGCTTCACTTTCTAAATGCTGTCCTTTCAGAGAAAATCACTTTCCTTTGATAGTGCCTTAAGCTACTTGCAAGCATTAGGAAGAAACTCACATGCGTTTCTCTGAAAGAGAAGCAGTCTGTTCCAACACTTCAATTCACTGTGTGAAGTGAATAGAGTGTTGCCTCACTTTCTAAATGCTGTCCTTTCAGAGAAAATCACTTTCCTTTGAAAGTGCCTTAAGCTACTTACAAGCATTCACCAGAAACTCACATGCGTTTCTCTGAAAGAGAAGCAATCTGTTCCAACACTTCAATTCACTGTGCGAAGTGAATGGAGTGTTGCTTCACTTTCTAAATGCTGTCCTTTCAGAGAAAATCACTTTCCTTTGAAAGTGCCTTAAACTACTTTCAAGCATTCACAAAAAACTAACATGCGTTTCTCTTAAAGAGAAGCAGTCTGTTCCAACACTTCAATTCACTGTGCGAAGTGAATGGAGTGTTGCTTCAGTTTCTAAATGCTGTCCTTTCAGAGAAAATCACTTTCCTTTGAAAGTGCCTTAAGAAACTTGCAAGCATTCAAAAGAAAATCACATGCGTTTCTCTGAAAGAGAAGCAGTCTGTTCCAACACTTCAATTCACTGTGCGAAGTGAATGGAGTGTTGCTTCACTTTCTAAATGCTGTCCTTTCAGAGAAAATCACTTTCCTTTGAAAGTGCCTTAAGCTACTTGTAAGCATTAGGAAGAAACTCACATGCGTTTCTCTGAAAGAGAAGCAGTCTGTTCCAAAATTTCAATTCACTGTGCGAAGTGAATGGAGTGTTGCTTCACTTTCTAAATTCTGTCCTTTCAGAGAAAATCACTTTCCTTTGATAGTGCCGTAAGCTACTTGCAAGCATTAGGAAGAAACTCACATGCGTTTCTCTGAAAGAGAAGCAGTCTGTTCCAACACTTCAATTCACTGTGTGAAGTGAATAGAGTGTTGCCTCACTTTCTAAATGCTGTCCTTTTAGAGAAAATCACTTTCCTTTGAAAGTGCCTTAAGCTACTTACAAGCATTTAACAGAAACTCACATGCGTTTCTCTGAAAGAGAAGCAGTCTGTTCCAACACTTCAATTCACTGTGCGAAGTGAATGGAGTGTTGCTTCACTTTCTAAATGCTGTCCTTTCAGAGAAAATCACTTTCCTTTGAAAGTGCCTTAAGCTACTTAAAAGCATTCACCAGAAACTCACATGCGTTTCTCTGAAAGAGAAGCAGTCTGTTCCAACACTTCAATTCACTGTGCGAAGTGAATGGAGTGTTGCCTCACTTTCTAAATGCTGTCCTTTCAGAGAAAATCACTTTCCATTGAAAGTGCCTTAAGCTACTTTCAAGCATTCACAAAAAACTCACATGCGTTTCTCTGAAAGAGAAGCAGACTGTTCCAACACTTCAATTCACTGTGCGAAGTGAATGGAGTGTTGCTTCACTTTCTAAATGCTGTCCTTTCAGAGAAAATCCCTTTCCTTTGAATGTGCCTTAAGCTACTTACAAGCATTCAACAGAAACTCACATGCATTTCTCTGAAAGAGAAGCATCTGTTCCAACACTTCAATTCACTGTGCGAAGTGAATGGAGTGTTGCTTCACTTTCTAAATGCTGTCCTTTCAGAGAAAATCACTTTCCTTTGAAAGTGCCTTAAACTACTTTCAAGCATTCACAAAAAAATCACATGCGTTTCTCTGAAAGAGAAGCAGTCTGTTCCAATACTTCAATTCACTGTGCGAAGTGAATGGAGTGTTGCTTCAGTTTCTAAATGCTGTCCTTTCAGAGAAAATCACTTTCCTTTGAAAGTGCCTTAAGCTACTTGCAAGCATTAGGAAGAAACTCACATGCATTTCTCTGAAAGAGAAGCAGACTCTTCCAACACTTCAATTCACTGTGCGAAGTGAATGGAGTGTTGCTTCACTTTCTCAATGCTGTCCTTTCAGAGAAAATCACGTTCCTTTGAAATTGCCTTAAGCTACTTACAAGCATTCACCAGAAACACACATGTGTTTCTCTGAAAGAGAAGCAATATGTTCCAACACTTCAATTCACTGTGCGAAGTGAATGGAGTGTTGCTTCACTTTCTAAATGCTGTCCTTTCAGAGAAAATCACTTTCCTTTGAAAGTGCCTTAAGCAACTTGCAAGCATTCACAAGAAACACTAATGCGTTTATATGAAAGAGAAGCACTCTGTTCCAACACTTCAATTCACTGCACGAAGGGAATGGAGTGTTGCTTCACTTTCTAAATGCTGTCCTTTCAGAGAGAATCACTTTCCGTTGAAAGTGCCTTCAGCTACTTACAAGCATTAGGAAGAAACTCACATGCGTTTCTCTGAAAGAGAAGCAGTCTGTTCCAACACTTCAATTCACTGTGCGAAGTGAATGTAGTGTTGAATCACTTTCTAAATTCGTGCCTTTCAGAGAAAATCACTTTCCTTTGAACGTGCCTTAAGCTACTTGCAAGCATTAGGAAGAAACTCACATGCGTTTCTCTGAAAGAGAAGCAGTCTGTTCCAACACTTCAATTCACAGTGCTAAGTGAATGGAGTGTTGCTTCAATTTCTAAATGCTGTCCTTTCAGAGAAAATCACTTTCCATTGAAAGTGCCTTAAGCAACTTGCAAGAATTCACAAGAAAATCACATGCGTTTCTCTGAAAGAGAAGCAGTCTGTTCCAACACTTCAATTCACTGTGCGAAGTGAATGGAGTGTTGCTTCACTTTCTAAATGCTGTCCTTTCAGAGAAAATCACTTTCCTTTGAAAGTGCCTTAAACTACTTTCAAGCATTCACAAAAAACTCACATGCGTTTCTCTTAAAGAGAAGCAGTCTGTTCCAACACTTCAATTCACTGTGCGAAGTGAATGGAGTGTTGCTTCAGTTTCTAAATGCTGTCCTTTCAGAGAAAATCACTTTCCTTTGAAAGTGCCTTAAGAAACTTGCAAGCATTCACAAGAAACTCACATGCGTTTCTCTGAAAGAGAAGCAGTCTGTTCCAACACTTCAATTCACTGTGCGAAGTGAATGGAGTGTTGCTTCACTTTCTAAATGCTGTCCTTTCAGAGAAAATCACTTTCCTTTGAAAGGGCCTTAAGCTACTTACAAGCATTCACCAGAAACTCACATGCGTTTCTCTGAAAGAGAAGCAGTCTGTTCCAATACTTCAATTCACTGTGCGAAGTGAATGGAGTGTTGCTTCACTTTCTAAATGCTGTCCTTTCAGAGAAAATCACTTTCCTTTGAAAGTGCCTTAAGCTACTTACAAGCATTTAACAGAAACTCACATGCGTTTCTCTGAAAGAGAAGCAGTCTGTTCCAACACTTCAATTCACTGTGCGAAGTGAATGGAGTGTTGCTTCACTTTCTAAATGCTGTCCTTTCAGAGAAAATCACTTTCTTTTGAAAGTGCCTTAAGCTACTTGCAAGCATTAGGAAGAAACTCACATGCGTTTCTCTGAAAGAGAAGCAGTCCGTTCCAACACTTCAATTCACTGTGCGAAGTGAATGGAGTGTTGCTTCACTTTCTAAATGCTGTCCTTTCAGAGAAAATCACTTTCCTTTGAAAGTGCCTTAAGCTACTTGCAAGCATTAGGAAGAAACTCACATGCGTTTCTCTGAAAGAGAAGCAGTCTGTTCCAACACTTCAATTCACTGTGCGAAGTGAATGGAGTGTTGCTTCACTTTCTAAATGCTGTCCTTTCAGAGAAAATCACTTTCCATTGAAAGTGCCTTAAACTACTTTCAAGCATTCACAAAAAACTCCCATGCGTTTCTCTGAAAGAGAAGCAGACTGTTCCAACACTTCAATTCACTGTGCGAAGTGAATGGAGTGTTGCTTCACTTTCTAAATGCTGTCCTTTCAGAGAAAATCCCTTTCCTTTGAATGTGCCTTAAGCTACTTAAAAGCATTCACCAGAAACTCACATGCATTTCTCTGAAAGAGAAGCAATCTGTTCCAACACTTCAATTCACTGTGCGAAGTGAATGGAGTGTTGCTTCACTTTCTAAATGCTGTCCTTTCAGAGAAAATCACTTTCCATTGAAAGTGCCTTAAGCAACTTGCAAGAATTCACAAGAAAATCACATGCGTTTCTCTGAAAGAGAAGCAGTCTGTTCCAACACTTCAATTCACTGTGCGAAGTGAATGGAGTGTTGCTTCACTTTCTAAATGCTGTCCTTTCAGAGAAAATCACTTTCCTTTGAAAGTGCCTTAAACTACTTTCAAGCATTCACAAAAAACTCACATGCGTTTCTCTTAAAGAGAAGCAGTCTGTTCCAAAACTTCAATTCACTGTGCGAAGTGAATGGAGTGTTGCTTCAGTTTCTAAATGCTGTCCTTTCAGAGAAAATCACTTTCCTTTGAAAGTGCCTTAAGAAACTTGCAAGCATTCACAAGAAACTCACATGCGTTTCTCTGAAAGAGAAGCAGTCTGTTCCAACACTTCAATTCACTGTGCGAAGTGAATGGAGTGTTGCTTCACTTTCTAAATGCTGTCCTTTCAGAGAAAATCACTTTCCTTTGAAAGGGCCTTAAGCTACTTACAAGCATTCACCAGAAACTCACATGCGTTTCTCTGAAAGAGAAGCAGTCTGTTCCAATACTTCAATTCACTGTGCGAAGTGAATGGAGTGTTGCTTCACTTTCTAAATGCTGTCCTTTCAGAGAAAATCACTTTCCTTTGAAAGTGCCTTAAGCTACTTACAAGCATTTAACAGAAACTCACATGCGTTTCTCTGAAAGAGAAGCAGTCTGTTCCAACACTTCAATTCACTGTGCGAAGTGAATGGAGTGTTGCTTCACTTTCTAAATGCTGTCCTTTCAGAGAAAATCACTTTCTTTTGAAAGTGCCTTAAGCTACTTGCAAGCATTAGGAAGAAACTCACATGCGTTTCTCTGAAAGAGAAGCAGTCCGTTCCAACACTTCAATTCACTGTGCGAAGTGAATGGAGTGTTGCTTCACTTTCTAAATGCTGTCCTTTCAGAGAAAATCACTTTCCTTTGAAAGTGCCTTAAGCTACTTGCAAGCATTAGGAAGAAACTCACATGCGTTTCTCTGAAAGAGAAGCAGTCTGTTCCAACACTTCAATTCACTGTGCGAAGTGAATGGAGTGTTGCCTCACTTTCTAAATGCTGTCCTTTCAGAGAAAATCACTTTCCATTGAAAGTGCCTTAAACTACTTTCAAGCATTCACAAAAAACTCCCATGCGTTTCTCTGAAAGAGAAGCAGACTGTTCCAACACTTCAATTCACTGTGCGAAGTGAATGGAGTGTTGCTTCACTTTCTAAATGCTGTCCTTTCAGAGAAAATCCCTTTCCTTTGAATGTGCCTTAAGCTACTTACAAGCATTCACCAGAAACTCACATGCATTTCTCTGAAAGAGAAGCAATCTGTTCCAACACTTCAATTCTCTGTGCGAAGTGAATGGAGTGTTGCTTCACTTTCTAAGTGCTGTCCTTTCAGAGAAAATCACTTTCCTTTGAAAGTGCCTTAAGCAACTTGCAAGCATTCACAAGAAACCCTAATGCGTTTCTATGAAAGAGAAGCACTCTGTTCCAACACTTCAATTCACTGCACGAAGGGAATGGAGTGTTGCTTCACTTTCTAAATGCTGTTCTTTCAGAGAAAATCACTTTCCTTTGCAAGTGCCTTAAGCTACTTAAAAGCATTCACCAGAAACTCACATGCATTTCTCTGAAAGAGAAGCAATCTGTTCCAACACTTCAATTCACTGTGCGAAGTGAATTGAGTGTTGCTTCACTTTCTAAATGCGGTCCAATCAGAGAAAATCACTTTCCTTTGAAAGTGCCTTAAGCTACTTGCAAGCATTAGGAAGAAACTCACATGCGTTTCTCTGAAAGAGAAGCAGTCTGTTCCAACACTTCAATTCACTGTGCGAAGTGAATGGAGTGTTGCCTCACTTTCTAAATGCTGTCCTTTCAGAGAAAATCACTTTCCATTGAAAGTGCCTTAAGCTACTTTCAAGCATTCACAAAAAACTCACATGCGTTTCTCTGAAAGAGAAGCAGACTGTTCCAACACTTCAATTCACTGTGCGAAGTGAATGGAGTGTTGCTTCACTTTCTAAATGCTGTCCTTTCAGAGAAAATCACTTTCCTTTGAACGTGCCTTAAGCAACTTGCAAGCATTCACAAGAAACCCTAATGCGTTTCTATGAAAGAGAAGCACTCTGTTCCAACACTTCAATTCACTGCACGAAGGGAATGGAGTGTTGCTTCACTTTCTAAATGCTGTCCTTTCAGAGAAAATCACTTTCCTTTGCAAGTGCCTTAAGCTACTTAAAAGCATTCAACAGAAACTCAGATGCGTTTCTCTGAAAGAGAAGCAGTCTGTTCCAACACTTCAATTCACTGTGCGAAGTGAATGGAGTGTTTCTTCACTTTCTAAATGCTGTCCAATCAGAGAAAATCACTTTCCTTTGAAAGTGCCTTAAGCTACTTGCAAGCCTTAGGAAGAAACTCACATGCGTTTCTCTGAAAGAGAAGCATCTGTTCCAAGACTTCAATTCACTGTGCGAAGTGAATGGAGTGTTGCTTCACTTTCTAAATGCTGTCCTTTCAGAGAAAATCACTTTCCTTTGAAAGTGCCTTAAACTACTTTCAAGCATTCACAAAAAAATCACATGCGTTTCTCTGAAAGAGAAGCAGTCTGTTCCAATACTTCAATTCACAGTGCGAAGTGAATGGAGTGTTGCTTCACTTTCTAAATGCTGTCCTTTCAGAGAAAATCACTTTCCTTTGAAAGTGCCTTAAGCTACTTGCAAGCATTAGGAAGAAACTCACATGCGTTTCTCTGAAAGAGAAGCAGACTCTTCCAACACTTCAATTCACTGTGCGAAGTGAATGGAGTGTTGCTTCACTTTCTCAATGCTGTCCTTTCAGAGAAAATCACGTTCCTTTGAAATTGCCTTAAGCTACTTACAAGCATTCACCAGAAACACACATGTGTTTCTCTGAAAGAGAAGAAATATGTTCCAACACTTCAATTCACTGTGCGAAGTGAATGGAGTGTTCCTTCACTTTCTAAATTATGTCCTTTCAGAGAAAATCACTTTCCTTTGAAAGTGCCTTAAGCAACTTGCAAGCATTCACAAGAAACACTAATGCGTTTATATGAAAGAGAAGCACTCTGTTCCAACACTTCAATTCACTGCACGAAGGGAATGGAGTGTTGCTTCACTTTCTAAATGCTGTCCTTTCAGAGAGAATCACTTTCCTATGAAAGTGCCTTCAGCTACTTACAAGCATTAGGAAGAAACTCACATGCGTTTCTCTGAAAGAGAAGCAGTCTGTTCCAACACTTCAATTCACTGTGCGAAGTGAATGTAGTGTTGCATCACTTTCTAAATTCTGTCCTTTCAGAGAAAATCACTTTCCTTTGAACGTGCCTTAAGCTACTTGCAAGCATTAGGAAGAAACTCACATGCGTTTCTCTGAAAGAGAAGCAGTCTGTTCCAACACTTCAATTCACTGTGCGAATTGAATGGAGTGTTGCTTCACTTTCTAAATGCTGTCCTTTCAGAGAAAATCACTTTCCTTTGAAAGTGCCTTAAGCTACTTACAAGCATTCACCAGAAACTCACATGCATTTCTCTGAAAGAGAAGCAGTCTGTTCCAACACTTCAATTCACTGTGCGACGTGAATGGAGTGTTGCTTCACTTTCTAAATGCTGTCCAATCAGAGAAAATCACTTTCCTTTGAAAGTGCCTTAAGCTACTTGCAAGCATTAGGAAGAAACTCACATGCGTTTCTCTGAAAGAGAAGCAGTCTGTTCCAACACTTCAATTCACTGTGCGAAGTGAATGGAGTGTTGCTTCACTTTCTAAATTCTGTCCTTTCAGAGAAAATCACTTTCCTTTGAAAGTGCCTTAAACTACTTTCAAGCATTCACAAAAAACTCACATGTGTTTCTCTGAAAGAGAAGCAGTCTGTTCCAACACTTCAATTCACAGTGCGAAGTGAATGGAGTGTTGCTTCAGTTTCTAAATGCTGTCCTTTCAGAGAAAATCACTTTCCATTGAAAGTGCCTTAAGCAACTTGCAAGAATTCACAAGAAAATCACATGCGTTTCTCTGAAAGAGAAGCAGTCTGTTCCAACACTTCAATTCACTGTGCGAAGTGAATGGAGTGTTGCTTCACTTTCTAAATGCTGTCCTTTCAGAGAAAATCACTTTCCTTTGAAAGTGCCTTAAACTACTTTCAAGCATTCACAAAAAACTCACATGCGTTTCTCTTAAAGAGAAGCAGTCTGTTCCAAAACTTCAATTCACTGTGCGAAGTGAATGGAGTGTTGCTTCAGTTTCTAAATGCTGTCCTTTCAGAGAAAATCACTTTCCTTTGAAAGTGCCTTAAACTACTTTCAAGCATTCACAAAAAAATCACATGCGTTTCTCTGAAAGAGAAGCAGTCTGTTCCAATACTTCAATTCACAGTGCGAAGTGAATGGAGTGTTGCTTCACTTTCTAAATGCTGTCCTTTCAGAGAAAATCACTTTCCTTTGAAAGTGCCTTAAGCTACTTGCAAGCATTAGGAAGAAACTCACATGCGTTTCTCTGAAAGAGAAGCAGACTCTTCCAACACTTCAATTCACTGTGCGAAGTGAATGGAGTGTTGCTTCACTTTCTCAATGCTGTCCTTTCAGAGAAAATCACGTTCCTTTGAAATTGCCTTAAGCTACTTACAAGCATTCACCAGAAACACACATGTGTTTCTCTGAAAGAGAAGAAATATGTTCCAACACTTCAATTCACTGTGCGAAGTGAATGGAGTGTTCCTTCACTTTCTAAATTATGTCCTTTCAGAGAAAATCACTTTCCTTTGAAAGTGCCTTAAGCAACTTGCAAGCATTCACAAGAAACACTAATGCGTTTATATGAAAGAGAAGCACTCTGTTCCAACACTTCAATTCACTGCACGAAGGGAATGGAGTGTTGCTTCACTTTCTAAATGCTGTCCTTTCAGAGAGAATCACTTTCCTATGAAAGTGCCTTCAGCTACTTACAAGCATTAGGAAGAAACTCACATGCGTTTCTCTGAAAGAGAAGCAGTCTGTTCCAACACTTCAATTCACTGTGCGAAGTGAATGTAGTGTTGCATCACTTTCTAAATTCTGTCCTTTCAGAGAAAATCACTTTCCTTTGAACGTGCCTTAAGCTACTTGCAAGCATTAGGAAGAAACTCACATGCGTTTCTCTGAAAGAGAAGCAGTCTGTTCCAACACTTCAATTCACTGTGCGAATTGAATGGAGTGTTGCTTCACTTTCTAAATGCTGTCCTTTCAGAGAAAATCACTTTCCTTTGAAAGTGCCTTAAGCTACTTACAAGCATTCACCAGAAACTCACATGCATTTCTCTGAAAGAGAAGCAGTCTGTTCCAACACTTCAATAAACTGTGCGACGTGAATGGAGTGTTGCTTCACTTTCTAAATGCTGTCCAATCAGAGAAAATCACTTTCCTTTGAAAGTGCCTTAAGCTACTTGCAAGCATTAGGAAGAAACTCACATGCGTTTCTCTGAAAGAGAAGCAGTCTGTTCCAACACTTCAATTCACTGTGCGAAGTGAATGGAGTGTTGCTTCACTTTCTAAATTCTGTCCTTTCAGAGAAAATCACTTTCCTTTGAAAGTGCCTTAAACTACTTTCAAGCATTCACAAAAAACTCACATGTGTTTCTCTGAAAGAGAAGCAGTCTGTTCCAACACTTCAATTCACAGTGCGAAGTGAATGGAGTGTTGCTTCAGTTTCTAAATGCTGTCCTTTCAGAGAAAATCACTTTCCATTGAAAGTGCCTTAAGCAACTTGCAAGAATTCACAAGAAAATCACATGCGTTTCTCTGAAAGAGAAGCAGTCTGTTCCAACACTTCAATTCACTGTGCGAAGTGAATGGAGTGTTGCTTCACTTTCTAAATGCTGTCCTTTCAGAGAAAATCACTTTCCTTTGAAAGTGCCTTAAACTACTTTCAAGCATTCACAAAAAACTCACATGCGTTTCTCTTAAAGAGAAGCAGTCTGTTCCAAAACTTCAATTCACTGTGCGAAGTGAATGGAGTGTTGCTTCAGTTTCTAAATGCTGTCCTTTCAGAGAAAATCACTTTCCTTTGAAAGTGCCTTAAGAAACTTGCAAGCATTCACAAGAAACTCACATGCGTTTCTCTGAAAGAGAAGCAGTCTGTTCCAAAACTTCAATTCACTGTGCGAAGTGAATGGAGTGTTGCTTCACTTTCTAAATGCTGTCCTTTCAGAGAAAATCACTTTCCTTTGAAAGGGCCTTAAGCTACTTACAAGCATTCACCAGAAACTCACATGCGTTTCTCTGAAAGAGAAGCAGTCTGTTCCAATACTTCAATTCACTGTGCGAAGTGAATGGAGTGTTGCTTCACTTTCTAAATGCTGTCCTTTCAGAGAAAATCACTTTCCTTTGAAAGGGCCTTAAGCTACTTACAAGCATTTAACAGAAACTCACATGCGTTTCTCTGAAAGAGAAGCAGTCTGTTCCAACACTTCAATTCACTGTGCGAAGTGAATGGAGTGTTGCTTCACTTTCTAAATGCTGTCCTTTCAGAGAAAATCACTTTCTTTTGAAAGTGCCTTAAGCTACTTGCAAGCATTAGGAAGAAACTCACATGCGGTTCTCTGAAAGAGAAGCAGTCCGTTCCAACACTTCAATTCACTGTGCGAAGTGAATGGAGTGTTGCTTCACTTTCTAAATGCTGTCCTTTCAGAGAAAATCACTTTCCTTTGAAAGTGCCTTAAGCTACTTGCAAGCATTAGGAAGAAACTCACATGCGTTTCTCTGAAAGAGAAGCAGTCTGTTCCAACACTTCAATTCACTGTGCGAAGTGAATGGAGTGTTGCCTCACTTTCTAAATGCTGTCCTTTCAGAGAAAATCACTTTCCATTGAAAGTGCCTTAAACTACTTTCAAGCATTCACAAAAAACTCCCATGCGTTTCTCTGAAAGAGAAGCAGACTGTTCCAACACTTCAATTCACTGTGCGAAGTGAATGGAGTGTTGCTTCACTTTCTAAATGCTGTCCTTTCAGAGAAAATCCCTTTCCTTTGAATGTGCCTTAAGCTACTTACAAGCATTCAACAGAAATTCACATGCATTTCTCTGAAAGAGAAGCAATCTGTTCCAACACTTCAATTCTCTGTGCGAAGTGAATGGAGTGTTGCTTCACTTTCTAAGTGCTGTCCTTTCAGAGAAAATCACTTTCCTTTGCAAGTGCCTTAAGCAACTTGCAAGCATTCACAAGAAACCCTAATGCGTTTCTATGAAAGAGAAGCACTCTGTTCCAACACTTCAATTCACTGCACGAAGGGAATGGAGTGTTGCTTCACTTTCTAAATGCTGTTCTTTCAGAGAAAATCACTTTCCTTTGCAAGTGCCTTAAGCTACTTAAAAGCATTCACCAGAAACTCACATGCATTTCTCTGAAAGAGAAGCAGTCTGTTCCAACACTTCAATTCACTGTGCGAAGTGAATTGAGTGTTGCTTCACTTTCTAAATGCGGTCCAATCAGAGAAAATCACTTTCCTTTGAAAGTGCCTTAAGCTACTTGCAAGCATTAGGAAGAAACTCACATGCGTTTCTCTGAAAGAGAAGCAGTCTGTTCCAACACTTCAATTCACTGTGCGAAGTGAATGGAGTGTTGCCTCACTTTCTAAATGCTGTCCTTTCAGAGAAAATCACTTTCCATTGAAAGTGCCTTAAGCTACTTTCAAGCATTCACAAAAAACTCACATGCGTTTCTCTGAAAGAGAAGCAGAATGTTCCAACACTTCAATTCACTGTGCGAAGTGAATGGAGTGTTGCTTCACTTTCTAAATGCTGTCCTTTCAGAGAAAATCACTTTCCTTTGAACGTGCCTTAAGCAACTTGCAAGCATTCACAAGAAACCCTAATGCGTTTCTATGAAAGAGAAGCACTCTGTTCCAACACTTCAATTCACTGCACGAAGGGAATGGAGTGTTGCTTCACTTTCTAAATGCTGTCCTTTCAGAGAAAATCACTTTCCTTTGCAAGTGCCTTAAGCTACTTAAAAGCATTCAACAGAAACTCAGATGCGTTTCTCTGAAAGTGAAGCAGTCTGTTCCAACACTTCAATTCACTGTGCGAAGTGAATGGAGTGTTTCTTCACTTTCTAAATGCTGTCCAATCAGAGAAAATCACTTTCCTTTGAAAGTGCCTTAAGCTACTTGCAAGCCTTAGGAAGAAACTCACATGCGTTTCTCTGAAAGAGAAGCATCTGTTCCAAGACTTCAATTCACTGTGCGAAGTGAATGGAGTGTTGCTTCACTTTCTAAATGCTGTCCTTTCAGAGAAAATCACTTTCCTTTGAAAGTGCCTTAAACTACTTTCAAGCATTCACAAAAAAATCACATGCGTTTCTCTGAAAGAGAAGCAGTCTGTTCCAATACTTCAATTCACAGTGCGAAGTGAATGGAGTGTTGCTTCAGTTTCTAAATGCTGTCCTTTCAGAGAAAATCACTTTCCTTTGAAAGTGCCTTAAGCTACTTGCAAGCATTAGGAAGAAACTCACATGCGTTTCTCTGAAAGAGAAGCAGACTCTTCCAACCCTTCAATTCACTGTGCGAAGTGAATGGAGTGTTGCTTCACTTTCTAAATGCTGTCCTTTCAGAGAAAATCACTTTCCTTTGAAAGTGCCTTAAGCTACTTACAAGCATTCACCAGAAACTCACATGCATTTCTCTGAAAGAGAAGCAGTCTGTTCCAACACTTCAATTCACTGTGCGACGTGAATGGAGTGTTGCTTCACTTTCTAAATGCTGTCCAATCAGAGAAAATCACTTTCCTTTGAAAGTGCCTTAAGCTACTTGCAAGCATTAGGAAGAAACTCACATGCGTTTCTCTGAAAGAGAAGCAGTCTGTTCCAACACTTCAATTCACTGTGCGAAGTGAATTGAGTGTTGCTTCACTTTCTAAATTCTGTCCTTTCAGAGAAAATCACTTTCCTTTGAAAGTGCCTTAAACTACTTTCAAGCATTCACAAAAAACTCACATGCGTTTCTCTGAAAGAGAAGCAGTCTGTTCCAACACTTCAATTCACAGTGCGAAGTGAATGGAGTGTTGCTTCAGTTTCTAAATGCTGTCCTTTCAGAGAAAATCACTTTCCATTGAAAGTGCCTTAAGCAACTTGCAAGAATTCACAAGAAAATCACATGCGTTTCTCTGAAAGAGAAGCAGTCTGTTCCAACACTTCAATTCACTGTGCGAAGTGAATGGAGTGTTTCTTCACTTTCTAAATGCTGTCCAATCAGAGAAAATCACTTTCCTTTGAAAGTGCCTTAAGCTACTTGCAAGCCTTAGGAAGAAACTCACATGCGTTTCTCTGAAAGAGAAGCATCTGTTCCAAGACTTCAATTCACTGTGCGAAGTGAATGGAGTGTTGCTTCACTTTCTAAATGCTGTCGTTTCAGAGAAAATCACTTTCCTTTGAAAGTGCCTTAAACTACTTTCAAGCATTCACAAAAAAATCACATGCGTTTCTCTGAAAGAGAAGCAGTCTGTTCCAATACTTCAATTCACAGTGCGAAGTGAATGGAGTGTTGCTTCAGTTTCTAAATGCTGTCCTTTCAGAGAAAATCACTTTCCATTGAAAGTGCCTTAAGCAACTTGCAAGAATTCACAAGAAAATCACATGCGTTTCTCTGAAAGAGAAGCAGTCTGTTCCAACACTTCAATTCACTGTGCGAAGTGAATGGAGTGTTGCTTCACTTTCTAAATGCTGTCCTTTCAGAGAAAATCACTTTCCTTTGAAAGTGCCTTAAACTACTTTCAAGCATTCACAAAAAACTCACATGCGTTTCTCTTAAAGAGCAGCAGTCTGTTCCAAAACTTCAATTCACTGTGCGAAGTGAATGGAGTGTTGCTTCAGTTTCTAAATGCTGTCCTTTCAGAGAAAATCACTTTCCTTTGAAAGTGCCTTAAGAAACTTGCAAGCATTCACAAGAAACTCACATGCGTTTCTCTGAAAGAGAAGCAGTCTGTTCCAACACTTCAATTCACTGTGCGAAGTGAATGGAGTGTTGCTTCACTTTCTAAATGCTGTCCTTTCAGAGAAAATCACTTTCCTTTGAAAGGGCCTTAAGCTACTTACAAGCATTCACCAGAAACTCACATGCGTTTCTCTGAAAGAGAAGCAGTCTGTTCCAATACTTCAATTCACTGTGCGAAGTGAATGGAGTGTTGCTTCACTTTCTAAATGCTGTCCTTTCAGAGAAAATCACTTTCCTTTGAAAGTGCCTTAAGCTACTTGCAAGCATTAGGAAGAAACTCACATGCGTTTCTCTGAAAGAGAAGCAGTCTGTTCCAACACTTCAATTCACTGTGCGAAGTGAATGGAGTGTTGCTTCACTTTCTAAATGCTGTCCTTTCAGAGAAAATCACTTTCTTTTGAAAGTGCCTTAAGCTACTTGCAAGCATTAGGAAGAAACTCACATGCGTTTCTCTGAAAGAGAAGCAGTCCGTTCCAACACTTCAATTCACTGTGCGAAGTGAATGGAGTGTTGCTTCACTTTCTAAATGCTGTCCTTTCAGAGAAAATCACTTTCCTTTGAAAGTGCCTTAAGCTACTTGCAAGCATTAGGAAGAAACTCACATGCGTTTCTCTGAAAGAGAAGCAGTCTGTTCCAACACTTCAATTCACTGTGCGAAGTGAATGGAGTGTTGCCTCACTTTCTAAATGCTGTCCTTTCAGAGAAAATCACTTTCCATTGAAAGTGCCTTAAACTACTTTCAAGCATTCACAAAAAACTCCCATGCGTTTCTCTGAAAGAGAAGCAGACTGTTCCAACACTTCAATTCACTGTGCGAAGTGAATGGAGTGTTGCTTCACTTTCTAAATGCTGTCCTTTCAGAGAAAATCCCTTTCCTTTGAATGTGCCTTAAGCTACTTACAAGCATTCAACAGAAATTCACATGCATTTCTCTGAAAGAGAAGCAATCTGTTCCAACACTTCAATTCTCTGTGCGAAGTGAATGGAGTGTTGCTTCACTTTCTAAGTGCTGTCCTTTCAGAGAAAATCACTTTCCTTTGAAAGTGCCTTAAGCAACTTGCAAGCATTCACAAGAAACCCTAATGCGTTTCTATGAAAGAGAAGCACTCTGTTCCAACACTTCAATTCACTGCACGAAGGGAATGGAGTGTTGCTTCACTTTCTAAATGCTGTTCTTTCAGAGAAAATCACTTTCCTTTGCAAGTGCCTTAAGCTACTTAAAAGCATTCACCAGAAACTCACATGCATTTCTCTGAAAGAGAAGCAATCTGTTCCAACACTTCAATTCACTGTGCGAAGTGAATTGAGTGTTGCTTCACTTTCTAAATTCGGTCCAATCAGAGAAAATCACTTTCCTTTGAAAGTGCCTTAAGCTACTTGCAAGCATTAGGAAGAAACTCACATGCGTTTCTCTGAAAGAGAAGCAGTCTGTTCCAACACTTCAATTCACTGTGCGAAGTGAATGGAGTGTTGCCTCACTTTCTAAATGCTGTCCTTTCAGAGAAAATCACTTTCCATTGAAAGTGCCTTAAGCTACTTTCAAGCATTCACAAAAAACTCACATGCGTTTCTCTGAAAGAGAAGCAGACTGTTCCAACACTTCAATTCACTGTGCGAAGTGAATGGAGTGTTGCTTCACTTTCTAAATGCTGTCCTTTCAGAGAAAATCACTTTCCTTTGAACGTGCCTTAAGCAACTCGCAAGCATTCACAAGAAACCCTAATGCGTTTCTATGAAAGAGAAGCACTCTGTTCCAACACTTCAATTCACTGCACGAAGGGAATGGAGTGTTGCTTCACTTTCTAAATGCTGTCCTTTCAGAGAAAATCACTTTCCTTTGCAAGTGCCTTAAGCTACTTAAAAGCATTCAACAGAAACTCAGATGCGTTTCTCTGAAAGAGAAGCAGTCTGTTCCAACACTTCAATTCACTGTGCGAAGTGAATGGAGTGTTTCTTCACTTTCTAAATGCTGTCCAATCAGAGAAAATCACTTTCCTTTGAAAGTGCCTTAAGCTACTTGCAAGCCTTAGGAAGAAACTCACATGCGTTTCTCTGAAAGAGAAGCATCTGTTCCAAGACTTCAATTCACTGTGCGAAGTGAATGGAGTGTTGCTTCACTTTCTAAATGCTGTCCTTTCAGAGAAAATCACTTTCCTTTGAAAGTGCCTTAAACTACTTTCAAGCATTCACAAAAAAATCACATGCGTTTCTCTGAAAGAGAAGCAGTCTGTTCCAATACTTCAATTCACAGTGCGAAGTGAATGGAGTGTTGCTTCACTTTCTAAATGCTGTCCTTTCAGAGAAAATCACTTTCCTTTGAAAGTGCCTTAAGCTACTTGCAAGCATTAGGAAGAAACTCACATGCGTTTCTCTGAAAGAGAAGCAGACTCTTCCAACACTTCAATTCACTGTGCGAAGTGAATGGAGTGTTGCTTCACTTTCTCAATGCTGTCCTTTCAGAGAAAATCACGTTCCTTTGAAATTGCCTTAAGCTACTTACAAGCATTCACCAGAAACACACATGTGTTTCTCTGAAAGAGAAGAAATATGTTCCAACACTTCAATTCACTGTGCGAAGTGAATGGAGTGTTGCTTCACTTTCTAAATTATGTCCTTTCAGAGAAAATTACTTTCCTTTGAAAGTGCCTTAAGCAACTTGCAAGCATTCACAAGAAACACTAATGCGTTTATATGAAAGAGAAGCACTCTGTTCCAACACTTCAATTCACTGCACGAAGGGAATGGAGTGTTGCTTCACTTTCTAAATGCTGTCCTTTCAGAGAGAATCACTTTCCTATGAAAGTGCTTTCAGCAACTTACAAGCATTAGGAAGAAACTCACATGCGTTTCTCTGAAAGAGAAGCAGTCTGTTCCAACACTTCAATTCACTGTGCGAAGTGAATGTAGTGTTGCATCACTTTCTAAATTCTGTCCTTTCAGAGAAAATCACTTTCCTTTGAACGTGCCTTAAGCTACTTGCAAGCATTAGGAAGAAACTCACATGCGTTTCTCTGAAAGAGAAGCAGTCTGTTCCAACACTTCAATTCACTGTGCGAAGTGAATGGAGTGTTGCTTCACTTTCTAAATGCTGTCCTTTCAGAGAAAATCACTTTCCTTTGAAAGTGCCTTAAACTACTTTCAAGCATTCACAAAAAACTCACATGCGTTTCTCTTAAAGAGAAGCAGTCTGTTCCAAAACTTCAATTCACTGTGCGAAGTGAATGGAGTGTTGCTTCAGTTTCTAAATGCTGTCCTTTCAGAGAAAATCACTTTCCTTTGAAAGTGCCTTAAGAAACTTGCAAGCATTCACAAGAAACTCACATGCGTTTCTCTGAAAGAGAAGCAGTCTGTTCCAAAACTTCAATTCACTGTGCGAAGTGAATGGAGTGTTGCTTCACTTTCTAAATGCTGTCCTTTCAGAGAAAATCACTTTCCTTTGAAAGGGCCTTAAGCTACTTACAAGCATTCACCTGAAACTCACATGCGTTTCTCTGAAAGAGAAGCAGTCTGTTCCAATACTTCAATTCACTGTGCGAAGTGAATGGAGTGTTGCTTCACTTTCTAAATGCTGTCCTTTCAGAGAAAATCACTTTCCTTTGAAAGGGCCTTAAGCTACTTACAAGCATTTAACAGAAACTCACATGCGTTTCTCTGAAAGAGAAGCAGTCTGTTCCAACACTTCAATTCACTGTGCGAAGTGAATGGAGTGTTGCTTCACTTTCTAAATGCTGTCCTTTCAGAGAAAATCACTTTCTTTTGAAAGTGCCTTAAGCTACTTGCAAGCATTAGGAAGAAACTCACATGCGGTTCTCTGAAAGAGAAGCAGTCCGTTCCAACACTTCAATTCACTGTGCGAAGTGAATGGAGTGTTGCTTCACTTTCTAAATGCTGTCCTTTCAGAGAAAATCACTTTCCTTTGAAAGTGCCTTAAGCTACTTGCAAGCATTAGGAAGAAACTCACATGCGTTTCTCTGAAAGAGAAGCAGTCTGTTCCAACACTTCAATTCACTGTGCGAAGTGAATGGAGTGTTGCCTCACTTTCTAAATGCTGTCCTTTCAGAGAAAATCACTTTCCATTGAAAGTGCCTTAAACTACTTTCAAGCATTCACAAAAAACTCCCATGCGTTTCTCTGACAGAGAAGCAGACTGTTCCAACACTTCAATTCACTGTGCGAAGTGAATGGAGTGTTGCTTCACTTTCTAAATGCTGTCCTTTCAGAGAAAATCCCTTTCCTTTGAATGTGCCTTAAGCTACTTACAAGCATTCAACAGAAATTCACATGCATTTCTCTGAAAGAGAAGCAATCTGTTCCAACACTTCAATTCTCTGTGCGAAGTGAATGGAGTGTTGCTTCACTTTCTAAGTGCTGTCCTTTCAGAGAAAATCACTTTCCTTTGAAAGTGCCTTAAGCAACTTGCAAGCATTCACAAGAAACCCTAATGCGTTTCTATGAAAGAGAAGCACTCTGTTCCAACACTTCAATTCACTGCACGAAGGGAATGGAGTGTTGCTTCACTTTCTAAATGCTGTTCTTTCAGAGAAAATCACTTTCCTTTGCAAGTGCCTTAAGCTACTTAAAAGCATTCACCAGAAACTCACATGCATTTCTCTGAAAGAGAAGCAGTCTGTTCCAACACTTCAATTCACTGTGCGAAGTGAATTGAGTGTTGCTTCACTTTCTAAATGCGGTCCAATCAGAGAAAATCACTTTCCTTTGAAAGTGCCTTAAGCTACTTGCAAGCATTAGGAAGAAACTCACATGCGTTTCTCTGAAAGAGAAGCAGTCTGTTCCAACACTTCAATTCACTGTGCGAAGTGAATGGAGTGTTGCCTCACTTTCTAAATGCTGTCCTTTCAGAGAAAATCACTTTCCATTGAAAGTGCCTTAAGCTACTTTCAAGCATTCACAAAAAACTCACATGCGTTTCTCTGAAAGAGAAGCAGACTGTTCCAACACTTCAATTCACTGTGCGAAGTGAATGGAGTGTTGCTTCACTTTCTAAATGCTGTCCTTTCAGAGAAAATCACTTTCCTTTGAACGTGCCTTAAGCAACTTGCAAGCATTCACAAGAAACCCTAATGCGTTTCTATGAAAGAGAAGCACTCTGTTCCAACACTTCAATTCACTGCACGAAGGGAATGGAGTGTTGCTTCACTTTCTAAATGCTGTCCTTTCAGAGAAAATCACTTTCCTTTGCAAGTGCCTTAAGCTACTTAAAAGCATTCAACAGAAACTCAGATGCGTTTCTCTGAAAGAGAAGCAGTCTGTTCCAACACTTCAATTCACTGTGCGAAGTGAATGGAGTGTTTCTTCACTTTCTAAATGCTGTCCAATCAGAGAAAATCACTTTCCTTTGAAAGTGCCTTAAGCTACTTGCAAGCCTTAGGAAGAAACTCACATGCGTTTCTCTGAAAGAGAAGCATCTGTTCCAAGACTTCAATTCACTGTGCGAAGTGAATGGAGTGTTGCTTCACTTTCTAAATGCTGTCCTTTCAGAGAAAATCACTTTCCTTTGAAAGTGCCTTAAACTACTTTCAAGCATTCACAAAAAAATCACATGCGTTTCTCTGAAAGAGAAGCAGTCTGTTCCAATACTTCAATTCACAGTGCGAAGTGAATGGAGTGTTGCTTCAGTTTCTAAATGCTGTCCTTTCAGAGAAAATCACTTTCCTTTGAAAGTGCCTTAAGCTACTTGCAAGCATTAGGAAGAAACTCACATGCGTTTCTCTGAAAGAGAAGCAGACTCTTCCAACACTTCAATTCACTGTGCGAAGTGAATGGAGTGTTGCTTCACTTTCTAAATGCTGTCCTTTCAGAGAAAATCACTTTCCTTTGAAAGTGCCTTAAGCTACTTACAAGCATTCACCAGAAACTCACATGCATTTCTCTGAAAGAGAAGCAGTCTGTTCCAACACTTCAATTCACTGTGCGACGTGAATGGAGTGTTGCTTCACTTTCTAAATGCTGTCCAATCAGAGAAAATCACTTTCCTTTGAAAGTGCCTTAAGCTACTTGCAAGCATTAGGAAGAAACTCACATGCGTTTCTCTGAAAGAGAAGCAGTCTGTTCCAACACTTCAATTCACTGTGCGAAGTGAATGGAGTGTTGCTTCACTTTCTAAATTCTGTCCTTTCAGAGAAAATCACTTTCCTTTGAAAGTGCCTTAAACTACTTTCAAGCATTCACAAAAAACTCACATGCGTTTCTCTGAAAGAGAAGCAGTCTGTTCCAACACTTCAATTCAGAGTGCGAAGTGAATGGAGTGTTGCTTCAGTTTCTAAATGCTGTCCTTTCAGAGAAAATCACTTTCCATTGAAAGTGCCTTAAGCAACTTGCAAGAATTCACAAGAAAATCACATGCGTTTCTCTGAAAGAGAAGCAGTCTGTTCCAACACTTCAATTCACTGTGCGAAGTGAATGGAGTGTTGCTTCACTTTCTAAATGCTGTCCTTTCAGAGAAAATCACTTTCCTTTGAAAGTGCCTTAAACTACTTTCAAGCATTCACAAAAAACTCACATGCGTTTCTCTTAAAGAGAAGCAGTCTGTTCCAAAACTTCAATTCACTGTGCGAAGTGAATGGAGTGTTGCTTCAGTTTCTAAATGCTGTCCTTTCAGAGAAAATCACTTTCCTTTGAAAGTGCCTTAAACTACTTTCAAGCATTCACAAGAAACTCACATGCGTTTCTCTGAAAGAGAAGCAGTCTGTTCCAACACTTCAATTCACTGTGCGAAGTGAATGGAGTGTTGCTTCACTTTCTAAATGCTGTCCTTTCAGAGAAAATCACTTTCCTTTGAAAGGGCCTTAAGCTACTTACAAGCATTCACCAGAAACTCACATGCGTTTCTCTGAAAGAGAAGCAGTCTGTTCCAATACTTCAATTCACTGTGCGAAGTGAATGGAGTGTTGCTTCACTTTCTAAATGCTGTCCTTTCAGAGAAAATCACTTTCCTTTGAAAGTGCCTTAAGCTACTTACAAGCATTTAACAGAAACTCACATGCGTTTCTCTGAAAGAGAAGCAGTCTGTTCCAACACTTCAATTCACTGTGCGAAGTGAATGGAGTGTTGCTTCACTTTCTAAATGCTGTCCTTTCAGAGAAAATCACTTTCTTTTGAAAGTGCCTTAAGCTACTTGCAAGCATTAGGAAGAAACTCACATGCGGTTCTCTGAAAGAGAAGCAGTCCGTTCCAACACTTCAATTCACTGTGCGAAGTGAATGGAGTGTTGCTTCACTTTCTAAATGCTGTCCTTTCAGAGAAAATCACTTTCCTTTGAAAGTGCCTTAAGCTACTTGCAAGCATTAGGAAGAAACTCACATGCGTTTCTCTGAAAGAGAAGCAGTCTGTTCCAACACTTCAATTCACTGTGCGAAGTGAATGGAGTGTTGCCTCACTTTCTAAATGCTGTCCTTTCAGAGAAAATCACTTTCCATTGAAAGTGCCTTAAACTACTTTCAAGCATTCACAAAAAACTCCCATGCGTTTCTCTGAAAGAGAAGCAGACTGTTCCAACACTTCAATTCACTGTGCGAAGTGAATGGAGTGTTGCTTCACTTTCTAAATGCTGTCCTTTCAGAGAAAATCCCTTTCCTTTGAATGTGCCTTAAGCTACTTACAAGCATTCAACAGAAATTCACATGCATTTCTCTGAAAGAGAAGCAATCTGTTCCAACACTTCAATTCTCTGTGCGAAGTGAATGGAGTGTTGCTTCACTTTCTAAGTGCTGTCCTTTCAGAGAAAATCACTTTCCTTTGAAAGTGCCTTAAGCAACTTGCAAGCATTCACAAGAAACCCTAATGCGTTTCTATGAAAGAGAAGCACTCTGTTCCAACACTTCAATTCACTGCACGAAGGGAATGGAGTGTTGCTTCACTTTCTAAATGCTGTTCTTTCAGAGATAATCACTTTCCTTTGCAAGTGCCTTAAGCTACTTAAAAGCATTCACCAGAAACTCACATGCATTTCTCTGAAAGAGAAGCAGTCTGTTCCAACACTTCAATTCACTGTGCGAAGTGAATTGAGTGTTGCTTCACTTTCTAAATGCGGTCCAATCAGAGAAAATCACTTTCCTTTGAAAGTGCCTTAAGCTACTTGCAAGCATTAGGAAGAAACTCACATGCGTTTCTCTGAAAGAGAAGCAGTCTGTTCCAACACTTCAATTCACTGTGCGAAGTGAATGGAGTGTTGCCTCACTTTCTAAATGCTGTCCTTTCAGAGAAAATCACTTTCCATTGAAAGTGCCTTAAGCTACTTTCAAGCATTCACAAAAAACTCACATGCGTTTCTCTGAAAGAGAAGCAGACTGTTCCAACACTTCAATTCACTGTGCGAAGTGAATGGAGTGTTGCTTCACTTTCTAAATGCTGTCCTTTCAGAGAAAATCACTTTCCTTTGAACGTGCCTTAAGCAACTTGCAAGCATTCACAAGAAACCCTAATGCGTTTCTATGAAAGAGAAGCACTCTGTTCCAACACTTCAATTCACTGCACGAAGGGAATGGAGTGTTGCTTCACTTTCTAAATGCTGTCCTTTCAGAGAAAATCACTTTCCTTTGCAAGTGCCTTAAGCTACTTAAAAGCATTCAACAGAAACTCAGATGCGTTTCTCTGAAAGAGAAGCAATCTGTTCCAACACTTCAATTCACTGTGCGAAGTGAATGGAGTGTTTCTTCACTTTCTAAATGCTGTCCAATCAGAGAAAATCACTTTCCTTTGAAAGTGCCTTAAGCTACTTGCAAGCCTTAGGAAGAAACTCACATGCGTTTCTCTGAAAGAGAAGCATCTGTTCCAAGACTTCAATTCACTGTGCGAAGTGAATGGAGTGTTGCTTCACTTTCTAAATGCTGTCCTTTCAGAGAAAATCACTTTCCTTTGAAAGTGCCTTAAACTACTTTCAAGCATTCACAAAAAAATCACATGCGTTTCTCTGAAAGAGAAGCAGTCTGTTCCAATACTTCAATTCACAGTGCGAAGTGAATGGAGTGTTGCTTCAGTTTCTAAATGCTGTCCTTTCAGAGAAAATCACTTTCCTTTGAAAGTGCCTTAAGCTACTTGCAAGCATTAGGAAGAAACTCACATGCGTTTCTCTGAAAGAGAAGCAGACTCTTCCAACACTTCAATTCACTGTGCGAAGTGAATGGAGTGTTGCTTCACTTTCTAAATGCTGTCCTTTCAGAGAAAATCACTTTCCTTTGAAAGTGCCTTAAGCTACTTACAAGCATTCACCAGAAACTCACATGCATTTCTCTGAAAGAGAAGCAGTCTGTTCCAACACTTCAATTCACTGTGCGACGTGAATGGAGTGTTGCTTCACTTTCTAAATGCTGTCCAATCAGAGAAAATCACTTTCCTTTGAAAGTGCCTTAAGCTACTTGCAAGCATTAGGAAGAAACTCACATGCGTTTCTCTGAAAGAGAAGCAGTCTGTTCCAACACTTCAATTCACTGTGCGAAGTGAATGGAGTGTTGCTTCACTTTCTAAATGCTGTCCTTTCAGAGAAAATCACTTTCTTTTGAAAGTGCCTTAAGCTACTTGCAAGCATTAGGAAGAAACTCACATGCGGTTCTCTGAAAGAGAAGCAGTCCGTTCCAACACTTCAATTCACTGTGCGAAGTGAATGGAGTGTTGCTTCACTTTCTAAATGCTGTCCTTTCAGAGAAAATCACTTTCCTTTGAAAGTGCCTTAAGCTACTTGCAAGCATTAGGAAGAAACTCACATGCGTTTCTCTGAAAGAGAAGCAGTCTGTTCCAACACTTCAATTCACTGTGCGAAGTGAATGGAGTGTTGCCTCACTTTCTAAATGCTGTCCTTTCAGAGAAAATCACTTTCCATTGAAAGTGCCTTAAACTACTTTCAAGCATTCACAAAAAACTCCCATGCGTTTCTCTGAAAGAGAAGCAGACTGTTCCAACACTTCAATTCACTGTGCGAAGTGAATGGAGTGTTGCTTCACTTTCTAAATGCTGTCCTTTCAGAGAAAATCCCTTTCCTTTGAATGTGCCTTAAGCTACTTACAAGCATTCAACAGAAATTCACATGCATTTCTCTGAAAGAGAAGCAATCTGTTCCAACACTTCAATTCTCTGTGCGAAGTGAATGGAGTGTTGCTTCACTTTCTAAGTGCTGTCCTTTCAGAGAAAATCACTTTCCTTTGAAAGTGCCTTAAGCAACTTGCAAGCATTCACAAGAAACCCTAATGCGTTTCTATGAAAGAGAAGCACTCTGTTCCAACACTTCAATTCACTGCACGAAGGGAATGGAGTGTTGCTTCACTTTCTAAATGCTGTTCTTTCAGAGATAATCACTTTCCTTTGCAAGTGCCTTAAGCTACTTAAAAGCATTCACCAGAAACTCACATGCATTTCTCTGAAAGAGAAGCAGTCTGTTCCAACACTTCAATTCACTGTGCGAAGTGAATTGAGTGTTGCTTCACTTTCTAAATGCGGTCCAATCAGAGAAAATCACTTTCCTTTGAAAGTGCCTTAAGCTACTTGCAAGCATTAGGAAGAAACTCACATGCGTTTCTCTGAAAGAGAAGCAGTCTGTTCCAACACTTCAATTCACTGTGCGAAGTGAATGGAGTGTTGCCTCACTTTCTAAATGCTGTCCTTTCAGAGAAAATCACTTTCCATTGAAAGTGCCTTAAGCTACTTTCAAGCATTCACAAAAAACTCACATGCGTTTCTCTGAAAGAGAAGCAGACTGTTCCAACACTTCAATTCACTGTGCGAAGTGAATGGAGTGTTGCTTCACTTTCTAAATGCTGTCCTTTCAGAGAAAATCACTTTCCTTTGAACGTGCCTTAAGCAACTTGCAAGCATTCACAAGAAACCCTAATGCGTTTCTATGAAAGAGAAGCACTCTGTTCCAACACTTCAATTCACTGCACGAAGGGAATGGAGTGTTGCTTCACTTTCTAAATGCTGTCCTTTCAGAGAAAATCACTTTCCTTTGCAAGTGCCTTAAGCTACTTAAAAGCATTCAACAGAAACTCAGATGCGTTTCTCTGAAAGAGAAGCAGTCTGTTCCAACACTTCAATTCACTGTGCGAAGTGAATGGAGTGTTTCTTCACTTTCTAAATGCTGTCCAATCAGAGAAAATCACTTTCCTTTGAAAGTGCCTTAAGCTACTTGCAAGCCTTAGGAAGAAACTCACATGCGTTTCTCTGAAAGAGAAGCATCTGTTCCAAGACTTCAATTCACTGTGCGAAGTGAATGGAGTGTTGCTTCACTTTCTAAATGCTGTCCTTTCAGAGAAAATCACTTTCCTTTGAAAGTGCCTTAAACTACTTTCAAGCATTCACAAAAAAATCACATGCGTTTCTCTGAAAGAGAAGCAGTCTGTTCCAATACTTCAATTCACAGTGCGAAGTGAATGGAGTGTTGCTTCACTTTCTAAATGCTGTCCTTTCAGAGAAAATCACTTTCCTTTGAAAGTGCCTTAAGCTACTTGCAAGCATTAGGAAGAAACTCACATGCGTTTCTCTGAAAGAGAAGCAGACTCTTCCAACACTTCAATTCACTGTGCGAAGTGAATGGAGTGTTGCTTCACTTTCTAAATGCTGTCCTTTCAGAGAAAATCACTTTCCTTTGAAAGTGCCTTAAGCTACTTACAAGCATTCACCAGAAACTCACATGCATTTCTCTGAAAGAGAAGCAGTCTGTTCCAACACTTCAATTCACTGTGCGACGTGAATGGAGTGTTGCTTCACTTTCTAAATGCTGTCCAATCAGAGAAAATCACTTTCCTTTGAAAGTGCCTTAAGCTACTTGCAAGCATTAGGAAGAAACTCACATGCGTTTCTCTGAAAGAGAAGCAGTCTGTTCCAACACTTCAATTCACTGTGCGAAGTGAATGGAGTGTTGCTTCACTTTCTAAATTCTGTCCTTTCAGAGAAAATCACTTTCCTTTGAAAGTGCCTTAAACTACTTTCAAGCATTCACAAAAAACTCACATGCGTTTCTCTTAAAGAGAAGCATTCTGTTCCAAAACTTCAATTCACTGTGCGAAGTGAATGGAGTGTTGCTTCAGTTTCTAAATGCTGTCCTTTCAGAGAAAATCACTTTCCTTTGAAAGTGCCTTAAGAAACTTGCAAGCATTCACAAGAAACTCACATGCGTTTCTCTGAAAGAGAAGCAGTCTGTTCCAACACTTCAATTCAATGTGCGAAGTGAATGGAGTGTTGCTTCACTTTCTAAATGCTGTCCTTTCAGAGAAAATCACTTTCCTTTGAAAGGGCCTTAAGCTACTTCCAAGCATTCACCAGAAACTCACATGCATTTCTCTGAAAGAGAAGCAGTCTGTTCCAATACTTCAATTCACTGTGCGAAGTGAATGGAGTGTTGCTTCACTTTCTAAATGCTGTCCTTTCAGAGAAAATCCCTTTCCTTTGAATGTGCCTTAAGCTACTTACAAGCATTCAACAGAAATTCACATGCATTTCTCTGAAAGAGAAGCAATCTGTTCCAACACTTCAATTCTCTGCGCGAAGTGAATGGAGTGTTGCTTCACTTTCTAAGTGCTGTCCTTTCAGAGAAAATCACTTTCCTTTGAAAGTGCCTTAAGCAACTTGCAAGCATTCACAAGAAACCCTAATGCGTTTCTATGAAAGAGAAGCACTCTGTTCCAACACTTCACTTCACTGCACGAAGGGAATGGAGTGTTGCTTCACTTTCTAAATGCTGTTCTTTCAGAGAAAATCACTTTCCTTTGCAAGTGCCTTAAGCTACTTAAAAGCATTCACCAGAAACTCACATGCATTTCTCTGAAAGAGAAGCAGTCTGTTCTAACACTTCAATTCACTGTGCGAAGTGAATTGAGTGTTGCTTCACTTTCTAAATGCTGTCCAATCAGAGAAAATCACTTTCCTTTGAAAGTGCCTTAAGCTACTTGCAAGCATTAGGAAGAAACTCACATGCGTTTCTCTGAAAGAGAAGAAGACTGTTCCAACACTTCAATTCACTGTGCGAAGTGAATGGAGTGTTGCTTCACTTTCTAAATGCTGTCCTTTCAGAGAAAATCACTTTCCTTTGAAAGTGCCTTAAGCTACTTTCTGGCATTCACAGGAAACACACATGCATTTCTCTGAAAGAGAAGCACTCTGTTCCAACACTTCAATTCACTGTGTGAAGTGAATGGAGTGTTGCCTCACTTTCTAAATGCTGTCCTTTCAGAGAAAATCACTTTCCTTTGAAAGTGCCTTAAGCTACTTACAAGCATTCACCAGAAACTCACATGCGTTTCTCTGAAAGAGAAGCAGTCAGTTCCAACACTTCAATTCACAGTGCGAAGTGAATGGAGTGTTGCTTCAGTTTCTAAATGCTGTCCTTTCAGAGAAAATCACTTTCCATTGAAAGTGCCTTAAGCAACATGCAAGAATTCACAAGAAAATCACATGCGTTTCTCTGAAAGAGAAGCAGTCTGTTCCAACACTTCAATTCACTGTGCGAAGTGAATGGAGTGTTGCTTCACTTTCTAAATGCTGTCCTTTCAGAGAAAATCACTTTCCTTTGAAAGTGCCTTAAGAAACTTGCAAGCATTCACAAGAAACTCACATGCGTTTCTCTGAAAGAGAAGCAGTCTGTTCCAACACTTCAATTCACTGTGCGAAGTGAATGGAGTGTTGCTTCACTTTCTAAATGCTGTCCTTTCAGAGAAAATCACTTTCCTTTGAAAGGGCCTTAAGCTACTTACAAGCATTCACCAGAAACTCACATGCGTTTCTCTGAAAGAGAAGCAGTCTGTTCCATTACTTCAATTCACTGTGCGAAGTGAATATAGTGTTGCTTCACTTTCTAAATGCTGTCCTTTCAGAGAAAATCACTTTCCTTTGAAAGTGCCTTAAGCTACTTACAAGCATTTAACAGAAACTCACATGCGTTTCTCTGAAAGAGAAGCAGTCTGTTCCAACACTTCAATTCACTGTGCGAAGTGAATGGAGTGTTGCTTCACTTTCTAAGTGCTGTCCTTTCAGAGAAAATCACTTTCCTTTGAAAGTGCCTTAAGCAACTTGCAAGCATTCACAAGAAACACTAATGCGTTTCTATGAAAGAGAAGCACTCTGTTCCAACACTTCAATTCACTGCACGAAGGGAATGGAGTGTTGCTTCACTTTCTAAATGCTGTTCTTTCAGAGAAAATCACTTTCCTTTGCAAGTGCCTTAAGCTACTTAAAAGCATTCACCAGAAACTCACATGCATTTCTCTGAAAGAGAAGCAGTCTGTTCCAACACTTCAATTCACTGTGCGAAGTGAATTGAGTGTTGCTTCACTTTCTAAATGCTGTCCAATCAGAGAAAATCACTTTCCTTTGAAAGTGCCTTAAGCTACTTGCAAGCATTAGGAAGAAACTCACATGCGTTTCTCTGAAAGAGAAGAAGACTGTTCCAACACTTCAATTCACTGTGCGAAGTGAATGGAGTGTTGCTTCACTTTCTAAATGCTGTCCTTTCAGAGAAAATCACTTTCCTTTGAAAGTGCCTTAAGCTACTTTCTGGCATTCACAGGAAACACACATGCATTTCTCTGAAAGAGAAGCACTCTGTTCCAACACTTCAATTCACTGTGTGAAGTGAATGGAGGGTTGCCTCACTTTCTAAATGCTGTCCTTTCAGAGAAAATCACTTTCCTTTGAAAGTGCCTTAAGCTACTTACAAGCATTCACCAGAAACTCACATGCGTTTCTCTGAAAGAGAAGCAGTCTGTTCCAACACTTCAATTCACTGTGCGAAGTGAATGGAGTGTTGCTTCACTTTCTAAATGCTGTCCTTTCAGAGAAAATCACTTTCCTTTGAAAGTGCCTTAAGCTACTTGAAAGCATTAGGAAGAAACTACATGCGTTTCTCTGAAAGAGAAGCAGTCTGTTCCAAAATTTCAATTCACTGTGCGAAGTGAATGGAGTGTTGCTTCACTTTCTAAATTCTGTCCTTTCAGAGAAAATCACTTTCCTTTGATAGTGCCGTAAGCTACTTGCAAGCATTAGGAAGAAACTCACATGCGTTTCTCTGAAAGAGAAGCAGTCTGTTCCAACACTTCAATTCACTGTGTGAAGTGAATAGAGTGTTGCCTCACTTTCTAAATGCTGTCCTTTCAGAGAAAATCACTTTCCTTTGAAAGTGCCTTAAGCTACTTACAAGCATTTAACAGAAACTCACATGCGTTTCTCTGAAAGAGAAGCAGTCTGTTCCAACACTTCAATTCACTGTGCGAAGTGAATGGAGTGTTGCTTCACTTTCTAAATGCTGTCCTTTCAGAGAAAATCACTTTCCTTTGAACGTGCCTTAAGCAACTTGCAAGCATTCACAAGAAACCCTAATGCGTTTCTATGAAAGAGAAGCACTCTGTTCCAACACTTCAATTCACTGCACGAAGGGAATGGAGTGTTGCTTCACTTTCTAAATGCTGTCCTTTCAGAGAAAATCACTTTCCTTTGCAAGTGCCTTAAGCTACTTAAAAGCATTCAACAGAAACTCAGATGCGTTTCTCTGAAAGAGAAGCAGTCTGTTCCAACACTTCAATTCACTGTGCGAAGTGAATGGAGTGTTTCTTCACTTTCTAAATGCTGTCCAATCAAAGAAAATCACTTTCCTTTGAAAGTGCCTTAAGCTACTTGCAAGCCTTAGGAAGAAACTCACATGCGTTTCTCTGAAAGAGAAGCATCTGTTCCAACACTTCAATTCACTGTGCGAAGTGAATGGAGTGTTGCTTCACTTTCTAAATGCTGTCCTTTCAGAGAAAATCACTTTCCTTTAAACGTGCCTTAAGCTACTTGCAAGCATTAGGAAGAAACTCACATGCGTTTCTCTGAAAGAGAAGCAGTCTGTTCCAGCACTTCAATTCACTGTGCGAATTGAATGGAGTGATGCTTCACTTTCTAAATGCTGTCCTTTCAGAGAAAATCACTTTCCTTTGAAAGTGCCTTAAGCTACTTACAAGCATTCACCAGAAACTCACATGCGTTTCTCTGAAAGCGTAGCAGTCTGTTCCAACACTTCAATTCACTGTGCGAAGTGAATGGAGTGTTGCTTCACTTTCTAAATGCTGTCCTTTCAGAGAAAATCACTTTCCTTTGAAAGTGCCTTAAGCTACTTGCAAGCATTAGGAAGAAACTCACATGCGTTTCTCTGAAAGAGAAGCAGACTGTTCCAACACTTCAATTCACTGTGCGATGTGAATGGAGTGTTGCTTCACTTTCTAAATGCTGTCCTTTCAGAGAAAATCACTTTCCTTTGAAAGTGCCTTAAGCTACTTTCTAGCATTCACAGGAAACACACATGCGTTTCTCTGAAAGAGAAGCAGTCGGTTCCAACACTTCAATTCACTGTGCGAAGTGAATGGAGTGTTGCTTCACTTTCTAAATGCTGTCCTTTCAGAGAAAATCACTTTCCTTTGATAGTGCCTTAAGCTACTTGCAAGCATTAGGAAGAAACTCACATGCGTTTCTCTGAAAGAGAAGCAGTCTGTTCCAACACTTCAATTCACTGTGTGAAGTGAATAGAGTGTTGCCTCACTTTCCAAATGCTGTCCTTTCAGAGAAAATCACTTTCCTTTGAAAGTGCCTTAAGCTACTTACAAGCATTCACCAGAAACTCACATGCGTTTCTCTGAAAGAGAAGCAATCTGTTCCAACACTTCAATTCACTGTGCGAAGTGAATGGAGTGTTGCTTCACTTTCTAAATGCTGTCCTTTCAGAGAAAATCACTTTCCTTTGAAAGTGCCTTAAACTACTTTCAAGCATTCATAAAAAACTCACATGCGTTTCTCTTAAAGAGAAGCAGTCTGTTCCAAAACTTCAATTCACTGTGCGAAGTGAATGGAGTGTTGCTTCAGTTTCTAAATGCTGTCCTTTCAGAGAAAATCACTTTCCTTTGAAAGTGCCTTAAGAAACTTGCAAGCATTCACAAGAAACTCACATGCGTTTCTCTGAAAGAGAAGCAGTCTGTTCCAACACTTCAATTCACTGTGCGAAGTGAATGGAGTGTTGCTTCACTTTCTAAATGCTGTCCTTTCAGAGAAAATCACTTTCCTTTGAAAGTGCCTTAAGCTACTTACAAGCATTCACCAGAAACTCACATGCGTTTCTCTGAAAGAGAAGCAGTCTGTTCCAATACTTCAATTCACTGTGCGAAGTGAATGGAGTGTTGCTTCACTTTCTAAATGCTGTCCTTTCAGAGAAAATCACTTTCCTTTGAAAGTGCCTTAAGCTACTTACAAGCATTTAACAGAAACTCACATGCGTTTCTCTGAAAGAGAAGCAGTCTGTTCCAACACTTCAATTCACTGTGCGAAGTGAATGGAGTGTTGCTTCACTTTCTAAATGCTGTCCTTTCAGAGAAAATCACTTTCTTTTGAAAGTGCCTTAAGCTACTTGCAAGCATTAGGAAGAAACTCACATGCGTTTCTCTGAAAGAGAAGCAGTCCGTTCCAACACTTCAATTCACTGTGCGAAGTGAATGGAGTGTTGCTTCACTTTCTAAATGCTGTCCTTTCAGAGAAAATCACTTTCCTTTGAAAGTGCCTTAAGCTACTTGCAAGCATTAGGAAGAAACTCACATGCGTTTCTCTGAAAGAGAAGCAGTCTGTTCCAACACTTCAATTCACTGTGCGAAGTGAATGGAGTTTTGCCTCACTTTCTAAATGCTGTCCTTTCAGAGAAAATCACTTTCCATTGAAAGTGCCTTAAACTACTTTCAAGCATTCACAAAAAACTCACATGCGTTTCTCTGAAAGAGAAGCAGACTGTTCCAACACTTCAATTCACTGTGCGAAGTGAATGGAGTGTTGCTTCACTTTCTAAATGCTGTCCTTTCAGAGAAAATCCCTTTCCTTTGAATGTGCCTTAAGCTACTTACAAGCATTCAACAGAAATTCACATGCATTTCTCTGAAAGAGAAGCAATCTGTTCCAACACTTCAATTCTCTGTGCGAAGTGAATGGAGTGTTGCTTCACTTTCTAAGTGCTGTCCTTTCAGAGAAAATCACTTTCCTTTGAAAGTGCCTTAAGCAACTTGCAAGCATTCACAAGAAACCCTAATGCGTTTCTATGAAAGAGAAGCACTCTGTTCCAACACTTCAATTCACTGCACGAAGGGAATGGAGTGTTGCTTCACTTTCTAAATGCTGTTCTTTCAGAGAAAATCACTTTCCTTTGCAAGTGCCTTAAGCTACTTAAAAGCATTCACCAGAAACTCACATGCATTTCTCTGAAAGAGAAGCAGTCTGTTCCAACACTTCAATTCACTGTGCGAAGTGAATTGAGTGTTGCTTCACTTTCTAAATGCGGTCCAATCAGAGAAAATCACTTTCCTTTGAAAGTGCCTTAAGCTACTTGCAAGCATTAGGAAGAAACTCACATGCGTTTCTCTGAAAGAGAAGCAGTCTGTTCCAACACTTCAATTCACTGTGCGAAGTGAATGGAGTGTTGCCTCACTTTCTAAATGCTGTCCTTTCAGAGAAAATCACTTTCCATTGAAAGTGCCTTAAGCTACTTTCAAGCATTCACAAAAAACTCACATGCGTTTCTCTGAAAGAGAAGCAGACTGTTCCAACACTTCAATTCACTGTGCGAAGTGAATGGAGTGTTGCTTCACTTTCTAAATGCTGTCGTTTCAGAGAAAATCACTTTCCTTTGAAAGTGCCTTAAACTACTTTCAAGCATTCACAAAAAAATCACATGCGTTTCTCTGAAAGAGAAGCAGTCTGTTCCAATACTTCAATTCACAGTGCGAAGTGAATGGAGTGTTGCTTCAGTTTCTAAATGCTGTCCTTTCAGAGAAAATCACTTTCCATTGAAAGTGCCTTAAGCAACTTTCAAGCATTCACAAAAAACTCACATGCGTTTCTCTTAAAGAGCAGCAGTCTGTTCCAAAACTTCAATTCACTGTGCGAAGTGAATGGAGTGTTGCTTCAGTTTCTAAATGCTGTCCTTTCAGAGAAAATCACTTTCCTTTGAAAGTGCCTTAAGAAACTTGCAAGCATTCACAAGAAACTCACATGCGTTTCTCTGAAAGAGAAGCAGTCTGTTCCAACACTTCAATTCACTGTGCGAAGTGAATGGAGTGTTGCTTCACTTTCTAAATGCTGTCCTTTCAGAGAAAATCACTTTCCTTTGAAAGGGCCTTAAGCTACTTACAAGCATTCACCAGAAACTCACATGCGTTTCTCTGAAAGAGAAGCAGTCTGTTCCAATACTTCAATTCACTGTGCGAAGTGAATGGAGTGTTGCTTCACTTTCTAAATGCTGTCCTTTCAGAGAAAATCACTTTCCTTTGAAAGGGCCTTAAGCTACTTACAAGCATTTAACAGAAACTCACATGCGTTTCTCTGAAAGAGAAGCAGTCTGTTCCAACACTTCAATTCACTGTGCGAAGTGAATGGAGTGTTGCTTCACTTTCTAAATGCTGTCCTTTCAGAGAAAATCACTTTCTTTTGAAAGTGCCTTAAGCTACTTGCAAGCATTAGGAAGAAACTCACATGCGTTTCTCTGAAAGAGAAGCAGTCCGTTCCAACACTTCAATTCACTGTGCGAAGTGAATGGAGTGTTGCTTCACTTTCTAAATGCTGTCCTTTCAGAGAAAATCACTTTCCTTTGAAAGTGCCTTAAGCTACTTGCAAGCATTAGGAAGAAACTCACATGCGTTTCTCTGAAAGAGAAGCAGTCTGTTCCAACACTTCAATTCACTGTGCGAAGTGAATGGAGTGTTGCCTCACTTTCTAAATGCTGTCCTTTCAGAGAAAATCACTTTCCATTGAAAGTGCCTTAAACTACTTTCAAGCATTCACAAAAAACTCCCATGCGTTTCTCTGAAAGAGAAGCAGACTGTTCCAACACTTCAATTCACTGTGCGAAGTGAATGGAGTGTTGCTTCACTTTCTAAATGCTGTCCTTTCAGAGAAAATCCCTTTCCTTTGAATGTGCCTTAAGCTACTTACAAGCATTCAACAGAAATTCACATGCATTTCTCTGAAAGAGAAGCAATCTGTTCCAACACTTCAATTCTCTGTGCGAAGTGAATGGAGTGTTGCTTCACTTTCTAAGTGCTGTCCTTTCAGAGAAAATCACTTTCCTTTGAAAGTGCCTTAAGCAACTTGCAAGCATTCACAAGAAACCCTAATGCGTTTCTATGAAAGAGAAGCACTCTGTTCCAACACTTCAATTCACTGCACGAAGGGAATGGAGTGTTGCTTCACTTTCTAAATGCTGTTCTTTCAGAGAAAATCACTTTCCTTTGCAAGTGCCTTAAGCTACTTAAAAGCATTCACCAGAAACTCACATGCATTTCTCTGAAAGAGAAGCAATCTGTTCCAACACTTCAATTCACTGTGCGAAGTGAATTGAGTGTTGCTTCACTTTCTAAATTCGGTCCAATCAGAGAAAATCACTTTCCTTTGAAAGTGCCTTAAGCTACTTGCAAGCATTAGGAAGAAACTCACATGCGTTTCTCTGAAAGAGAAGCAGTCTGTTCCAACACTTCAATTCACTGTGCGAAGTGAATGGAGTGTTGCCTCACTTTCTAAATGCTGTCCTTTCAGAGAAAATCACTTTCCATTGAAAGTGCCTTAAGCTACTTTCAAGCATTCACAAAAAACTCACATGCGTTTCTCTGAAAGAGAAGCAGACTGTTCCAACACTTCAATTCACTGTGCGAAGTGAATGGAGTGTTGCTTCACTTTCTAAATGCTGTCCTTTCAGAGAAAATCACTTTCCTTTGAACGTGCCTTAAGCAACTCGCAAGCATTCACAAGAAACCCTAATGCGTTTCTATGAAAGAGAAGCACTCTGTTCCAACACTTCAATTCACTGCACGAAGGGAATGGAGTGTTGCTTCACTTTCTAAATGCTGTCCTTTCAGAGAAAATCACTTTCCTTTGCAAGTGCCTTAAGCTACTTAAAAGCATTCAACAGAAACTCAGATGCGTTTCTCTGAAAGAGAAGCAGTCTGTTCCAACACTTCAATTCACTGTGCGAAGTGAATGGAGTGTTTCTTCACTTTCTAAATGCTGTCCAATCAGAGAAAATCACTTTCCTTTGAAAGTGCCTTAAGCTACTTGCAAGCCTTAGGAAGAAACTCACATGCGTTTCTCTGAAAGAGAAGCATCTGTTCCAAGACTTCAATTCACTGTGCGAAGTGAATGGAGTGTTGCTTCACTTTCTAAATGCTGTCCTTTCAGAGAAAATCACTTTCCTTTGAAAGTGCCTTAAACTACTTTCAAGCATTCACAAAAAAATCACATGCGTTTCTCTGAAAGAGAAGCAGTCTGTTCCAATACTTCAATTCACAGTGCGAAGTGAATGGAGTGTTGCTTCACTTTCTAAATGCTGTCCTTTCAGAGAAAATCACTTTCCTTTGAAAGTGCCTTAAGCTACTTGCAAGCATTAGGAAGAAACTCACATGCGTTTCTCTGAAAGAGAAGCAGACTCTTCCAACACTTCAATTCACTGTGCGAAGTGAATGGAGTGTTGCTTCACTTTCTCAATGCTGTCCTTTCAGAGAAAATCACGTTCCTTTGAAATTGCCTTAAGCTACTTACAAGCATTCACCAGAAACACACATGTGTTTCTCTGAAAGAGAAGAAATATGTTCCAACACTTCAATTCACTGTGCGAAGTGAATGGAGTGTTGCTTCACTTTCTAAATTATGTCCTTTCAGAGAAAATCACTTTCCTTTGAAAGTGCCTTAAGCAACTTGCAAGCATTCACAAGAAACACTAATGCGTTTATATGAAAGAGAAGCACTCTGTTCCAACACTTCAATTCACTGCACGAAGGGAATGGAGTGTTGCTTCACTTTCTAAATGCTGTCCTTTCAGAGAGAATCACTTTCCTATGAAAGTGCTTTCAGCTACTTACAAGCATTAGGAAGAAACTCACATGCGTTTCTCTGAAAGAGAAGCAGTCTGTTCCAACACTTCAATTCACTGTGCGAAGTGAATGTAGTGTTGCATCACTTTCTAAATTCTGTCCTTTCAGAGAAAATCACTTTCCTTTGAACGTGCCTTAAGCTACTTGCAAGCATTAGGAAGAAACTCACATGCGTTTCTCTGAAAGAGAAGCAGTCTGTTCCAACACTTCAATTCACTGTGCGAAGTGAATGGAGTGTTGCTTCACTTTCTAAATGCTGTCCTTTCAGAGAAAATCACTTTCCTTTGAAAGTGCCTTAAACTACTTTCAAGCATTCACAAAAAACTCACATGCGTTTCTCTTAAAGAGAAGCAGTCTGTTCCAAAACTTCAATTCACTGTGCGAAGTGAATGGAGTGTTGCTTCAGTTTCTAAATGCTGTCCTTTCAGAGAAAATCACTTTCCTTTGAAAGTGCCTTAAGAAACTTGCAAGCATTCACAAGAAACTCACATGCGTTTCTCTGAAAGAGAAGCAGTCTGTTCCAAAACTTCAATTCACTGTGCGAAGTGAATGGAGTGTTGCTTCACTTTCTAAATGCTGTCCTTTCAGAGAAAATCACTTTCCTTTGAAAGGGCCTTAAGCTACTTACAAGCATTCACCAGAAACTCACATGCGTTTCTCTGAAAGAGAAGCAGTCTGTTCCAATACTTCAATTCACTGTGCGAAGTGAATGGAGTGTTGCTTCACTTTCTAAATGCTGTCCTTTCAGAGAAAATCACTTTCCTTTGAAAGGGCCTTAAGCTACTTACAAGCATTTAACAGAAACTCACATGCGTTTCTCTGAAAGAGAAGCAGTCTGTTCCAACACTTCAATTCACTGTGCGAAGTGAATGGAGTGTTGCTTCACTTTCTAAATGCTGTCCTTTCAGAGAAAATCACTTTCTTTTGAAAGTGCCTTAAGCTACTTGCAAGCATTAGGAAGAAACTCACATGCGGTTCTCTGAAAGAGAAGCAGTCCGTTCCAACACTTCAATTCACTGTGCGAAGTGAATGGAGTGTTGCTTCACTTTCTAAATGCTGTCCTTTCAGAGAAAATCACTTTCCTTTGAAAGTGCCTTAAGCTACTTGCAAGCATTAGGAAGAAACTCACATGCGTTTCTCTGAAAGAGAAGCAGTCTGTTCCAACACTTCAATTCACTGTGCGAAGTGAATGGAGTGTTGCCTCACTTTCTAAATGCTGTCCTTTCAGAGAAAATCACTTTCCATTGAAAGTGCCTTAAACTACTTTCAAGCATTCACAAAAAACTCCCATGCGTTTCTCTGAAAGAGAAGCAGACTGTTCCAACACTTCAATTCACTGTGCGAAGTGAATGGAGTGTTGCTTCACTTTCTAAATGCTGTCCTTTCAGAGAAAATCCCTTTCCTTTGAATGTGCCTTAAGCTACTTACAAGCATTCAACAGAAATTCACATGCATTTCTCTGAAAGAGAAGCAATCTGTTCCAACACTTCAATTCTCTGTGCGAAGTGAATGGAGTGTTGCTTCACTTTCTAAGTGCTGTCCTTTCAGAGAAAATCACTTTCCTTTGAAAGTGCCTTAAGCAACTTGCAAGCATTCACAAGAAACCCTAATGCGTTTCTATGAAAGAGAAGCACTCTGTTCCAACACTTCAATTCACTGCACGAAGGGAATGGAGTGTTGCTTCACTTTCTAAATGCTGTTCTTTCAGAGAAAATCACTTTCCTTTGCAAGTGCCTTAAGCTACTTAAAAGCATTCACCAGAAACTCACATGCATTTCTCTGAAAGAGAAGCAGTCTGTTCCAACACTTCAATTCACTGTGCGAAGTGAATTGAGTGTTGCTTCACTTTCTAAATGCGGTCCAATCAGAGAAAATCACTTTCCTTTGAAAGTGCCTTAAGCTACTTGCAAGCATTAGGAAGAAACTCACATGCGTTTCTCTGAAAGAGAAGCAGTCTGTTCCAACACTTCAATTCACTGTGCGAAGTGAATGGAGTGTTGCCTCACTTTCTAAATGCTGTCCTTTCAGAGAAAATCACTTTCCATTGAAAGTGCCTTAAGCTACTTTCAAGCATTCACAAAAAACTCACATGCGTTTCTCTGAAAGAGAAGCAGACTGTTCCAACACTTCAATTCACTGTGCGAAGTGAATGGAGTGTTGCTTCACTTTCTAAATGCTGTCCTTTCAGAGAAAATCACTTTCCTTTGAACGTGCCTTAAGCAACTTGCAAGCATTCACAAGAAACCCTAATGCTTTTTTATGAAAGAGAAGCACTCTGTTCCAACACTTCAATTCACTGCACGAAGGGAATGGAGTGTTGCTTCACTTTCTAAATGCTGTCCTTTCAGAGAAAATCACTTTCCTTTGCAAGTGCCTTAAGCTACTTAAAAGCATTCAACAGAAACTCAGATGCGTTTCTCTGAAAGAGAAGCAGTCTGTTCCAACACTTCAATTCACTGTGCGAAGTGAATGGAGTGTTTCTTCACTTTCTAAATGCTGTCCAATCAGAGAAAATCACTTTCCTTTGAAAGTGCCTTAAGCTACTTGCAAGCCTTAGGAAGAAACTCACATGCGTTTCTCTGAAAGAGAAGCATCTGTTCCAAGACTTCAATTCACTGTGCGAAGTGAATGGAGTGTTGCTTCACTTTCTAAATGCTGTCCTTTCAGAGAAAATCACTTTCCTTTGAAAGTGCCTTAAACTACTTTCAAGCATTCACAAAAAAATCACATGCGTTTCTCTGAAAGAGAAGCAGTCTGTTCCAATACTTCAATTCACAGTGCGAAGTGAATGGAGTGTTGCTTCAGTTTCTAAATGCTGTCCTTTCAGAGAAAATCACTTTCCTTTGAAAGTGCCTTAAGCTACTTGCAAGCATTAGGAAGAAACTCACATGCGTTTCTCTGAAAGAGAAGCAGACTCTTCCAACACTTCAATTCACTGTGCGAAGTGAATGGAGTGTTGCTTCACTTTCTAAATGCTGTCCTTTCAGAGAAAATCACTTTCCTTTGAAAGTGCCTTAAGCTACTTACAAGCATTCACCAGAAACTCACATGCATTTCTCTGAAAGAGAAGCAGTCTGTTCCAACACTTCAATTCACTGTGCGACGTGAATGGAGTGTTGCTTCACTTTCTAAATGCTGTCCAATCAGAGAAAATCACTTTCCTTTGAAAGTGCCTTAAGCTACTTGCAAGCATTAGGAAGAAACTCACATGCGTTTCTCTGAAAGAGAAGCAGTCTGTTCCAACACTTCAATTCACTGTGCGAAGTGAATGGAGTGTTGCTTCACTTTCTAAATTCTGTCCTTTCAGAGAAAATCACTTTCCTTTGAAAGTGCCTTAAACTACTTTCAAGCATTCACAAAAAACTCACATGCGTTTCTCTGAAAGAGAAGCAGTCTGTTCCAACACTTCAATTCAGAGTGCGAAGTGAATGGAGTGTTGCTTCAGTTTCTAAATGCTGTCCTTTCAGAGAAAATCACTTTCCATTGAAAGTGCCTTAAGCAACTTGCAAGAATTCACAAGAAAATCACATGCGTTTCTCTGAAAGAGAAGCAGTCTGTTCCAACACTTCAATTCACTGTGCGAAGTGAATGGAGTGTTGCTTCACTTTCTAAATGCTGTCCTTTCAGAGAAAATCACTTTCCTTTGAAAGTGCCTTAAACTACTTTCAAGCATTCACAAAAAACTCACATGCGTTTCTCTTAAAGAGCAGCAGTCTGTTCCAAAACTTCAATTCACTGTGCGAAGTGAATGGAGTGTTGCTTCAGTTTCTAAATGCTGTCCTTTCAGAGAAAATCACTTTCCTTTGAAAGTGCCTTAAGAAACTTGCAAGCATTCACAAGAAACTCACATGCGTTTCTCTGAAAGAGAAGCAGTCTGTTCCAACACTTCAATTCACTGTGCGAAGTGAATGGAGTGTTGCTTCACTTTCTAAATGCTGTCCTTTCAGAGAAAATCACTTTCCTTTGAAAGGGCCTTAAGCTACTTACAAGCATTCACCAGAAACTCACATGCGTTTCTCTGAAAGAGAAGCAGTCTGTTCCAATACTTCAATTCACTGTGCGAAGTGAATGGAGTGTTGCTTCACTTTCTAAATGCTGTCCTTTCAGAGAAAATCACTTTCCTTTGAAAGTGCCTTAAGCTACTTACAAGCATTTAACAGAAACTCACATGCGTTTCTCTGAAAGAGAAGCAGTCTGTTCCAACACTTCAATTCACTGTGCGAAGTGAATGGAGTGTTGCTTCACTTTCTAAATGCTGTCCTTTCAGAGAAAATCACTTTCTTTTGAAAGTGCCTTAAGCTACTTGCAAGCATTAGGAAGAAACTCACATGCGGTTCTCTGAAAGAGAAGCAGTCCGTTCCAACACTTCAATTCACTGTGCGAAGTGAATGGAGTGTTGCTTCACTTTCTAAATGCTGTCCTTTCAGAGAAAATCACTTTCCTTTGAAAGTGCCTTAAGCTACTTGCAAGCATTAGGAAGAAACTCACATGCGTTTCTCTGAAAGAGAAGCAGTCTGTTCCAACACTTCAATTCACTGTGCGAAGTGAATGGAGTGTTGCCTCACTTTCTAAATGCTGTCCTTTCAGAGAAAATCACTTTCCATTGAAAGTGCCTTAAACTACTTTCAAGCATTCACAAAAAACTCCCATGCGTTTCTCTGAAAGAGAAGCAGACTGTTCCAACACTTCAATTCACTGTGCGAAGTGAATGGAGTGTTGCTTCACTTTCTAAATGCTGTCCTTTCAGAGAAAATCCCTTTCCTTTGAATGTGCCTTAAGCTACTTACAAGCATTCAACAGAAATTCACATGCATTTCTCTGAAAGAGAAGCAATCTGTTCCAACACTTCAATTCTCTGTGCGAAGTGAATGGAGTGTTGCTTCACTTTCTAAGTGCTGTCCTTTCAGAGAAAATCACTTTCCTTTGAAAGTGCCTTAAGCAACTTGCAAGCATTCACAAGAAACCCTAATGCGTTTCTATGAAAGAGAAGCACTCTGTTCCAACACTTCAATTCACTGCACGAAGGGAATGGAGTGTTGCTTCACTTTCTAAATGCTGTTCTTTCAGAGATAATCACTTTCCTTTGCAAGTGCCTTAAGCTACTTAAAAGCATTCACCAGAAACTCACATGCATTTCTCTGAAAGAGAAGCAGTCTGTTCCAACACTTCAATTCACTGTGCGAAGTGAATTGAGTGTTGCTTCACTTTCTAAATGCGGTCCAATCAGAGAAAATCACTTTCCTTTGAAAGTGCCTTAAGCTACTTGCAAGCATTAGGAAGAAACTCACATGCGTTTCTCTGAAAGAGAAGCAGTCTGTTCCAACACTTCAATTCACTGTGCGAAGTGAATGGAGTGTTGCCTCACTTTCTAAATGCTGTCCTTTCAGAGAAAATCACTTTCCATTGAAAGTGCCTTAAGCTACTTTCAAGCATTCACAAAAAACTCACATGCGTTTCTCTGAAAGAGAAGCAGACTGTTCCAACACTTCAATTCACTGTGCGAAGTGAATGGAGTGTTGCTTCACTTTCTAAATGCTGTCCTTTCAGAGAAAATCACTTTCCTTTGAACGTGCCTTAAGCAACTTGCAAGCATTCACAAGAAACCCTAATGCGTTTCTATGAAAGAGAAGCACTCTGTTCCAACACTTCAATTCACTGCACGAAGGGAATGGAGTGTTGCTTCACTTTCTAAATGCTGTCCTTTCAGAGAAAATCACTTTCCTTTGCAAGTGCCTTAAGCTACTTAAAAGCATTCAACAGAAACTCAGATGCGTTTCTCTGAAAGAGAAGCAGTCTGTTCCAACACTTCAATTCACTGTGCGAAGTGAATGGAGTGTTTCTTCACTTTCTAAATGCTGTCCAATCAGAGAAAATCACTTTCCTTTGAAAGTGCCTTAAGCTACTTGCAAGCCTTAGGAAGAAACTCACATGCGTTTCTCTGAAAGAGAAGCATCTGTTCCAAGACTTCAATTCACTGTGCGAAGTGAATGGAGTGTTGCTTCACTTTCTAAATGCTGTCCTTTCAGAGAAAATCACTTTCCTTTGAAAGTGCCTTAAACTACTTTCAAGCATTCACAAAAAAATCACATGCGTTTCTCTGAAAGAGAAGCAGTCTGTTCCAATACTTCAATTCACAGTGCGAAGTGAATGGAGTGTTGCTTCAGTTTCTAAATGCTGTCCTTTCAGAGAAAATCACTTTCCTTTGAAAGTGCCTTAAGCTACTTGCAAGCATTAGGAAGAAACTCACATGCGTTTCTCTGAAAGAGAAGCAGACTCTTCCAACACTTCAATTCACTGTGCGAAGTGAATGGAGTGTTGCTTCACTTTCTAAATGCTGTCCTTTCAGAGAAAATCACTTTCCTTTGAAAGTGCCTTAAGCTACTTACAAGCATTCACCAGAAACTCACATGCATTTCTCTGAAAGAGAAGCAGTCTGTTCCAACACTTCAATTCACTGTGCGACGTGAATGGAGTGTTGCTTCACTTTCTAAATGCTGTCCAATCAGAGAAAATCACTTTCCTTTGAAAGTGCCTTAAGCTACTTGCAAGCATTAGGAAGAAACTCACATGCGTTTCTCTGAAAGAGAAGCAGTCTGTTCCAACACTTCAATTCACTGTGCGAAGTGAATGGAGTGTTGCTTCACTTTCTAAATGCTGTCCTTTCAGAGAAAATCACTTTCTTTTGAAAGTGCCTTAAGCTACTTGCAAGCATTAGGAAGAAACTCACATGCGGTTCTCTGAAAGAGAAGCAGTCCGTTCCAACACTTCAATTCACTGTGCGAAGTGAATGGAGTGTTGCTTCACTTTCTAAATGCTGTCCTTTCAGAGAAAATCACTTTCCTTTGAAAGTGCCTTAAGCTACTTGCAAGCATTAGGAAGAAACTCACATGCGTTTCTCTGAAAGAGAAGCAGTCTGTTCCAACACTTCAATTCACTGTGCGAAGTGAATGGAGTGTTGCCTCACTTTCTAAATGCTGTCCTTTCAGAGAAAATCACTTTCCATTGAAAGTGCCTTAAACTACTTTCAAGCATTCACAAAAAACTCCCATGCGTTTCTCTGAAAGAGAAGCAGACTGTTCCAACACTTCAATTCACTGTGCGAAGTGAATGGAGTGTTGCTTCACTTTCTAAATGCTGTCCTTTCAGAGAAAATCCCTTTCCTTTGAATGTGCCTTAAGCTACTTACAAGCATTCAACAGAAATTCACATGCATTTCTCTGAAAGAGAAGCAATCTGTTCCAACACTTCAATTCTCTGTGCGAAGTGAATGGAGTGTTGCTTCACTTTCTAAGTGCTGTCCTTTCAGAGAAAATCACTTTCCTTTGAAAGTGCCTTAAGCAACTTGCAAGCATTCACAAGAAACCCTAATGCGTTTCTATGAAAGAGAAGCACTCTGTTCCAACACTTCAATTCACTGCACGAAGGGAATGGAGTGTTGCTTCACTTTCTAAATGCTGTTCTTTCAGAGATAATCACTTTCCTTTGCAAGTGCCTTAAGCTACTTAAAAGCATTCACCAGAAACTCACATGCATTTCTCTGAAAGAGAAGCAGTCTGTTCCAACACTTCAATTCACTGTGCGAAGTGAATTGAGTGTTGCTTCACTTTCTAAATGCGGTCCAATCAGAGAAAATCACTTTCCTTTGAAAGTGCCTTAAGCTACTTGCAAGCATTAGGAAGAAACTCACATGCGTTTCTCTGAAAGAGAAGCAGTCTGTTCCAACACTTCAATTCACTGTGCGAAGTGAATGGAGTGTTGCCTCACTTTCTAAATGCTGTCCTTTCAGAGAAAATCACTTTCCATTGAAAGTGCCTTAAGCTACTTTCAAGCATTCACAAAAAACTCACATGCGTTTCTCTGAAAGAGAAGCAGACTGTTCCAACACTTCAATTCACTGTGCGAAGTGAATGGAGTGTTGCTTCACTTTCTAAATGCTGTCCTTTCAGAGAAAATCACTTTCCTTTGAACGTGCCTTAAGCAACTTGCAAGCATTCACAAGAAACCCTAATGCGTTTCTATGAAAGAGAAGCACTCTGTTCCAACACTTCAATTCACTGCACGAAGGGAATGGAGTGTTGCTTCACTTTCTAAATGCTGTCCTTTCAGAGAAAATCACTTTCCTTTGCAAGTGCCTTAAGCTACTTAAAAGCATTCAACAGAAACTCAGATGCGTTTCTCTGAAAGAGAAGCAGTCTGTTCCAACACTTCAATTCACTGTGCGAAGTGAATGGAGTGTTTCTTCACTTTCTAAATGCTGTCCAATCAGAGAAAATCACTTTCCTTTGAAAGTGCCTTAAGCTACTTGCAAGCCTTAGGAAGAAACTCACATGCGTTTCTCTGAAAGAGAAGCATCTGTTCCAAGACTTCAATTCACTGTGCGAAGTGAATGGAGTGTTGCTTCACTTTCTAAATGCTGTCCTTTCAGAGAAAATCACTTTCCTTTGAAAGTGCCTTAAACTACTTTCAAGCATTCACAAAAAAATCACATGCGTTTCTCTGAAAGAGAAGCAGTCTGTTCCAATACTTCAATTCACAGTGCGAAGTGAATGGAGTGTTGCTTCAGTTTCTAAATGCTGTCCTTTCAGAGAAAATCACTTTCCTTTGAAAGTGCCTTAAGCTACTTGCAAGCATTAGGAAGAAACTCACATGCGTTTCTCTGAAAGAGAAGCAGACTCTTCCAACACTTCAATTCACTGTGCGAAGTGAATGGAGTGTTGCTTCACTTTCTAAATGCTGTCCTTTCAGAGAAAATCACTTTCCTTTGAAAGTGCCTTAAGCTACTTACAAGCATTCACCAGAAACTCACATGCATTTCTCTGAAAGAGAAGCAGTCTGTTCCAACACTTCAATTCACTGTGCGACGTGAATGGAGTGTTGCTTCACTTTCTAAATGCTGTCCAATCAGAGAAAATCACTTTCCTTTGAAAGTGCCTTAAGCTACTTGCAAGCATTAGGAAGAAACTCACATGCGTTTCTCTGAAAGAGAAGCAGTCTGTTCCAACACTTCAATTCACTGTGCGAAGTGAATGGAGTGTTGCTTCACTTTCTAAATTCTGTCCTTTCAGAGAAAATCACTTTCCTTTGAAAGTGCCTTAAACTACTTTCAAGCATTCACAAAAAACTCACATGCGTTTCTCTTAAAGAGAAGCATTCTGTTCCAAAACTTCAATTCACTGTGCGAAGTGAATGGAGTGTTGCTTCAGTTTCTAAATGCTGTCCTTTCAGAGAAAATCACTTTCCTTTGAAAGTGCCTTAAGAAACTTGCAAGCATTCACAAGAAACTCACATGCGTTTCTCTGAAAGAGAAGCAGTCTGTTCCAACACTTCAATTCAATGTGCGAAGTGAATGGAGTGTTGCTTCACTTTCTAAATGCTGTCCTTTCAGAGAAAATCACTTTCCTTTGAAAGGGCCTTAAGCTACTTCCAAGCATTCACCAGAAACTCACATGCATTTCTCTGAAAGAGAAGCAGTCTGTTCCAATACTTCAATTCACTGTGCGAAGTGAATGGAGTGTTGCTTCACTTTCTAAATGCTGTCCTTTCAGAGAAAATCCCTTTCCTTTGAATGTGCCTTAAGCTACTTACAAGCATTCAACAGAAATTCACATGCATTTCTCTGAAAGAGAAGCAATCTGTTCCAACACTTCAATTCTCTGCGCGAAGTGAATGGAGTGTTGCTTCACTTTCTAAGTGCTGTCCTTTCAGAGAAAATCACTTTCCTTTGAAAGTGCCTTAAGCTACTTACAAGCATTTAACAGAAACTCACATGCGTTTCTCTGAAAGAGAAGCAGTCTGTTCCAACACTTCAATTCACTGTGCGAAGTGAATGGAGTGTTGCTTCACTTTCTAAGTGCTGTCCTTTCAGAGAAAATCACTTTCCTTTGAAAGTGCCTTAAGCAACTTGCAAGCATTCACAAGAAACACTAATGCGTTTCTATGAAAGAGAAGCACTCTGTTCCAACACTTCAATTCACTGCACGAAGGGAATGGAGTGTTGCTTCACTTTCTAAATGCTGTTCTTTCAGAGAAAATCACTTTCCTTTGCAAGTGCCTTAAGCTACTTAAAAGCATTCACCAGAAACTCACATGCATTTCTCTGAAAGAGAAGCAGTCTGTTCCAACACTTCAATTCACTGTGCGAAGTGAATTGAGTGTTGCTTCACTTTCTAAATGCTGTCCAATCAGAGAAAATCACTTTCCTTTGAAAGTGCCTTAAGCTACTTGCAAGCATTAGGAAGAAACTCACATGCGTTTCTCTGAAAGAGAAGAAGACTGTTCCAACACTTCAATTCACTGTGCGAAGTGAATGGAGTGTTGCTTCACTTTCTAAATGCTGTCCTTTCAGAGAAAATCACTTTCCTTTGCAAGTGCCTTAAGCTACTTTCTGGCATTCACAGGAAACACACATGCATTTCTCTGAAAGAGAAGCACTCTGTTCCAACACTTCAATTCACTGTGTGAAGTGAATGGAGGGTTGCCTCACTTTCTAAATGCTGTCCTTTCAGAGAAAATCACTTTCCTTTGAAAGTGCCTTAAGCTACTTACAAGCATTCACCAGAAACTCACATGCGTTTCTCTGAAAGAGAAGCAGTCTGTTCCAACACTTCAATTCACTGTGCGAAGTGAATGGAGTGTTGCTTCACTTTCTAAATGCTGTCCTTTCAGAGAAAATCACTTTCCTTTGAAAGTGCCTTAAGCTACTTGAAAGCATTAGGAAGAAACTACATGCGTTTCTCTGAAAGAGAAGCAGTCTGTTCCAAAATTTCAATTCACTGTGCGAAGTGAATGGAGTGTTGCTTCACTTTCTAAATTCTGTCCTTTCAGAGAAAATCACTTTCCTTTGATAGTGCCGTAAGCTACTTGCAAGCATTAGGAAGAAACTCACATGCGTTTCTCTGAAAGAGAAGCAGTCTGTTCCAACACTTCAATTCACTGTGTGAAGTGAATAGAGTGTTGCCTCACTTTCTAAATGCTGTCCTTTCAGAGAAAATCACTTTCCTTTGAAAGTGCCTTAAGCTACTTACAAGCATTTAACAGAAACTCACATGCGTTTCTCTGAAAGAGAAGCAGTCTGTTCCAACACTTCAATTCACTGTGCGAAGTGAATGGAGTGTTGCTTCACTTTCTAAATGCTGTCCTTTCAGAGAAAATCACTTTCCTTTGAACGTGCCTTAAGCAACTTGCAAGCATTCACAAGAAACCCTAATGCGTTTCTATGAAAGAGAAGCACTCTGTTCCAACACTTCAATTCACTGCACGAAGGGAATGGAGTGTTGCTTCACTTTCTAAATGCTGTCCTTTCAGAGAAAATCACTTTCCTTTGCAAGTGCCTTAAGCTACTTAAAAGCATTCAACAGAAACTCAGATGCGTTTCTCTGAAAGAGAAGCAGTCTGTTCCAACACTTCAATTCACTGTGCGAAGTGAATGGAGTGTTTCTTCACTTTCTAAATGCTGTCCAATCAGAGAAAATCACTTTCCTTTGAAAGTGCCTTAAGCTACTTGCAAGCCTTAGGAAGAAACTCACATGCGTTTCTCTGAAAGAGAAGCATCTGTTCCAACACTTCAATTCACTGTGCGAAGTGAATGGAGTGTTGCTTCACTTTCTAAATGCTGTCCTTTCAGAGAAAATCACTTTCCTTTGAAAGTGCCTTAAACTACTTTCAAGCATTCACAAAAAAATCACATGAGTTTCTCTGAAAGAGAAGCAGTCTGTTCCAATACTTCAATTCACAGTGCGAAGTGAATGGAGTGTTGCTTCAGTTTCTAAATGCTGTCCTTTCAGAGAAAATCACTTTCCTTTGAAAGTGCCTTAAGCTACTTGCAAGCATTAGGAAGAAACTCACATGCGTTTCTCTGAAAGAGAAGCAGACTCTTCCAACACTTCAATTCACTGTGCGAAGTGAATGGAGTGTTGCTTCACTTTCTCAATGCTGTCCTTTCAGAGAAAATCACGTTCCTTTGAAATTGCCTTAAGCTACTTACAAGCATTCACCAGAAACACACATGTGTTTCTCTGAAAGAGAAGCAATATGTTCCAACACTTCAATTCACTGTGCGAAGTCAATGGAGTGTTGCTTCACTTTCTAAATTATGTCCTTTCAGAGAAAATCACTTTCCTTTGAAAGTGCCTTAAGCAACTTGCAAGCATTCACAAGAAACACTAATGCGTTTATATGAAAGAGAAGCACTCTGTTCCAACACTTCAATTCACTGCACGAAGGGAATGGAGTGTTGCTTCACTTTCTAAATGCTGTCCTTTCAGAGAGAATCACTTTCCTTTGAAAGTGCCTTCAGCTACTTACAAGCATTAGGAAGAAACTCACATGCGTTTCTCTGAAAGAGAAGCAGTCTGTTCCAACACTTCAATTCACTGTGCGAAGTGAATGTAGTGTTGCATCACTTTCTAAATTCTGTCCTTTCAGAGAAAATCACTTTCCTTTGAACGTGCCTTAAGCTACTTGCAAGCATTAGGAAGAAACTCACATGCGTTTCTCTGAAAGAGAAGCAGTCTGTTCCAGCACTTCAATTCACTGTGCGAATTGAATGGAGTGATGCATCACTTTCTAAATGCTGTCCTTTCAGAGAAAATCACTTTCCTTTGAAAGTGCCTTAAGCTACTTACAAGCATTCACCAGAAACTCACATGCGTTTCTCTGAAAGCGTAGCAGTCTGTTCCAACACTTCAATTCACTGTGCGAAGTGAATGGAGTGTTGCTTCACTTTCTAAATGCTGTCCTTTCAGAGAAAATCACTTTCCTTTGAAAGTGCCTTAAGCTACTTGCAAGCATTAGGAAGAAACTCACATGCGTTTCTCTGAAAGAGAAGCAGACTGTTCCAACACTTCAATTCACTGTGCGATGTGAATGGAGTGTTGCTTCACTTTCTAAATGCTGTCCTTTCAGAGAAAATCACTTTCCTTTGAAAGTGCCTTAAGCTACTTTCTAGCATTCACAGGAAACACACATGCGTTTCTCTGAAAGAGAAGCAGTCGGTTCCAACACTTCAATTCACTGTGCGAAGTGAATGGAGTGTTGCTTCACTTTCTAAATGCTGTCCTTTCAGAGAAAATCACTTTCCTTTGATAGTGCCTTAAGCTACTTGCAAGCATTAGGAAGAAACTCACATGCGTTTCTCTGAAAGAGAAGCAGTCTGTTCCAACACTTCAATTCACTGTGTGAAGTGAATAGAGTGTTGCCTCACTTTCCAAATGCTGTCCTTTCAGAGAAAATCACTTTCCTTTGAAAGTGCCTTAAGCTACTTACAAGCATTCACCAGAAACTCACATGCGTTTCTCTGAAAGAGAAGCAATCTGTTCCAACACTTCAATTCACTGTGCGAAGTGAATGGAGTGTTGCTTCACTTTCTAAATGCTGTCCTTTCAGAGAAAATCACTTTCCTTTGAAAGTGCCTTAAACTACTTTCAAGCATTCATAAAAAACTCACATGCGTTTCTCTTAAAGAGAAGCAGTCTGTTCCAAAACTTCAATTCACTGTGCGAAGTGAATGGAGTGTTGCTTCAGTTTCTAAATGCTGTCCTTTCAGAGAAAATCACTTTCCTTTGAAAGTGCCTTAAGAAACTTGCAAGCATTCACAAGAAACTCACATGCGTTTCTCTGAAAGAGAAGCAGTCTGTTCCAACACTTCAATTCACTGTGCGAAGTGAATGGAGTGTTGCTTCACTTTCTAAATGCTGTCCTTTCAGAGAAAATCACTTTCCTTTGAAAGTGCCTTAAGCTACTTACAAGCATTCACCAGAAACTCACATGCGTTTCTCTGAAAGAGAAGCAGTCTGTTCCAATACTTCAATTCACTGTGCGAAGTGAATGGAGTGTTGCTTCACTTTCTAAATGCTGTCCTTTCAGAGAAAATCACTTTCCTTTGAAAGTGCCTTAAGCTACTTACAAGCATTTAACAGAAACTCACATGCGTTTCTCTGAAAGAGAAGCAGTCTGTTCCAACACTTCAATTCACTGTGCGAAGTGAATGGAGTGTTGCTTCACTTTCTAAATGCTGTCCTTTCAGAGAAAATCACTTTCTTTTGAAAGTGCCTTAAGCTACTTGCAAGCATTAGGAAGAAACTCACATGCGTTTCTCTGAAAGAGAAGCAGTCCGTTCCAACACTTCAATTCACTGTGCGAAGTGAATGGAGTGTTGCTTCACTTTCTAAATGCTGTCCTTTCAGAGAAAATCACTTTCCTTTGAAAGTGCCTTAAGCTACTTGCAAGCATTAGGAAGAAACTCACATGCGTTTCTCTGAAAGAGAAGCAGTCTGTTCCAACACTTCAATTCACTGTGCGAAGTGAATGGAGTTTTGCCTCACTTTCTAAATGCTGTCCTTTCAGAGAAAATCACTTTCCATTGAAAGTGCCTTAAACTACTTTCAAGCATTCACAAAAAACTCACATGCGTTTCTCTGAAAGAGAAGCAGACTGTTCCAACACTTCAATTCACTGTGCGAAGTGAATGGAGTGTTGCTTCACTTTCTAAATGCTGTCCTTTCAGAGAAAATCCCTTTCCTTTGAATGTGCCTTAAGCTACTTACAAGCATTCAACAGAAATTCACATGCATTTCTCTGAAAGAGAAGCAATCTGTTCCAACACTTCAATTCTCTGTGCGAAGTGAATGGAGTGTTGCTTCACTTTCTAAGTGCTGTCCTTTCAGAGAAAATCACTTTCCTTTGAAAGTGCCTTAAGCAACTTGCAAGCATTCACAAGAAACCCTAATGCGTTTCTATGAAAGAGAAGCACTCTGTTCCAACACTTCAATTCACTGCACGAAGGGAATGGAGTGTTGCTTCACTTTCTAAATGCTGTTCTTTCAGAGAAAATCACTTTCCTTTGCAAGTGCCTTAAGCTACTTAAAAGCATTCACCAGAAACTCACATGCATTTCTCTGAAAGAGAAGCAGTCTGTTCCAACACTTCAATTCACTGTGCGAAGTGAATTGAGTGTTGCTTCACTTTCTAAATGCGGTCCAATCAGAGAAAATCACTTTCCTTTGAAAGTGCCTTAAGCTACTTGCAAGCATTAGGAAGAAACTCACATGCGTTTCTCTGAAAGAGAAGCAGTCTGTTCCAACACTTCAATTCACTGTGCGAAGTGAATGGAGTGTTGCCTCACTTTCTAAATGCTGTCCTTTCAGAGAAAATCACTTTCCATTGAAAGTGCCTTAAGCTACTTTCAAGCATTCACAAAAAACTCACATGCGTTTCTCTGAAAGAGAAGCAGACTGTTCCAACACTTCAATTCACTGTGCGAAGTGAATGGAGTGTTGCTTCACTTTCTAAATGCTGTCCTTTCAGAGAAAATCACTTTCCTTTGAACGTGCCTTAAGCAACTTGCAAGCATTCACAAGAAACCCTAATGCGTTTCTATGAAAGAGAAGCACTCTGTTCCAACACTTCAATTCACTGCACGAAGGGAATGGAGTGTTGCTTCACTTTCTAAATGCTGTCCTTTCAGAGAAAATCACTTTCCTTTGCAAGTGCCTTAAGCTACTTAAAAGCATTCAACAGAAACTCAGATGCGTTTCTCTGAAAGAGAAGCAGTCTGTTCCAACACTTCAATTCACTGTGCGAAGTGAATGGAGTGTTTCTTCACTTTCTAAATGCTGTCCAATCAGAGAAAATCACTTTCCTTTGAAAGTGCCTTAAGCTACTTGCAAGCCTTAGGAAGAAACTCACATGCGTTTCTCTGAAAGAGAAGCATCTGTTCCAAGACTTCAATTCACTGTGCGAAGTGAATGGAGTGTTGCTTCACTTTCTAAATGCTGTCCTTTCAGAGAAAATCACTTTCCTTTGAAAGTGCCTTAAACTACTTTCAAGCATTCACAAAAAAATCACATGCGTTTCTCTGAAAGAGAAGCAGTCTGTTCCAATACTTCAATTCACAGTGCGAAGTGAATGGAGTGTTGCTTCAGTTTCTAAATGCTGTCCTTTCAGAGAAAATCACTTTCCTTTGAAAGTGCCTTAAGCTACTTGCAAGCATTAGGAAGAAACTCACATGCGTTTCTCTGAAAGAGAAGCAGACTCTTCCAACACTTCAATTCACTGTGCGAAGTGAATGGAGTGTTGCTTCACTTTCTAAATGCTGTCCTTTCAGAGAAAATCACTTTCCTTTGAAAGTGCCTTAAGCTACTTACAAGCATTCACCAGAAACTCACATGCATTTCTCTGAAAGAGAAGCAGTCTGTTCCAACACTTCAATTCACTGTGCGACGTGAATGGAGTGTTGCTTCACTTTCTAAATGCTGTCCAATCAGAGAAAATCACTTTCCTTTGAAAGTGCCTTAAGCTACTTGCAAGCATTAGGAAGAAACTCACATGCGTTTCTCTGAAAGAGAAGCAGTCTGTTCCAACACTTCAATTCACTGTGCGAAGTGAATGGAGTGTTGCTTCACTTTCTAAATTCTGTCCTTTCAGAGAAAATCACTTTCCTTTGAAAGTGCCTTAAACTACTTTCAAGCATTCACAAAAAACTCACATGCGTTTCTCTTAAAGAGAAGCATTCTGTTCCAAAACTTCAATTCACTGTGCGAAGTGAATGGAGTGTTGCTTCAGTTTCTAAATGCTGTCCTTTCAGAGAAAATCACTTTCCTTTGAAAGTGCCTTAAGAAACTTGCAAGCATTCACAAGAAACTCACATGCGTTTCTCTGAAAGAGAAGCAGTCTGTTCCAACACTTCAATTCAATGTGCGAAGTGAATGGAGTGTTGCTTCACTTTCTAAATGCTGTCCTTTCAGAGAAAATCACTTTCCTTTGAAAGGGCCTTAAGCTACTTCCAAGCATTCACCAGAAACTCACATGCATTTCTCTGAAAGAGAAGCAGTCTGTTCCAATACTTCAATTCACTGTGCGAAGTGAATGGAGTGTTGCTTCACTTTCTAAATGCTGTCCTTTCAGAGAAAATCCCTTTCCTTTGAATGTGCCTTAAGCTACTTACAAGCTTTCAACAGAAATTCACATGCATTTCTCTGAAAGAGAAGCAATCTGTTCCAACACTTCAATTCTCTGCGCGAAGTGAATGGAGTGTTGCTTCACTTTCTAAGTGCTGTCCTTTCAGAGAAAATCACTTTCCTTTGAAAGTGCCTTAAGCAACTTGCAAGCATTCACAAGAAACCCTAATGCGTTTCTATGAAAGAAAAGCACTCTGTTCCAACACTTCACTTCACTGCACGAAGGGAATGGAGTGTTGCTTCACTTTCTAAATGCTGTTCTTTCAGAGAAAATCACTTTCCTTTGCAAGTGCCTTAAGCTACTTAAAAGCATTCACCAGAAACTCACATGCATTTCTCTGAAAGAGAAGCAGTCTGTTCTAACACTTCAATTCACTGTGCGAAGTGAATTGAGTGTTGCTTCACTTTCTAAATGCTGTCCAATCAGAGAAAATCACTTTCCTTTGAAAGTGCCTTAAGCTACTTGCAAGCATTAGGAAGAAATTCACATGCGTTTCTCTGAAAGAGAAGAAGACTGTTCCAACACTTCAATTCACTGTGCGAAGTGAATGGAGTGTTGCTTCACTTTCTAAATGCTGTCCTTTCAGAGAAAATCACTTTCCTTTGAAAGTGCCTTAAGCTACTTTCTGGCATTCACAGGAAACACACATGCATTTCTCTGAAAGAGAAGCAGTCTGTTCCAATACTTCAATTCACAGTGCGAAGTGAATGGAGTGTTGCTTCAGTTTCTAAATGCTGTCCTTTCAGAGAAAATCACTTTCCTTTGAAAGTGCCTTAAGCTACTTGCAAGCATTAGGAAGAAACTCACATGCGTTTCTCTGAAAGAGAAGCAGACTCTTCCAACACTTCAATTCACTGTGCGAAGTGAATGGAGTGTTGCTTCACTTTCTCAATGCTGTCCTTTCAGAGAAAATCACGTTCCTTTGAAATTGCCTTAAGCTACTTACAAGCATTCACCAGAAACACACATGTGTTTCTCTGAAAGAGAAGCAATATGTTCCAACACTTCAATTCACTGTGCGAAGTCAATGGAGTGTTGCTTCACTTTCTAAATTATGTCCTTTCAGAGAAAATCACTTTCCTTTGAAAGTGCCTTAAGCAACTTGCAAGCATTCACAAGAAACACTAATGCGTTTATATGAAAGAGAAGCACTCTGTTCCAACACTTCAATTCACTGCACGAAGGGAATGGAGTGTTGCTTCACTTTCTAAATGCTGTCCTTTCAGAGAGAATCACTTTCCTTTGAAAGTGCCTTCAGCTACTTACAAGCATTAGGAAGAAACTCACATGCGTTTCTCTGAAAGAGAAGCAGTCTGTTCCAACACTTCAATTCACTGTGCGAAGTGAATGTAGTGTTGCATCACTTTCTAAATTCTGTCCTTTCAGAGAAAATCACTTTCCTTTGAACGTGCCTTAAGCTACTTGCAAGCATTAGGAAGAAACTCACATGCGTTTCTCTGAAAGAGAAGCAGTCTGTTCCAGCACTTCAATTCACTGTGCGAATTGAATGGAGTGATGCTTCACTTTCTAAATGCTGTCCTTTCAGAGAAAATCACTTTCCTTTGAAAGTGCCTTAAGCTACTTACAAGCATTCACCAGAAACTCACATGCGTTTCTCTGAAAGCGTAGCAGTCTGTTCCAACACTTCAATTCACTGTGCGAAGTGAATGGAGTGTTGCTTCACTTTCTAAATGCTGTCCTTTCAGAGAAAATCACTTTCCTTTGAAAGTGCCTTAAGCTACTTGCAAGCATTAGGAAGAAACTCACATGCGTTTCTCTGAAAGAGAAGCAGACTGTTCCAACACTTCAATTCACTGTGCGATGTGAATGGAGTGTTGCTTCACTTTCTAAATGCTGTCCTTTCAGAGAAAATCACTTTCCTTTGAAAGTGCCTTAAGCTACTTTCTAGCATTCACAGGAAACACACATGCGTTTCTCTGAAAGAGAAGCAGTCGGTTCCAACACTTCAATTCACTGTGCGAAGTGAATGGAGTGTTGCTTCACTTTCTAAATGCTGTCCTTTCAGAGAAAATCACTTTCCTTTGATAGTGCCTTAAGCTACTTGCAAGCATTAGGAAGAAACTCACATGCGTTTCTCTGAAAGAGAAGCAGTCTGTTCCAACACTTCAATTCACTGTGTGAAGTGAATAGAGTGTTGCCTCACTTTCCAAATGCTGTCCTTTCAGAGAAAATCACTTTCCTTTGAAAGTGCCTTAAGCTACTTACAAGCATTCACCAGAAACTCACATGCGTTTCTCTGAAAGAGAAGCAATCTGTTCCAACACTTCAATTCACTGTGCGAAGTGAATGGAGTGTTGCTTCACTTTCTAAATGCTGTCCTTTCAGAGAAAATCACTTTCCTTTGAAAGTGCCTTAAACTACTTTCAAGCATTCATAAAAAACTCACATGCGTTTCTCTTAAAGAGAAGCAGTCTGTTCCAAAACTTCAATTCACTGTGCGAAGTGAATGGAGTGTTGCTTCAGTTTCTAAATGCTGTCCTTTCAGAGAAAATCACTTTCCTTTGAAAGTGCCTTAAGAAACTTGCAAGCATTCACAAGAAACTCACATGCGTTTCTCTGAAAGAGAAGCAGTCTGTTCCAACACTTCAATTCACTGTGCGAAGTGAATGGAGTGTTGCTTCACTTTCTAAATGCTGTCCTTTCAGAGAAAATCACTTTCCTTTGAAAGTGCCTTAAGCTACTTACAAGCATTCACCAGAAACTCACATGCGTTTCTCTGAAAGAGAAGCAGTCTGTTCCAATACTTCAATTCACTGTGCGAAGTGAATGGAGTGTTGCTTCACTTTCTAAATGCTGTCCTTTCAGAGAAAATCACTTTCCTTTGAAAGTGCCTTAAGCTACTTACAAGCATTTAACAGAAACTCACATGCGTTTCTCTGAAAGAGAAGCAGTCTGTTCCAACACTTCAATTCACTGTGCGAAGTGAATGGAGTGTTGCTTCACTTTCTAAATGCTGTCCTTTCAGAGAAAATCACTTTCTTTTGAAAGTGCCTTAAGCTACTTGCAAGCATTAGGAAGAAACTCACATGCGTTTCTCTGAAAGAGAAGCAGTCCGTTCCAACACTTCAATTCACTGTGCGAAGTGAATGGAGTGTTGCTTCACTTTCTAAATGCTGTCCTTTCAGAGAAAATCACTTTCCTTTGAAAGTGCCTTAAGCTACTTGCAAGCATTAGGAAGAAACTCACATGCGTTTCTCTGAAAGAGAAGCAGTCTGTTCCAACACTTCAATTCACTGTGCGAAGTGAATGGAGTTTTGCCTCACTTTCTAAATGCTGTCCTTTCAGAGAAAATCACTTTCCATTGAAAGTGCCTTAAACTACTTTCAAGCATTCACAAAAAACTCACATGCGTTTCTCTGAAAGAGAAGCAGACTGTTCCAACACTTCAATTCACTGTGCGAAGTGAATGGAGTGTTGCTTCACTTTCTAAATGCTGTCCTTTCAGAGAAAATCCCTTTCCTTTGAATGTGCCTTAAGCTACTTACAAGCATTCAACAGAAATTCACATGCATTTCTCTGAAAGAGAAGCAATCTGTTCCAACACTTCAATTCTCTGTGCGAAGTGAATGGAGTGTTGCTTCACTTTCTAAGTGCTGTCCTTTCAGAGAAAATCACTTTCCTTTGAAAGTGCCTTAAGCAACTTGCAAGCATTCACAAGAAACCCTAATGCGTTTCTATGAAAGAGAAGCACTCTGTTCCAACACTTCAATTCACTGCACGAAGGGAATGGAGTGTTGCTTCACTTTCTAAATGCTGTTCTTTCAGAGAAAATCACTTTCCTTTGCAAGTGCCTTAAGCTACTTAAAAGCATTCACCAGAAACTCACATGCATTTCTCTGAAAGAGAAGCAGTCTGTTCCAACACTTCAATTCACTGTGCGAAGTGAATTGAGTGTTGCTTCACTTTCTAAATGCGGTCCAATCAGAGAAAATCACTTTCCTTTGAAAGTGCCTTAAGCTACTTGCAAGCATTAGGAAGAAACTCACATGCGTTTCTCTGAAAGAGAAGCAGTCTGTTCCAACACTTCAATTCACTGTGCGAAGTGAATGGAGTGTTGCCTCACTTTCTAAATGCTGTCCTTTCAGAGAAAATCACTTTCCATTGAAAGTGCCTTAAGCTACTTTCAAGCATTCACAAAAAACTCACATGCGTTTCTCTGAAAGAGAAGCAGACTGTTCCAACACTTCAATTCACTGTGCGAAGTGAATGGAGTGTTGCTTCACTTTCTAAATGCTGTCCTTTCAGAGAAAATCACTTTCCTTTGAACGTGCCTTAAGCAACTTGCAAGCATTCACAAGAAACCCTAATGCGTTTCTATGAAAGAGAAGCACTCTGTTCCAACACTTCAATTCACTGCACGAAGGGAATGGAGTGTTGCTTCACTTTCTAAATGCTGTCCTTTCAGAGAAAATCACTTTCCTTTGCAAGTGCCTTAAGCTACTTAAAAGCATTCAACAGAAACTCAGATGCGTTTCTCTGAAAGAGAAGCAGTCTGTTCCAACACTTCAATTCACTGTGCGAAGTGAATGGAGTGTTTCTTCACTTTCTAAATGCTGTCCAATCAGAGAAAATCACTTTCCTTTGAAAGTGCCTTAAGCTACTTGCAAGCCTTAGGAAGAAACTCACATGCGTTTCTCTGAAAGAGAAGCATCTGTTCCAAGACTTCAATTCACTGTGCGAAGTGAATGGAGTGTTGCTTCACTTTCTAAATGCTGTCCTTTCAGAGAAAATCACTTTCCTTTGAAAGTGCCTTAAACTACTTTCAAGCATTCACAAAAAAATCACATGCGTTTCTCTGAAAGAGAAGCAGTCTGTTCCAATACTTCAATTCACAGTGCGAAGTGAATGGAGTGTTGCTTCAGTTTCTAAATGCTGTCCTTTCAGAGAAAATCACTTTCCTTTGAAAGTGCCTTAAGCTACTTGCAAGCATTAGGAAGAAACTCACATGCGTTTCTCTGAAAGAGAAGCAGACTCTTCCAACACTTCAATTCACTGTGCGAAGTGAATGGAGTGTTGCTTCACTTTCTAAATGCTGTCCTTTCAGAGAAAATCACTTTCCTTTGAAAGTGCCTTAAGCTACTTACAAGCATTCACCAGAAACTCACATGCATTTCTCTGAAAGAGAAGCAGTCTGTTCCAACACTTCAATTCACTGTGCGACGTGAATGGAGTGTTGCTTCACTTTCTAAATGCTGTCCAATCAGAGAAAATCACTTTCCTTTGAAAGTGCCTTAAGCTACTTGCAAGCATTAGGAAGAAACTCACATGCGTTTCTCTGAAAGAGAAGCAGTCTGTTCCAACACTTCAATTCACTGTGCGAAGTGAATGGAGTGTTGCTTCACTTTCTAAATTCTGTCCTTTCAGAGAAAATCACTTTCCTTTGAAAGTGCCTTAAACTACTTTCAAGCATTCACAAAAAACTCACATGCGTTTCTCTTAAAGAGAAGCATTCTGTTCCAAAACTTCAATTCACTGTGCGAAGTGAATGGAGTGTTGCTTCAGTTTCTAAATGCTGTCCTTTCAGAGAAAATCACTTTCCTTTGAAAGTGCCTTAAGAAACTTGCAAGCATTCACAAGAAACTCACATGCGTTTCTCTGAAAGAGAAGCAGTCTGTTCCAACACTTCAATTCAATGTGCGAAGTGAATGGAGTGTTGCTTCACTTTCTAAATGCTGTCCTTTCAGAGAAAATCACTTTCCTTTGAAAGGGCCTTAAGCTACTTCCAAGCATTCACCAGAAACTCACATGCATTTCTCTGAAAGAGAAGCAGTCTGTTCCAATACTTCAATTCACTGTGCGAAGTGAATGGAGTGTTGCTTCACTTTCTAAATGCTGTCCTTTCAGAGAAAATCCCTTTCCTTTGAATGTGCCTTAAGCTACTTACAAGCATTCAACAGAAATTCACATGCATTTCTCTGAAAGAGAAGCAATCTGTTCCAACACTTCAATTCTCTGCGCGAAGTGAATGGAGTGTTGCTTCACTTTCTAAGTGCTGTCCTTTCAGAGAAAATCACTTTCCTTTGAAAGTGCCTTAAGCAACTTGCAAGCATTCACAAGAAACCCTAATGCGTTTCTATGAAAGAAAAGCACTCTGTTCCAACACTTCACTTCACTGTGCGAAGTGAATGGAGTGTTGCTTCACTTTCTAAATGCTGTCCTTTCAGAGAAAATCACTTTCCTTTGAAAGTGCCTTAAACTACTTTCAAGCATTCATAAAAAACTCACATGCGTTTCTCTTAAAGAGAAGCAGTCTGTTCCAAAACTTCAATTCACTGTGCGAAGTGAATGGAGTGTTGCTTCAGTTTCTAAATGCTGTCCTTTCAGAGAAAATCACTTTCCTTTGAAAGTGCCTTAAGAAACTTGCAAGCATTCACAAGAAACTCACATGCGTTTCTCTGAAAGAGAAGCAGTCTGTTCCAACACTTCAATTCACTGTGCGAAGTGAATGGAGTGTTGCTTCACTTTCTAAATGCTGTCCTTTCAGAGAAAATCACTTTCCTTTGAAAGTGCCTTAAGCTACTTACAAGCATTCACCAGAAACTCACATGCGTTTCTCTGAAAGAGAAGCAGTCTGTTCCAATACTTCAATTCACTGTGCGAAGTGAATGGAGTGTTGCTTCACTTTCTAAATGCTGTCCTTTCAGAGAAAATCACTTTCCTTTGAAAGTGCCTTAAGCTACTTACAAGCATTTAACAGAAACTCACATGCGTTTCTCTGAAAGAGAAGCAGTCTGTTCCAACACTTCAATTCACTGTGCGAAGTGAATGGAGTGTTGCTTCACTTTCTAAATGCTGTCCTTTCAGAGAAAATCACTTTCTTTTGAAAGTGCCTTAAGCTACTTGCAAGCATTAGGAAGAAACTCACATGCGTTTCTCTGAAAGAGAAGCAGTCCGTTCCAACACTTCAATTCACTGTGCGAAGTGAATGGAGTGTTGCTTCACTTTCTAAATGCTGTCCTTTCAGAGAAAATCACTTTCCTTTGAAAGTGCCTTAAGCTACTTGCAAGCATTAGGAAGAAACTCACATGCGTTTCTCTGAAAGAGAAGCAGTCTGTTCCAACACTTCAATTCACTGTGCGAAGTGAATGGAGTTTTGCCTCACTTTCTAAATGCTGTCCTTTCAGAGAAAATCACTTTCCATTGAAAGTGCCTTAAACTACTTTCAAGCATTCACAAAAAACTCACATGCGTTTCTCTGAAAGAGAAGCAGACTGTTCCAACACTTCAATTCACTGTGCGAAGTGAATGGAGTGTTGCTTCACTTTCTAAATGCTGTCCTTTCAGAGAAAATCCCTTTCCTTTGAATGTGCCTTAAGCTACTTACAAGCATTCAACAGAAATTCACATGCATTTCTCTGAAAGAGAAGCAATCTGTTCCAACACTTCAATTCTCTGTGCGAAGTGAATGGAGTGTTGCTTCACTTTCTAAGTGCTGTCCTTTCAGAGAAAATCACTTTCCTTTGAAAGTGCCTTAAGCAACTTGCAAGCATTCACAAGAAACCCTAATGCGTTTCTATGAAAGAGAAGCACTCTGTTCCAACACTTCAATTCACTGCACGAAGGGAATGGAGTGTTGCTTCACTTTCTAAATGCTGTTCTTTCAGAGAAAATCACTTTCCTTTGCAAGTGCCTTAAGCTACTTAAAAGCATTCACCAGAAACTCACATGCATTTCTCTGAAAGAGAAGCAGTCTGTTCCAACACTTCAATTCACTGTGCGAAGTGAATTGAGTGTTGCTTCACTTTCTAAATGCGGTCCAATCAGAGAAAATCACTTTCCTTTGAAAGTGCCTTAAGCTACTTGCAAGCATTAGGAAGAAACTCACATGCGTTTCTCTGAAAGAGAAGCAGTCTGTTCCAACACTTCAATTCACTGTGCGAAGTGAATGGAGTGTTGCCTCACTTTCTAAATGCTGTCCTTTCAGAGAAAATCACTTTCCATTGAAAGTGCCTTAAGCTACTTTCAAGCATTCACAAAAAACTCACATGCGTTTCTCTGAAAGAGAAGCAGACTGTTCCAACACTTCAATTCACTGTGCGAAGTGAATGGAGTGTTGCTTCACTTTCTAAATGCTGTCCTTTCAGAGAAAATCACTTTCCTTTGAACGTGCCTTAAGCAACTTGCAAGCATTCACAAGAAACCCTAATGCGTTTCTATGAAAGAGAAGCACTCTGTTCCAACACTTCAATTCACTGCACGAAGGGAATGGAGTGTTGCTTCACTTTCTAAATGCTGTCCTTTCAGAGAAAATCACTTTCCTTTGCAAGTGCCTTAAGCTACTTAAAAGCATTCAACAGAAACTCAGATGCGTTTCTCTGAAAGAGAAGCAGTCTGTTCCAACACTTCAATTCACTGTGCGAAGTGAATGGAGTGTTTCTTCACTTTCTAAATGCTGTCCAATCAGAGAAAATCACTTTCCTTTGAAAGTGCCTTAAGCTACTTGCAAGCCTTAGGAAGAAACTCACATGCGTTTCTCTGAAAGAGAAGCATCTGTTCCAAGACTTCAATTCACTGTGCGAAGTGAATGGAGTGTTGCTTCACTTTCTAAATGCTGTCCTTTCAGAGAAAATCACTTTCCTTTGAAAGTGCCTTAAACTACTTTCAAGCATTCACAAAAAAATCACATGCGTTTCTCTGAAAGAGAAGCAGTCTGTTCCAATACTTCAATTCACAGTGCGAAGTGAATGGAGTGTTGCTTCAGTTTCTAAATGCTGTCCTTTCAGAGAAAATCACTTTCCTTTGAAAGTGCCTTAAGCTACTTGCAAGCATTAGGAAGAAACTCACATGCGTTTCTCTGAAAGAGAAGCAGACTCTACCAACACTTCAATTCACTGTGCGAAGTGAATGGAGTGTTGCTTCACTTTCTAAATGCTGTCCTTTCAGAGAAAATCACTTTCCTTTGAAAGTGCCTTAAGCTACTTACAAGCATTCACCAGAAACTCACATGCATTTCTCTGAAAGAGAAGCAGTCTGTTCCAACACTTCAATTCACTGTGCGACGTGAATGGAGTGTTGCTTCACTTTCTAAATGCTGTCCAATCAGAGAAAATCACTTTCCTTTGAAAGTGCCTTAAGCTACTTGCAAGCATTAGGAAGAAACTCACATGCGTTTCTCTGAAAGAGAAGCAGTCTGTTCCAACACTTCAATTCACTGTGCGAAGTGAATGGAGTGTTGCTTCACTTTCTAAATTCTGTCCTTTCAGAGAAAATCACTTTCCTTTGAAAGTGCCTTAAACTACTTTCAAGCATTCACAAAAAACTCACATGCGTTTCTCTTAAAGAGAAGCATTCTGTTCCAAAACTTCAATTCACTGTGCGAAGTGAATGGAGTGTTGCTTCAGTTTCTAAATGCTGTCCTTTCAGAGAAAATCACTTTCCTTTGAAAGTGCCTTAAGAAACTTGCAAGCATTCACAAGAAACTCACATGCGTTTCTCTGAAAGAGAAGCAGTCTGTTCCAACACTTCAATTCAATGTGCGAAGTGAATGGAGTGTTGCTTCACTTTCTAAATGCTGTCCTTTCAGAGAAAATCACTTTCCTTTGAAAGGGCCTTAAGCTACTTCCAAGCATTCACCAGAAACTCACATGCATTTCTCTGAAAGAGAAGCAGTCTGTTCCAATACTTCAATTCACTGTGCGAAGTGAATGGAGTGTTGCTTCACTTTCTAAATGCTGTCCTTTCAGAGAAAATCCCTTTCCTTTGAATGTGCCTTAAGCTACTTACAAGCATTCAACAGAAATTCACATGCATTTCTCTGAAAGAGAAGCAATCTGTTCCAACACTTCAATTCTCTGCGCGAAGTGAATGGAGTGTTGCTTCACTTTCTAAGTGCTGTCCTTTCAGAGAAAATCACTTTCCTTTGAAAGTGCCTTAAGCAACTTGCAAGCATTCACAAGAAACCCTAATGCGTTTCTATGAAAGAAAAGCACTCTGTTCCAACACTTCACTTCACTGCACGAAGGGAATGGAGTGTTGCTTCACTTTCTAAATGCTGTTCTTTCAGAGAAAATCACTTTCCTTTGCAAGTGCCTTAAGCTACTTAAAAGCATTCACCAGAAACTCACATGCATTTCTCTGAAAGAGAAGCAGTCTGTTCTAACACTTCAATTCACTGTGCGAAGTGAATTGAGTGTTGCTTCACTTTCTAAATGCTGTCCAATCAGAGAAAATCACTTTCCTTTGAAAGTGCCTTAAGCTACTTGCAAGCATTAGGAAGAAATTCACATGCGTTTCTCTGAAAGAGAAGAAGACTGTTCCAACACTTCAATTCACTGTGCGAAGTGAATGGAGTGTTGCTTCACTTTCTAAATGCTGTCCTTTCAGAGAAAATCACTTTCCTTTGAAAGTGCCTTAAGCTACTTTCTGGCATTCACAGGAAACACACATGCATTTCTCTGAAAGAGAAGCACTCTGTTCCAACACTTCAATTCACTGTGTGAAGTGAATGGAGTGTTGCCTCACTTTCTAAATGCTGTCCTTTCAGAGAAAATCACTTTCCTTTGAAAGTGCCTTAAGCTACTTACAAGCATTCACCAGAAACTCACATGCGTTTCTCTGAAAGAGAAGCAGTCTGTTCCAACACTTCAATTCACAGTGCGAAGTGAATGGAGTGTTGCTTCAGTTTCTAAATGCTGTCCTTTCAGAGAAAATCACTTTCCATTGAAAGTGCCTTAAGCAACATGCAAGAATTCACAAGAAAATCACATGCGTTTCTCTGAAAGAGAAGCAGTCTGTTCCAACACTTCAATTCACTGTGCGAAGTGAATGGAGTGTTGCTTCACTTTCTAAATGCTGTCCTTTCAGAGAAAATCACTTTCCTTTGAAAGTGCCTTAAACTACTTTCAAGCATTCACAAAAAACTCACATGCGTTTCTCTTAAAGAGCAGCAGTCTGTTCCAAAACTTCAATTCACTGTGCGAAGTGAATGGAGTGTTGCTTCAGTTTCTAAATGCTGTCCTTTCAGAGAAAATCACTTTCCTTTGAAAGTGCCTTAAGAAACTTGCAAGCATTCACAAGAAACTCACATGCGTTTCTCTGAAAGAGAAGCAGTCTGTTCCAACACTTCAATTCACTGTGCGAAGTGAATGGAGTGTTGCTTCACTTTCTAAATGCTGTCCTTTCAGAGAAAATCACTTTCCTTTGAAAGGGCCTTAAGCTACTTACAAGCATTCACCAGAAACTCACATGCGTTTCTCTGAAAGAGAAGCAGTCTGTTCCATTACTTCAATTCACTGTGCGAAGTGAATATAGTGTTGCTTCACTTTCTAAATGCTGTCCTTTCAGAGAAAATCACTTTCCTTTGAAAGTGCCTTAAGCTACTTACAAGCATTTAACAGAAACTCACATGCGTTTCTCTGAAAGAGAAGCAGTCTGTTCCAACACTTCAATTCACTGTGCGAAGTGAATGGAGTGTTGCTTCACTTTCTAAGTGCTGTCCTTTCAGAGAAAATCACTTTCCTTTGAAAGTGCCTTAAGCAACTTGCAAGCATTCACAAGAAACACTAATGCGTTTCTATGAAAGAGAAGCACTCTGTTCCAACACTTCAATTCACTGCACGAAGGGAATGGAGTGTTGCTTCACTTTCTAAATGCTGTTCTTTCAGAGAAAATCACTTTCCTTTGCAAGTGCCTTAAGCTACTTAAAAGCATTCACCAGAAACTCACATGCATTTCTCTGAAAGAGAAGCAGTCTGTTCCAACACTTCAATTCACTGTGCGAAGTGAATTGAGTGTTGCTTCACTTTCTAAATGCTGTCCAATCAGAGAAAATCACTTTCCTTTGAAAGTGCCTTAAGCTACTTGCAAGCATTAGGAAGAAATTCACATGCGTTTCTCTGAAAGAGAAGAAGACTGTTCCAACACTTCAATTCACTGTGCGAAGTGAATGGAGTGTTGCTTCACTTTCTAAATGCTGTCCTTTCAGAGAAAATCACTTTCCTTTGAAAGTGCCTTAAGCTACTTTCTGGCATTCACAGGAAACACACATGCATTTCTCTGAAAGAGAAGCACTCTGTTCCAACACTTCAATTCACTGTGTGAAGTGAATGGAGTGTTGCCTCACTTTCTAAATGCTGTCCTTTCAGAGAAAATCACTTTCCTTTGAAAGTGCCTTAAGCTACTTACAAGCATTCACCAGAAACTCACATGCGTTTCTCTGAAAGAGAAGCAGTCTGTTCCAACACTTCAATTCACAGTGCGAAGTGAATGGAGTGTTGCTTCAGTTTCTAAATGCTGTCCTTTCAGAGAAAATCACTTTCCATTGAAAGTGCCTTAAGCAACATGCAAGAATTCACAAGAAAATCACATGCGTTTCTCTGAAAGAGAAGCAGTCTGTTCCAACACTTCAATTCACTGTGCGAAGTGAATGGAGTGTTGCTTCACTTTCTAAATGCTGTCCTTTCAGAGAAAATCACTTTCCTTTGAAAGTGCCTTAAACTACTTTCAAGCATTCACAAAAAACTCACATGCGTTTCTCTTAAAGAGCAGCAGTCTGTTCCAAAACTTCAATTCACTGTGCGAAGTGAATGGAGTGTTGCTTCAGTTTCTAAATGCTGTCCTTTCAGAGAAAATCACTTTCCTTTGAAAGTGCCTTAAGAAACTTGCAAGCATTCACAAGAAACTCACATGCGTTTCTCTGAAAGAGAAGCAGTCTGTTCCAACACTTCAATTCACTGTGCGAAGTGAATGGAGTGTTGCTTCACTTTCTAAATGCTGTCCTTTCAGAGAAAATCACTTTCCTTTGAAAGGGCCTTAAGCTACTTACAAGCATTCACCAGAAACTCACATGCGTTTCTCTGAAAGAGAAGCAGTCTGTTCCATTACTTCAATTCACTGTGCGAAGTGAATATAGTGTTGCTTCACTTTCTAAATGCTGTCCTTTCAGAGAAAATCACTTTCCTTTGAAAGTGCCTTAAGCTACTAACAAGCATTTAACAGAAACTCACATGCGTTTCTCTGAAAGAGAAGCAGTCTGTTCCAACACTTCAATTCACTGTGCGAAGTGAATGGAGTGTTGCTTCACTTTCTAAGTGCTGTCCTTTCAGAGAAAATCACTTTCCTTTGAAAGTGCCTTAAGCAACTTGCAAGCATTCACAAGAAACACTAATGCGTTTCTATGAAAGAGAAGCACTCTGTTCCAACACTTCAATTCACTGCACGAAGGGAATGGAGTGTTGCTTCACTTTCTAAATGCTGTTCTTTCAGAGAAAATCACTTTCCTTTGCAAGTGCCTTAAGCTACTTAAAAGCATTCACCAGAAACTCACATGCATTTCTCTGAAAGAGAAGCAGTCTGTTCCAACACTTCAATTCACTGTGCGAAGTGAATTGAGTGTTGCTTCACTTTCTAAATGCTGTCCAATCAGAGAAAATCACTTTCCTTTGAAAGTGCCTTAAGCTACTTGCAAGCATTAGGAAGAAACTCACATGCGTTTCTCTGAAAGAGAAGAAGACTGTTCCAACACTTCAATTCACTGTGCGAAGTGAATGGAGTGTTGCTTCACTTTCTAAATGCTGTCCTTTCAGAGAAAATCACTTTCCTTTGAAAGTGCCTTAAGCTACTTTCTGGCATTCACAGGAAACACACATGCATTTCTCTGAAAGAGAAGCACTCTGTTCCAACACTTCAATTCACTGTGTGAAGTGAATGGAGGGTTGCCTCACTTTCTAAATGCTGTCCTTTCAGAGAAAATCACTTTCCTTTGAAAGTGCCTTAAGCTACTTACAAGCATTCACCAGAAACTCACATGCGTTTCTCTGAAAGAGAAGCAGTCTGTTCCAACACTTCAATTCACTGTGCGAAGTGAATGGAGTGTTGCTTCACTTTCTAAATGCTGTCCTTTCAGAGAAAATCACTTTCCTTTGAAAGTGCCTTAAGCTACTTACAAGCATTCAACAGAAACTCACATGCGTTTCTCTGAAAGAGAAGCAGTCTGTTCCAACACTTCAATTCACTGTGCGAAGTGAATGGAGTGTTGCTTCACTTTCTAAATTATGTCCTTTCAGAGAAAATCACTTTCCTTTGAAAGTGCCTTAAGCAACTTGCAAGCATTCTCAAGAAACACTAATGCGTTTATATGAAAGAGAAGCACTCTGTTCCAACACTTCTATTCACTGCACGAAGGGAATGGAGTGTTGCTTCACTTTCTAAATGCTGTCCTTTCAGAGAAAATCACTTTCCTTTGAAAGTGCCTTAAGCTACTTACAAGCATTCACCAGAAACTCACATGCGTTTCTCTGAAAGAGAAGCAGTCTGTTCCAATACTTCAATTCACAGTGCGAAGTGAATGGAGTGTTGCTTCAGTTTCTAAATGCTGTCCTTTCAGAGAAAATCACTTTCCTTTGAAAGTGCCTTAAGCAACTTGCAAGAATTCACAAGAAACTCACATGCGTTTCTCTGAAAGAGAAGCAGTCTGTTCCAACACTTCAATTCACTGTGCGAAGTGAATGGAGTGTTCCTTCACTTCCTAAATGCTGTCCTTTCAGAGAAAATCACTTTCCTTTGAAAGTGCCTTAAGCTACTTGCAAGCATTCACAAGAAACACTAATGCGTTTCTCTGAAAGAGAAGCAGTCTGTTCCAACACTTCAATTCATTGCGCGAAGGGAATGGAGTGTTGCTTTACTTTCTAAATGCTGTCCTTTCAGAGAAAATCACTTTCCTTTGAAAGTGCCTTAAGCTACTTGCAAGCATTAGGAAGAAACTCACATGCGTTTCTCTGAAAGAGAAGCAGTCTGTTCCAAAACTTCAATTCACTGTGCGAAGTGAATGGAGTGTTGCCTCACTTTCTAAATGCTGTTCTTTCAGAGAAAATCACTTTCCTTTGAAAGTGCCTTAAGAAACTTGCAAGCATTCACAAGAAACTTACATGCGTTTCTCTGAAAGAGAAGCAGTCTGTTCCAACACTTCAATTCACTGTGCGAAGTCAATGGAGTGTTGCTTCACTTTCTAAATGCTGTCCTTTCAGAGAAAATCACTTTCCTTTGATAGTGCCTTAAGCTACTTGCAAGCATTAGGAAGAAACTCACATGCGTTTCTCTGAAAGAGAAGCAGTCTGTTCCAACACTTCAATTCACTGTGTGAAGTGAATAGAGTGTTGCCTCACTTTCTAAATGCTGTCCTTTCAGAGAAAATCACTTTCCTTTGAAAGTGCCTTAAGCTACTTACAAGCATTCACCAGAAACTCACATGCGTTTCTCTGAAAGAGAAGCAATCTGTTCCAACACTTCAATTCACTGTGCGAAGTGAATGGAGTGTTGCTTCACTTTCTAAATGCTGTCCTTTCAGAGAAAATCACTTTCCTTTGAAAGTTCCTTAAACTACTTTCAAGCATTCACAAAAAACTCACATGCGTTTCTCTTAAAGAGAAGCAGTCTGTTCCAACACTTCAATTCACTGTGCGAAGTGAATGGAGTGTTGCTTCACATACTAAATGCTGTCCTTTCAGAGAAAATCACTTTCCTTTGAAAGTGCCTTAAGAAACTTGCAAGCATTCACAAGAAACTCACATGCGTTCCTCTGAAAGAGAAGCAGTCTGTTCCAACACTTCAATTCACTGTGCGAAGTGAATGGAGTGTTGCTTCACTTTCTAAATGCTGTCCTTTCAGAGAAAATCACTTTCCTTTGAAAGTGCCTTAAGCTACTTGAAAGCATTAGGAAGAAACTACATGCGTTTCTCTGAAAGAGAAGCAGTCTGTTCCAAAATTTCAATTCACTGTGCGAAGTGAATGGAGTGTTGCTTCACTTTCTAAATTCTGTCCTTTCAGAGAAAATCACTTTCCTTTGATAGTGCCGTAAGCTACTTGCAAGCATTAGGAAGAAACTCACATGCGTTTCTCTGAAAGAGAAGCAGTCTGTTCCAACACTTCAATTCACTGTGTGAAGTGAATAGAGTGTTGCCTCACTTTCTAAATGCTGTCCTTTCAGAGAAAATCACTTTCCTTTGAAAGTGCCTTAAGCTACTTACAAGCATTTAACAGAAACTCACATGCGTTTCTCTGAAAGAGAAGCAGACTGTTCCAACACTTCAATTCACTGTGCGAAGTGAATGGAGTGTTGCTTCACTTTCTAAATGCTGTCCTTTCAGAGAAAATCACTTTCCTTTGAACGTGCCTTAAGCAACTTGCAAGCATTCACAAGAAACCCTAATGCGTTTCTATGAAAGAGAAGCACTCTGTTCCAACACTTCAATTCACTGCACGAAGGGAATGGAGTGTTGCTTCACTTTCTAAATGCTGTCCTTTCAGAGAAAATCACTTTCCTTTGCAAGTGCCTTAAGCTACTTAAAAGCATTCAACAGAAACTCAGATGCGTTTCTCTGAAAGAGAAGCAGTCTGTTCCAACACTTCAATTCACTGTGCGAAGTGAATGGAGTGTTTCTTCACTTTCTAAATGCTGTCCAATCAGAGAAAATCACTTTCCTTTGAAAGTGCCTTAAGCTACTTGCAAGCCTTAGGAAGAAACTCACATGCGTTTCTCTGAAAGAGAAGCATCAGTTCCAACACTTCAATTCACTGTGCGAAGTGAATGGAGTGTTGCTTCACTTTCTAAATGCTGTCCTTTCAGAGAAAATCACTTTCCTTTGAAAGTGCCTTAAACTACTTTCAAGCATTCACAAAAAAATCACATGCGTTTCTCTGAAAGAGAAGCAGTCTGTTCCAATACTTCAATTCACAGTGCGAAGTGAATGGAGTGTTGCTTCAGTTTCTAAATGCTGTCCTTTCAGAGAAAATCACTTTCCTTTGAAAGTGCCTTAAGCTACTTGCAAGCATTAGGAAGAAACTCACATGCGTTTCTCTGAAAGAGAAGCAGACTCTTCCAACACTTCAATTCACTGTGCGAAGTGAATGGAGTGTTGCTTCACTTTCTCAATGCTGTCCTTTCAGAGAAAATCACGTTCCTTTGAAATTGCCTTAAGCTACTTACAAGCATTCACCAGAAACACACATGTGTTTCTCTGAAAGAGAAGCAATATGTTCCAACACTTCAATTCACTGTGCGAAGTCAATGGAGTGTTGCTTCACTTTCTAAATTATGTCCTTTCAGAGAAAATCACTTTCCTTTGAAAGTGCCTTAAGCAACTTGCAAGCATTCACAAGAAACACTAATGCGTTTATATGAAAGAGAAGCACTCTGTTCCAACACTTCAATTCACTGCACGAAGGGAATGGAGTGTTGCTTCACTTTCTAAATGCTGTCCTTTCAGAGAGAATCACTTTCCTTTGAAAGTGCCTTCAGCTACTTACAAGCATTAGGAAGAAACTCACATGCGTTTCTCTGAAAGAGAAGCAGTCTGTTCCAACACTTCAATTCACTGTGCGAAGTGAATGTAGTGTTGCATCACTTTCTAAATTCTGTCCTTTCAGAGAAAATCACTTTCCTTTGAACGTGCCTTAAGCTACTTGCAAGCATTAGGAAGAAACTCACATGCGTTTCTCTGAAAGAGAAGCAGTCTGTTCCAGCACTTCAATTCACTGTGCGAATTGAATGGAGTGATGCTTCACTTTCTAAATGCTGTCCTTTCAGAGAAAATCACTTTCCTTTGAAAGTGCCTTAAGCTACTTACAAGCATTCACCAGAAACTCACATGCGTTTCTCTGAAAGCGTAGCAGTCTGTTCCAACACTTCAATTCACTGTGCGAAGTGAATGGAGTGTTGCTTCACTTTCTAAATGCTGTCCTTTCAGAGAAAATCACTTTCCTTTGAAAGTGCCTTAAGCTACTTGCAAGCATTAGGAAGAAACTCACATGCGTTTCTCTGAAAGAGAAGCAGACTGTTCCAACACTTCAATTCACTGTGCGATGTGAATGGAGTGTTGCTTCACTTTCTAAATGCTGTCCTTTCAGAGAAAATCACTTTCCTTTGAAAGTGCCTTAAGCTACTTTCTAGCATTCACAGGAAACACACATGCGTTTCTCTGAAAGAGAAGCAGTCGGTTCCAACACTTCAATTCACTGTGCGAAGTGAATGGAGTGTTGCTTCACTTTCTAAATGCTGTCCTTTCAGAGAAAATCACTTTCCTTTGATAGTGCCTTAAGCTACTTGCAAGCATTAGGAAGAAACTCACATGCGTTTCTCTGAAAGAGAAGCAGTCTGTTCCAACACTTCAATTCACTGTGTGAAGTGAATAGAGTGTTGCCTCACTTTCCAAATGCTGTCCTTTCAGAGAAAATCACTTTCCTTTGAAAGTGCCTTAAGCTACTTACAAGCATTCACCAGAAACTCACATGCGTTTCTCTGAAAGAGAAGCAATCTGTTCCAACACTTCAATTCACTGTGCGAAGTGAATGGAGTGTTGCTTCACTTTCTAAATGCTGTCCTTTCAGAGAAAATCACTTTCCTTTGAAAGTGCCTTAAACTACTTTCAAGCATTCATAAAAAACTCACATGCGTTTCTCTTAAAGAGAAGCAGTCTGTTCCAAAACTTCAATTCACTGTGCGAAGTGAATGGAGTGTTGCTTCAGTTTCTAAATGCTGTCCTTTCAGAGAAAATCACTTTCCTTTGAAAGTGCCTTAAGAAACTTGCAAGCATTCACAAGAAACTCACATGCGTTTCTCTGAAAGAGAAGCAGTCTGTTCCAACACTTCAATTCACTGTGCGAAGTGAATGGAGTGTTGCTTCACTTTCTAAATGCTGTCCTTTCAGAGAAAATCACTTTCCTTTGAAAGTGCCTTAAGCTACTTGCAAGCATTCACAAGAAACTCACATGCGTTTCTCTGAAAGAGAAGCAGTCTGTTCCAATACGTCAATTCACTGTGCGAAGTGAATGGAGTGTTGCTTCACTTTCTAAATGCTGTCCTTTCAGAGAAAATCACTTTCCTTTGAAAGTGCCTTAAGCTACTTACAAGCATTTAACAGAAACTCACATGCGTTTCTCTGAAAGAGAAGCAGTCTGTTCCAACACTTCAATTCACTGTGCGAAGTGAATGGAGTGTTGCTTCACTTTCTAAATGCTGTCCTTTCAGAGAAAATCACTTTCTTTTGAAAGTGCCTTAAGCTACTTGCAAGCATTAGGAAGAAACTCACATGCGTTTCTCTGAAAGAGAAGCACTCCGTTCCAACACTTCAATTCACTGTGCGAAGTGAATAGAGTGTTGCTACACTTTCTAAATGCTGTCCTTTCAGAGAAAATCACTTTCCTTTGAAAGTGCCTTAAGCTACTTGCAAGCATTAGGAAGAAACTCACATGCGTTTCTCTGAAAGAGAAGCAGTCTGTTCCAACACTTCAATTCACTGTGCGAAGTGAATGGAGTTTTGCCTCACTTTCTAAATGCTGTCCTTTCAGAGAAAATCACTTTCCATTGAAAGTGCCTTAAACTACTTTCAAGCATTCACAAAACACTCACATGCGTTTCTCTGAAAGAGAAGCAGACTGTTCCAACACTTCAATTCACTGTGCGAAGTGAATGGAGTGTTGCTTCACTTTCTAAATGCTGTCCTTTCAGAGAAAATCCCTTTCCTTTGAATGTGCCTTAAGCTACTTACAAGCATTCAACAGAAATTCACATGCATTTCTCTGAAAGAGAAGCAATCTGTTCCAACACTTCAATTCTCTGTGCGAAGTGAATGGAGTGTTGCTTCACTTTCTAAGTGCTGTCCTTTCAGAGAAAATCACTTTCCTTTGAAAGTGCATTAAGCAACTTGCAAGCATTCACAAGAAACCCTAATGCGTTTCTATGAAAGAGAAGCACTCTGTTCCAACACTTCAATTCAGTGCACGAAGGGAATGGAGTGTTGCTTCACTTTCTAAATGCTGTTCTTTCAGAGAAAATCACTTTCCTTTGCAAGTGCCTTAACCTACTTAAAAGCATTCACCAGAAACTCACATGCATTTCTCTGAAAGAGAAGCAGTCTGTTCCAACACTTCAATTCACTGTGCGAAGTGAATGGAGTGTTGCTTCACTTTCTAAATGCTGTCCAATCAGAGAAAATCACTTTCCTTTGAAAGTGCCTTAAGCTACTTGCAAGCCTTAGGAAGAAACTCACATGCGTTTCTCTGAAAGAGAAGCATCTGTTCCAACACTTCAATTCACTGTGCGAAGTGAATGGAGTGTTGCTTCACTTTCTAAATGCTGTCCTTTCAGAGAAAATCACTTTCCTTTGAAAGTGCCTTAAACTACTTTCAAGCATTCACAAAAAAATCACATGCGTTTCTCTGAAAGAGAAGCAGTCTGTTCCAATACTTCAATTCACAGTGCGAAGTGAATGGAGTGTTGCTTCAGTTTCTAAATGCTGTCCTTTCAGAGAAAATCACTTTCCTTTGAAAGTGCCTTAAGCTACTTGCAAGCATTAGGAAGAAACTCACATGCGTTTCTCTGAAAGAGAAGCAGACTCTTCCAACACTTCAATTCACTGTGCGAAGTGAATGGAGTGTTGCTTCACTTTCTCAATGCTGTCCTTTCAGAGAAAATCACGTTCCTTTGAAATTGCCTTAAGCTACTTACAAGCATTCACCAGAAACACACATGTGTTTCTCTGAAAGAGAAGCAATATGTTCCAACACTTCAATTCACTGTGCGAAGTCAATGGAGTGTTGCTTCACTTTCTAAATTATGTCCTTTCAGAGAAAATCACTTTCCTTTGAAAGTGCCTTAAGCAACTTGCAAGCATTCACAAGAAACACTAATGCGTTTATATGAAAGAGAAGCACTCTGTTCCAACACTTCAATTCACTGCACGAAGGGAATGGAGTGTTGCTTCACTTTCTAAATGCTGTCCTTTCAGAGAGAATCACTTTCCTTTGAAAGTGCCTTCAGCTACTTACAAGCATTAGGAAGAAACTCACATGCGTTTCTCTGAAAGAGAAGCAGTCTGTTCCAACACTTCAATTCACTGTGCGAAGTGAATGTAGTGTTGCATCACTTTCTAAATTCTGTCCTTTCAGAGAAAATCACTTTCCTTTGAACGTGCCTTAAGCTACTTGCAAGCATTAGGAAGAAACTCACATGCGTTTCTCTGAAAGAGAAGCAGTCTGTTCCAGCACTTCAATTCACTGTGCGAATTGAATGGAGTGATGCTTCACTTTCTAAATGCTGTCCTTTCAGAGAAAATCACTTTCCTTTGAAAGTGCCTTAAGCTACTTACAAGCATTCACCAGAAACTCACATGCGTTTCTCTGAAAGAGAAGCAATCTGTTCCAACACTTCAATTCACTGTGCGAAGTGAATGGAGTGTTGCTTCACTTTCTAAATGCTGTCCTTTCAGAGAAAATCACTTTCCTTTGAAAGTGCCTTAAACTACTTTCAAGCATTCATAAAAAACTCACATGCGTTTCTCTTAAAGAGAAGCAGTCTGTTCCAAAACTTCAATTCACTGTGCGAAGTGAATGGAGTGTTGCTTCAGTTTCTAAATGCTGTCCTTTCAGAGAAAATCACTTTCCTTTGAAAGTGCCTTAAGAAACTTGCAAGCATTCACAAGAAACTCACATGCGTTTCTCTGAAAGAGAAGCAGTCTGTTCCAACACTTCAATTCACTGTGCGAAGTGAATGGAGTGTTGCTTCACTTTCTAAATGCTGTCCTTTCAGAGAAAATCACTTTCCTTTGAAAGTGCCTTAAGCTACTTGCAAGCATTCACAAGAAACTCACATGCGTTTCTCTGAAAGAGAAGCAGTCTGTTCCAATACGTCAATTCACTGTGCGAAGTGAATGGAGTGTTGCTTCACTTTCTAAATGCTGTCCTTTCAGAGAAAATCACTTTCCTTTGAAAGTGCCTTAAGCTACTTACAAGCATTTAACAGAAACTCACATGCGTTTCTCTGAAAGAGAAGCAGTCTGTTCCAACACTTCAATTCACTGTGCGAAGTGAATGGAGTGTTGCTTCACTTTCTAAATGCTGTCCTTTCAGAGAAAATCACTTTCTTTTGAAAGTGCCTTAAGCTACTTGCAAGCATTAGGAAGAAACTCACATGCGTTTCTCTGAAAGAGAAGCACTCCGTTCCAACACTTCAATTCACTGTGCGAAGTGAATAGAGTGTTGCTACACTTTCTAAATGCTGTCCTTTCAGAGAAAATCACTTTCCTTTGAAAGTGCCTTAAGCTACTTGCAAGCATTAGGAAGAAACTCACATGCGTTTCTCTGAAAGAGAAGCAGTCTGTTCCAACACTTCAATTCACTGTGCGAAGTGAATGGAGTTTTGCCTCACTTTCTAAATGCTGTCCTTTCAGAGAAAATCACTTTCCATTGAAAGTGCCTTAAACTACTTTCAAGCATTCACAAAACACTCACATGCGTTTCTCTGAAAGAGAAGCAGACTGTTCCAACACTTCAATTCACTGTGCGAAGTGAATGGAGTGTTGCTTCACTTTCTAAATGCTGTCCTTTCAGAGAAAATCCCTTTCCTTTGAATGTGCCTTAAGCTACTTACAAGCATTCAACAGAAATTCACATGCATTTCTCTGAAAGAGAAGCAATCTGTTCCAACACTTCAATTCTCTGTGCGAAGTGAATGGAGTGTTGCTTCACTTTCTAAGTGCTGTCCTTTCAGAGAAAATCACTTTCCTTTGAAAGTGCATTAAGCAACTTGCAAGCATTCACAAGAAACCCTAATGCGTTTCTATGAAAGAGAAGCACTCTGTTCCAACACTTCAATTCAGTGCACGAAGGGAATGGAGTGTTGCTTCACTTTCTAAATGCTGTTCTTTCAGAGAAAATCACTTTCCTTTGCAAGTGCCTTAACCTACTTAAAAGCATTCACCAGAAACTCACATGCATTTCTCTGAAAGAGAAGCAGTCTGTTCCAACACTTCAATTCACTGTGCGAAGTGAATGGAGTGTTGCTTCACTTTCTAAATGCTGTCCAATCAGAGAAAATCACTTTCCTTTGAAAGTGCCTTAAGCTACTTGCAAGCCTTAGGAAGAAACTCACATGCGTTTCTCTGAAAGAGAAGCATCTGTTCCAACACTTCAATTCACTGTGCGAAGTGAATGGAGTGTTGCTTCACTTTCTAAATGCTGTCCTTTCAGAGAAAATCACTTTCCTTTGAAAGTGCCTTAAACTACTTTCAAGCATTCACAAAAAAATCACATGCGTTTCTCTGAAAGAGAAGCAGTCTGTTCCAATACTTCAATTCACAGTGCGAAGTGAATGGAGTGTTGCTTCAGTTTCTAAATGCTGTCCTTTCAGAGAAAATCACTTTCCTTTGAAAGTGCCTTAAGCTACTTGCAAGCATTAGGAAGAAACTCACATGCGTTTCTCTGAAAGAGAAGCAGACTCTTCCAACACTTCAATTCACTGTGCGAAGTGAATGGAGTGTTGCTTCACTTTCTCAATGCTGTCCTTTCAGAGAAAATCACGTTCCTTTGAAATTGCCTTAAGCTACTTACAAGCATTCACCAGAAACACACATGTGTTTCTCTGAAAGAGAAGCAATATGTTCCAACACTTCAATTCACTGTGCGAAGTCAATGGAGTGTTGCTTCACTTTCTAAATTATGTCCTTTCAGAGAAAATCACTTTCCTTTGAAAGTGCCTTAAGCAACTTGCAAGCATTCACAAGAAACACTAATGCGTTTATATGAAAGAGAAGCACTCTGTTCCAACACTTCAATTCACTGCACGAAGGGAATGGAGTGTTGCTTCACTTTCTAAATGCTGTCCTTTCAGAGAGAATCACTTTCCTTTGAAAGTGCCTTCAGCTACTTACAAGCATTAGGAAGAAACTCACATGCGTTTCTCTGAAAGAGAAGCAGTCTGTTCCAACACTTCAATTCACTGTGCGAAGTGAATGTAGTGTTGCATCACTTTCTAAATTCTGTCCTTTCAGAGAAAATCACTTTCCTTTGAACGTGCCTTAAGCTACTTGCAAGCATTAGGAAGAAACTCACATGCGTTTCTCTGAAAGAGAAGCAGTCTGTTCCAGCACTTCAATTCACTGTGCGAATTGAATGGAGTGATGCTTCACTTTCTAAATGCTGTCCTTTCAGAGAAAATCACTTTCCTTTGAAAGTGCCTTAAGCTACTTACAAGCATTCACCAGAAACTCACATGCGTTTCTCTGAAAGCGTAGCAGTCTGTTCCAACACTTCAATTCACTGTGCGAAGTGAATGGAGTGTTGCTTCACTTTCTAAATGCTGTCCTTTCAGAGAAAATCACTTTCCTTTGAAAGTGCCTTAAGCTACTTGCAAGCATTAGGAAGAAACTCACATGCGTTTCTCTGAAAGAGAAGCAGACTGTTCCAACACTTCAATTCACTGTGCGATGTGAATGGAGTGTTGCTTCACTTTCTAAATGCTGTCCTTTCAGAGAAAATCACTTTCCTTTGAAAGTGCCTTAAGCTACTTTCTAGCATTCACAGGAAACACACATGCGTTTCTCTGAAAGAGAAGCAGTCGGTTCCAACACTTCAATTCACTGTGCGAAGTGAATGGAGTGTTGCTTCACTTTCTAAATGCTGTCCTTTCAGAGAAAATCACTTTCCTTTGATAGTGCCTTAAGCTACTTGCAAGCATTAGGAAGAAACTCACATGCGTTTCTCTGAAAGAGAAGCAGTCTGTTCCAACACTTCAATTCACTGTGTGAAGTGAATAGAGTGTTGCCTCACTTTCCAAATGCTGTCCTTTCAGAGAAAATCACTTTCCTTTGAAAGTGCCTTAAGCTACTTACAAGCATTCACCAGAAACTCACATGCGTTTCTCTGAAAGAGAAGCAATCTGTTCCAACACTTCAATTCACTGTGCGAAGTGAATGGAGTGTTGCTTCACTTTCTAAATGCTGTCCTTTCAGAGAAAATCACTTTCCTTTGAAAGTGCCTTAAACTACTTTCAAGCATTCATAAAAAACTCACATGCGTTTCTCTTAAAGAGAAGCAGTCTGTTCCAAAACTTCAATTCACTGTGCGAAGTGAATGGAGTGTTGCTTCAGTTTCTAAATGCTGTCCTTTCAGAGAAAATCACTTTCCTTTGAAAGTGCCTTAAGAAACTTGCAAGCATTCACAAGAAACTCACATGCGTTTCTCTGAAAGAGAAGCAGTCTGTTCCAACACTTCAATTCACTGTGCGAAGTGAATGGAGTGTTGCTTCACTTTCTAAATGCTGTCCTTTCAGAGAAAATCACTTTCCTTTGAAAGTGCCTTAAGCTACTTACAAGCATTCACCAGAAACTCACATGCGTTTCTCTGAAAGAGAAGCAGTCTGTTCCAATACTTCAATTCACTGTGCGAAGTGAATGGAGTGTTGCCTCACTTTCTAAATGCTGTCCTTTCAGAGAAAATCACTTTCCATTGAAAGTGCCTTAAGCTACTTACAAGCATTTACCAGAAACTCACATGCGTTTCTCTGAAAGAGAAGCAGTCTGTTCCAACACTTCAATTCACTGTGCGAAGTGAATGGAGTGTTGCCTCACTTTCTAAATGCTGTCCTTTCAGAGAAAATCACTTTCCATTGAAAGTGCCTTAAACTACTTTCAAGCATTCACAAAAAACTCACATGCGTTTCTCTGAAAGAGAAGCAGACTGTTCCAACACTTCAATTCACTGTGCGAAGTGAATGGAGTGTTGCTTCACTTTCTAAATGCTGTTCTTTCAGAAAAAATCACTTTCCTTTGAAAGTGCCTTAAGATACTTGCAAGCATTAGGAAGAAACTCACATGCGTTTCTCTGAAAGAGAAGCAGACTGTTCCAACACTTCAATTCACTGTGCGAAGTGAATGGAGTGTTGCTTCACTTTCTAAATGCTGTCCTTTCAGAGAAAATCACTTTCCTTTGAAAGTGCCTTAAGCTACTTACAAGCATTCACCAGAAACTCACATGCGTTTCTCTGAAAGAGAAGCAGTCTGTTCCAACACTTCAATTCACTGTGCGAAGTAAATGGAGTGTTGCTTCACTTTCTAAATGCTGTTCTTTCAGAGAAAATCACTTTCCTTTGATAGTGCCTTAAGCAACTTGCAAGCATTAGGAAGAAACTCACATGCGTTTCTCTGAAAGAGAAGCAGTCTGTTCCAACACTTCATTTCACTGGGTGAAGTGAATAGAGTGTTGCCTCACTTTCTAAATGCTGTCCTTTCAGAGAAAATCACTTTCCTTTGAAAGTGCCTTAAACTACTTACAAGCATTTAACAGAAACTCACATGCGTTTCTCTGAAAGAGAAGCAGTCTGTTCCAACACTTCAATTCACTGTGCGAAGTGAATGGAGTGTTGCTTCACTTTCTAAATGCTGTTCTTTCAGTGAAAATCACTTTCCTTTGAAAGTGCCTTAAGCTACTTGCAAGCAATAGGAAGAAACTCACATGCGTTTCTCTGAAAGAGAAGCAGTCTGTTCCAACACTTCAATTCACTGTGTGAAGTGAATAGAGTGTTGCCTCACTTTCTAAATGCTGTCCTTTCAGAGAAAATCACTTTCCTTTGAAAGTGCCTTAAGCTACTTACAAGCATTTAACAGAAACTCACATGCGTTTCTCTGAAAGAGAAGCAGTCTGTTCCAACATTTCAATTCACTGTGCGAAGTGAATGGAGTGTTGCTTCACTTTCTAAATGCTGTCCTTTCAGAGAAAATCACTTTCCTTTGAAAGTGCCTTAAGCTACTTTCTAGCATTCACAGGAAACACACATGCGTTTCTCTGAAAGAGAAGCAGTCGGTTCCAACACTTCAATTCACTGTGCGAAGTGAATGGAGTGTTGCTTCACTTTCTAAATGCTGTCCTTTCAGAGAAAATCACTTTCCTTTGATAGTGCCTTAAGCTACTTGCAAGCATTAGGAAGAAACTCACATGCGTTTCTCTGAAAGAGAAGCAGTCTGTTCCAACACTTCAATTCACTGTGTGAAGTGAATAGAGTGTTGCCTCACTTTCCAAATGCTGTCCTTTCAGAGAAAATCACTTTCCTTTGAAAGTGCCTTAAGCTACTTACAAGCATTCACCAGAAACTCACATGCCTTTCTCTGAAAGAGAAGCAATCTGTTCCAACACTTCAATTCACTGTGCGAAGTGAATGGAGTGTTGCTTCACTTTCTAAATGCTGTCCTTTCAGAGAAAATCACTTTCCTTTGAAAGTGCCTTAAACTACTTTCAAGCATTCATAAAAAACTCACATGCGTTTCTCTTAAAGAGAAGCAGTCTGTTCCAAAACTTCAATTCACTGTGCGAAGTGAATGGAGTGTTGCTTCAGTTTCTAAATGCTGTCCTTTCAGAGAAAATCACTTTCCTTTGAAAGTGCCTTAAGAAACTTGCAAGCATTCACAAGAAACTCACATGCGTTTCTCTGAAAGAGAAGCAGTCTGTTCCAACACTTCAATTCACTGTGCGAAGTGAATGGAGTGTTGCTTCACTTTCTAAATGCTGTCCTTTCAGAGAAAATCACTTTCCTTTGAAAGTGCCTTAAGCTACTTGCAAGCATTCACAAGAAACTCACATGCGTTTCTCTGAAAGAGAAGCAGTCTGTTCCAATACGTCAATTCACTGTGCGAAGTGAATGGAGTGTTGCTTCACTTTCTAAATGCTGTCCTTTCAGAGAAAATCACTTTCCTTTGAAAGTGCCTTAAGCTACTTACAAGCATTTAACAGAAACTCACATGCGTTTCTCTGAAAGAGAAGCAGTCTGTTCCAACACTTCAATTCACTGTGCGAAGTGAATGGAGTGTTGCTTCACTTTCTAAATGCTGTCCTTTCAGAGAAAATCACTTTCTTTTGAAAGTGCCTTAAGCTACTTGCAAGCATTAGGAAGAAACTCACATGCGTTTCTCTGAAAGAGAAGCAGTCCGTTCCAACACTTCAATTCACTGTGCGAAGTGAATAGAGTGTTGCTACACTTTCTAAATGCTGTCCTTTCAGAGAAAATCACTTTCCTTTGAAAGTGCCTTAAGCTACTTGCAAGCATTAGGAAGAAACTCACATGCGTTTCTCTGAAAGAGAAGCAGTCTGTTCCAACACTTCAATTCACTGTGCGAAGTGAATGGAGTTTTGCCTCACTTTCTAAATGCTGTCCTTTCAGAGAAAATCACTTTCCATTGAAAGTGCCTTAAACTACTTTCAAGCATTCACAAAACACTCACATGCGTTTCTCTGAAAGAGAAGCAGACTGTTCCAACACTTCAATTCACTGTGCGAAGTGAATGGAGTGTTGCTTCACTTTCTAAATGCTGTCCTTTCAGAGAAAATCCCTTTCCTTTGAATGTGCCTTAAGCTACTTACAAGCATTCAACAGAAATTCACATGCATTTCTCTGAAAGAGAAGCAATCTGTTCCAACACTTCAATTCTCTGTGCGAAGTGAATGGAGTGTTGCTTCACTTTCTAAGTGCTGTCCTTTCAGAGAAAATCACTTTCCTTTGAAAGTGCATTAAGCAACTTGCAAGCATTCACAAGAAACCCTAATGCGTTTCTATGAAAGAGAAGCACTCTGTTCCAACACTTCAATTCAGTGCACGAAGGGAATGGAGTGTTGCTTCACTTTCTAAATGCTGTTCTTTCAGAGAAAATCACTTTCCTTTGCAAGTGCCTTAACCTACTTAAAAGCATTCACCAGAAACTCACATGCATTTCTCTGAAAGAGAAGCAGTCTGTTCCAACACTTCAATTCACTGTGCGAAGTGAATGGAGTGTTGCTTCACTTTCTAAATGCTGTCCAATCAGAGAAAATCACTTTCCTTTGAAAGTGCCTTAAGCTACTTGCAAGCCTTAGGAAGAAACTCACATGCGTTTCTCTGAAAGAGAAGCATCTGTTCCAACACTTCAATTCACTGTGCGAAGTGAATGGAGTGTTGCTTCACTTTCTAAATGCTGTCCTTTCAGAGAAAATCACTTTCCTTTGAAAGTGCCTTAAACTACTTTCAAGCATTCACAAAAAAATCACATGCGTTTCTCTGAAAGAGAAGCAGTCTGTTCCAATACTTCAATTCACAGTGCGAAGTGAATGGAGTGTTGCTTCAGTTTCTAAATGCTGTCCTTTCAGAGAAAATCACTTTCCTTTGAAAGTGCCTTAAGCTACTTGCAAGCATTAGGAAGAAACTCACATGCGTTTCTCTGAAAGAGAAGCAGACTCTTCCAACACTTCAATTCACTGTGCGAAGTGAATGGAGTTTTGCCTCACTTTCTAAATGCTGTCCTTTCAGAGAAAATCACTTTCCATTGAGATTGCCTTAAACTACTTTCAAGCATTCACAAAAAACTCACCTGAGTTTCTCTGAAAGAGAAGCAGTCTGTTCCAACACTTCAATTCACTGTGTGAAGTGAATGTAGTGTTGCTTCACTTTCTAAATGCTGTCATTTCAGAGAAAATCACTTTCCTTTGAAAGTGCCTTAAGCTACTTACAAGCATTCAACAGAAACTCACATGCATTTCTCTGAAAGAGAAGCAGTCTGTTCCAACACTTCAACTCACTGTGCGAAGTGAATGGAGTGTTGCTTCACTTTCTAAATGCTGTCCTTTCAGAGAAAATCACTTTCCTTTGAAAGTGCCTTAAGCTACTTACAAGCATTCAACAGAAACTCACATGCGTTTCTCTGAAAGAGAAGCAGTAGTTCCAACACTTCAATTCACTGTGCGAAGTGAATGGAGTGTTGCTTCACTTTCTAAATGCTGTCCTTTCAGAGAAAATCACTTTCCTTTGAAAGTGCCTTAAGCTATTTGCAAGCATTAGGAAGAAACTGACATGCGTTTCTCTGAAAGAGAAGCAGTCTGTTCCAACACTTCAATTCACTGTGCGAAGTGAATGGAGTGTTGCTTCACTTTCTAAATGCTGTCCTTTCAGAGAAAATCACTTTCCTTTAAAGTGCCTTAAGCTACTTGCAAGCATTAGGAAGAAACTCACATGCGTTTCTCTGAAAGAGAAGCAGTCTGTTCCAACACTTCAATTCACTGTGCGAAGTGAATGGAGTGTTGCCTCACTTTCTAAATGCTGTCCTTTCAGAGAAAATCACTTTCCATTGAGATTGCCTTAAACTACTTTCAAGCATTCACAAAAAACTCACATGAGTTTCTCTGAAAGAGAAGCAGTCTGTTCCAAAACTTCAATTCACTCTGCGAAGTGAATGGAGTGTTGCTTCACTTTCTAAATGCTGTCATTTCAGAGAAAATCACTTTCCTTTGAAAGTGCCTTAAGCCACTTACAAGCATTCAACAGAAACTCACATGCATTTCTCTGAAAGAGAAGCAGTCTGTTCCAACACTTCAACTCACTGTGCGAAGTGAATGGAGTGTTGCTTCACTTTCTAAATGCTGTCCTTTCAGAGAAAATCACTTTCCTTTGAAAGTGCCTTAAGCTACTTACAAGCATTCAACAGAAATTCACATGCGTTTCTCTGAATTAGAAGCAGTAGTTCCAACACTTCAATTCACTGTGCGAAGTGAATGGAGTGTTGCTTCACTTTCTAAATGCTGTCCTTTCAGAGAAAATCACTTTCCTTTGAAAGTGCCTTAAGCTACTTACAAGCATTTACCAGAAACTCACATGCGTTTCTCTGAAAGAGAAGCAGTCTGTTCCAACACTTCAATTCACTGTGCGAAGTGAATGGAGTGTTGCTTCACTTTCTAAATGCTGTCCTTTCAGAGAAAATCACTTTCCATTGAAAGTGCCTTAAACTACTTTCAAGCATTCACAAAAAACTCACATGCGTTTCTCTGAAAGAGAAGCAGACTGTTCCAACACTTCAATTCACTGTGCGAAGTGAATGCAGTGTTGCTTCACTTTCTAAATGCTGTTCTTTCAGAAAAAATCACTTTCCTTTGAAAGTGCCTTAAGATACTTGCAAGCATTAGGAAGAAACTCACATGCATTTCTCTGAAAGAGAAGCAGTCTGTTCCAACACTTCAATTCACTGTGCGAAGTGAATGGAGTGTTGCTTCACTTTCTAAATGCTGTCCTTTCAGAGAAAATCACTTTCCTTTGAAAGTGCCTTAAGCTACTTACGAGCATTCACCAGAAACTCACATGCGTTTCTCTGAAAGAGAAGCAGTCTGTTCCAACACTTCAATTCACTGTGCGAAGTAAATGGAGTGTTGCTTCACTTTCTAAATGCTGTTCTTTCAGAGAAAATCACTTTCCTTTGATAGTGCCTTAAGCAACTTGCAAGCATTAGGAAGAAACTCACATGCGTTTCTCTGAAAGAGAAGCAGTCTGTTCCAACACTTCATTTCACTGGGTGAAGTGAATAGAGTGTTGCCTCACTTTCTAAATGCTGTCCTTTCAGAGAAAATCACTTTCCTTTGAAAGTGCCTTAAACTACTTACAAGCATTTAACAGAAACTCACATGCGTTTCTCTGAAAGAGAAGCAGTCTGTTCCAACACTTCAATTCACTGTGCGAAGTGAATGGAGTGTTGCTTCACTTTCTAAATGCTGTTCTTTCAGTGAAAATCACTTTCCTTTGAAAGTGCCTTAAGCTACTTGCAAGCAATAGGAAGAAACTCACATGCGTTTCTCTGAAAGAGAAGCAGTCTGTTCCAACACTTCAATTCACTGTGTGAAGTGAATAGAGTGTTGCCTCACTTTCTAAATGCTGTCCTTTCAGAGAAAATCACTTTCCTTTGAAAGTGCCTTAAGCTACTTACAAGCATTTAACAGAAACTCACATGCGTTTCTCTGAAAGAGAAGCAGTCTGTTCCAACATTTCAATTCACTGTGCGAAGTGAATGGAGTGTTGCTTCACTTTCTAAATGCTGTTCTTTCAGAGAAAATCACTTTCCTTTAAAGTGCCTTAAGCTACTTGCAAGCATTAGGAAGAAACTCACATGCGTTTCTCTGAAAGAGAAGCAGTCTGTTCCAACACTTCAATTCACTGTGCGAAGTGAATGGAGTGTTGCCTCACTTTCTAAATGCTGTCCTTTCAGAGAAAATCACTTTCCATTGAAAGTGCCTTAAACTACTTTCAAGCATTCACAAAAAACTCACATGCGTTTCTCTGAAAGAGAAGCAGACTGTTCCAACACTTCAATTCACTGTGCGAAGTGAATGGAGTGTTGCTTCACTTTCTAAATGCTGTTCTTTCAGAAAAAATCACTTTCCTTTGAAAGTGCCTTAAGATACTTGCAAGCATTAGGAAGAAACTCACATGCGTTTCTCTGAAAGAGAAGCAGTCTGTTCCAACACTTCAATTCACTGTGCGAAGTGAATGGAGTGTTGCTTCACTTTCTAAATGCTGTCCTTTCAGAGAAAATCACTTTCCTTTGAAAGTGCCTTAAGCTACTTACAAGCATTCACCAGAAACTCACATGCGTTTCTCTGAAAGAGAAGCAGTCTGTTCCAACACTTCAATTCACTGTGCGAAGTAAATGGAGTGTTGCTTCACTTTCTAAATGCTGTTCTTTCAGAGAAAATCACTTTCCTTTGATAGTGCCTTAAGCAACTTGCAAGCATTAGGAAGAAACTCACATGCGTTTCTCTGAAAGAGAAGCAGTCTGTTCCAACACTTCATTTCACTGGGTGAAGTGAATAGAGTGTTGCCTCACTTTCTAAATGCTGTCCTTTCAGAGAAAATCACTTTCCTTTGAAAGTGCCTTAAACTACTTACAAGCATTTAACAGAAACTCACATGCGTTTCTCTGAAAGAGAAGCAGTCTGTTCCAACACTTCAATTCACTGTGCGAAGTGAATGGAGTGTTGCTTCACTTTCTAAATGCTGTTCTTTCAGTGAAAATCACTTTCCTTTGAAAGTGCCTTAAGCTACTTGCAAGCAATAGGAAGAAACTCACATGCGTTTCTCTGAAAGAGAAGCAGTCTGTTCCAACACTTCAATTCACTGTGTGAAGTGAATAGAGTGTTGCCTCACTTTCTAAATGCTGTCCTTTCAGAGAAAATCACTTTCCTTTGAAAGTGCCTTAAGCTACTTACAAGCATTTAACAGAAACTCACATGCGTTTCTCTGAAAGAGAAGCAGTCTGTTCCAACATTTCAATTCACTGTGCGAAGTGAATGGAGTGTTGCTTCACTTTCTAAATGCTGTTCTTTCAGAGAAAATCACTTTCCTTTAAAGTGCCTTAAGCTACTTGCAAGCATTAGGAAGAAACTCACATGCGTTTCTCTGAAAGAGAAGCAGTCTGTTCCAACACTTCAATTCACTGTGCGAAGTGAATGGAGTGTTGCCTCACTTTCTAAATGCTGTCCTTTCAGAGAAAATCACTTTCCATTGAGATTGCCTTAAACTACTTTCAAGCATTCACAAAAAACTCACCTGAGTTTCTCTGAAAGAGAAGCAGTCTGTTCCAAAACTTCAATTCACTCTGCGAAGTGAATGTAGTGTTGCTTCACTTTCTAAATGCTGTCATTTCAGAGAAAATCACTTTCCTTTGAAAGTGCCTTAAGCTACTTACAAGCATTCAACAGAAACTCACATGCATTTCTCTGAAAGAGAAGCAGTCTGTTCCAACACTTCAACTCACTGTGCGAAGTGAATGGAGTGTTGCTTCACTTTCTAAATGCTGTCCTTTCAGAGAAAATCACTTTCCTTTGAAAGTGCCTTAAGCTACTTACAAGCATTCAACAGAAACTCACATGCGTTTCTCTGAAAGAGAAGCAGTAGTTCCAACACTTCAATTCACTGTGCGAAGTGAATGGAGTGTTGCTTCACTTTCTAAATGCTGTCCTTTCAGAGAAAATCACTTTCCTTTGAAAGTGCCTTAAGCTATTTGCAAGCATTAGGAAGAAACTGACATGCGTTTCTCTGAAAGAGAAGCAGTCTGTTCCAACACTTCAATTCACTGTGCGAAGTGAATGGAGTGTTGCTTCACTTTCTAAATGCTGTCCTTTCAGAGAAAATCACTTTCCTTTAAAGTGCCTTAAGCTACTTGCAAGCATTAGGAAGAAACTCACATGCGTTTCTCTGAAAGAGAAGCAGTCTGTTCCAACACTTCAATTCACTGTGCGAAGTGAATGGAGTGTTGCCTCACTTTCTAAATGCTGTCCTTTCAGAGAAAATCACTTTCCATTGAGATTGCCTTAAACTACTTTCAAGCATTCACAAAAAACTCACATGAGTTTCTCTGAAAGAGAAGCAGTCTGTTCCAAAACTTCAATTCACTCTGCGAAGTGAATGGAGTGTTGCTTCACTTTCTAAATGCTGTCATTTCAGAGAAAATCACTTTCCTTTGAAAGTGCCTTAAGCCACTTACAAGCATTCAACAGAAACTCACATGCATTTCTCTGAAAGAGAAGCAGTCTGTTCCAACACTTCAACTCACTGTGCGAAGTGAATGGAGTGTTGCTTCACTTTCTAAATGCTGTCCTTTCAGAGAAAATCACTTTCCTTTGAAAGTGCCTTAAGCTACTTACAAGCATTCAACAGAAATTCACATGCGTTTCTCTGAATTAGAAGCAGTAGTTCCAACACTTCAATTCACTGTGCGAAGTGAATGGAGTGTTGCTTCACTTTCTAAATGCTGTCCTTTCAGAGAAAATCACTTTCCTTTGAAAGTGCCTTAAGCTACTTACAAGCATTTACCAGAAACTCACATGCGTTTCTCTGAAAGAGAAGCAGTCTGTTCCAATACTCAATTCACTCTGCGAAGTGAATGGAGTGTTGCTTCACTTTCTAAATGCTGTCCTTTCAGAGAAAATCACTTTCCTTTGAAAGTGCCTTAAGCTACTTGTAAGCATTAGGAAGAAACTCACATGCGTTTCTCTGAAAGAGAAGCACTCCGTTCCAACACTTCAATTCACTGTGTGAAGTGAATGGAGTGTTGCTTCACTTTCTAAATGCTGTCCTTTCAGAGAAAATCACTTTCCTTTGAAAGTGCCTTAAGCTACTTGCAAGCATTAGGAAGAAACTCACATGCGTTTCTCTGAAAGAGAAGCAGTCTGTTCCAACACTTCAATTCACTGTGCGAAGTGAATGGAGTGTTGCCTCACTTTCTAAATGCTGTCCTTTCAGAGAAAATCACTTTCCATTGAGATTGCCTTAAACTACTTTCAAGCATTCACAAAAAACTCACCTGAGTTTCTCTGAAAGAGAAGCAGTCTGTTCCAAAACTTCAATTCACTCTGCGAAGTGAATGTAGTGTTGCTTCACTTTCTAAATGCTGTCATTTCAGAGAAAATCACTTTCCTTTGAAAGTGCCTTAAGCTACTTACAAGCATTCAACAGAAACTCACATGCATTTCTCTGAAAGAGAAGCAGTCTGTTCCAACACTTCAACTCACTGTGCGAAGTGAATGGAGTGTTGCTTCACTTTCTAAATGCTGTCCTTTCAGAGAAAATCACTTTCCTTTGAAAGTGCCTTAAGCTACTTACAAGCATTCAACAGAAACTCACATGCGTTTCTCTGAAAGAGAAGCAGTAGTTCCAACACTTCAATTCACTGTGCGAAGTGAATGGAGTGTTGCTTCACTTTCTAAATGCTGTCCTTTCAGAGAAAATCACTTTCCTTTGAAAGTGCCTTAAGCTATTTGCAAGCATTAGGAAGAAACTGACATGCGTTTCTCTGAAAGAGAAGCAGTCTGTTCCAACACTTCAATTCACTGTGCGAAGTGAATGGAGTGTTGCTTCACTTTCTAAATGCTGTCCTTTCAGAGAAAATCACTTTCCTTTAAAGTGCCTTAAGCTACTTGCAAGCATTAGGAAGAAACTCACATGCGTTTCTCTGAAAGAGAAGCAGTCTGTTCCAACACTTCAATTCACTGTGCGAAGTGAATGGAGTGTTGCCTCACTTTCTAAATGCTGTCCTTTCAGAGAAAATCACTTTCCATTGAGATTGCCTTAAACTACTTTCAAGCATTCACAAAAAACTCACATGAGTTTCTCTGAAAGAGAAGCAGTCTGTTCCAAAACTTCAATTCACTCTGCGAAGTGAATGGAGTGTTGCTTCACTTTCTAAATGCTGTCATTTCAGAGAAAATCACTTTCCTTTGAAAGTGCCTTAAGCCACTTACAAGCATTCAACAGAAACTCACATGCATTTCTCTGAAAGAGAAGCAGTCTGTTCCAACACTTCAACTCACTGTGCGAAGTGAATGGAGTGTTGCTTCACTTTCTAAATGCTGTCCTTTCAGAGAAAATCACTTTCTTTTGAAAGTGCCTTAAGCTACTTGCAAGCATTAGGAAGAAACTCACATGCGTTTCTCTGAAAGAGAAGCAGTCCGTTCCAACACTTCAATTCACTGTGCGAAGTGAATGGAGTGTTGCTTCACTTTCTAAATGCTGTCCTTTCAGAGAAAATCACTTTCCTTCGAAAGTGCCTTAAGCTACTTGCAAGCATTAGGAAGAAACTCACATGCGTTTCTCTGAAAGAGAAGCAGTCTGTTCCAACACTTCAATTCACTGTGCGAAGTGAATGGAGTTTTGCCTCACTTTCTAAATGCTGTCCTTTCAGAGAAAATCACTTTCCATTGAAAGTGCCTTAAACTACTTTCAAGCATTCACAAAAAACTCACATGCGTTTCTCTGAAAGAGAAGCAGACTGTTCCAACACTTCAATTCACTGTGCGAAGTGAATGGAGTGTTGCTTCACTTTCTAAATGCTGTCCTTTCAGAGAAAATCCCTTTCCTTTGAATGTGCCTTAAGCTACTTACAAGCATTCAACAGAAATTCACATGCATTTCTCTGAAAGAGAAGCAATCTGTTCCAACACTTCAATTCTCTGTGCGAAGTGAATGGAGTGTTGCTTCACTTTCTAAGTGCTGTCCTTTCAGAGAAAATCACTTTCCTTTGAAAGTGCCTTAAGCAACTTGCAAGCATTCACAAGAAACCCTAATGCTTTTCTATGAAAGAGAAGCACTCTGTTCCAACACTTCAATTCAGTGCACGAAGGGAATGGAGTGTTGCTTCACTTTCTAAATGCTGTTCTTTCAGAGAAAATCACTTTCCTTTGCAAGTGCCTTAACCTACTTAAAAGCATTCACCAGAAACTCACATGCATTTCTCTGAAAGAGAAGCAGTCTGTTCCAACACTTCAATTCACTGTGCGAAGTGAATGGAGTGTTGCTTCACTTTCTAAATGCTGTCCAATCAGAGAAAATCACTTTCCTTTGAAAGTGCCTTAAGCTACTTGCAAGCATTAGGAAGAAACTCACATGCGTTTCTCTGAAAGAGAAGAAGACTGTTCCAACACTTCAATTCACTGTGCGAAGTGAATGGAGTGTTGCTTCACTTTCTAAATGCTGTCCTTTCACAGAAAATCTCTTTCCTTTGAAAGTGCCTTAAGCTACTTTCTGGCATTCACAGGAAACACACATGCATTTCTCTGAAAGAGAAGCACTCTGTTCCAACACTTCAATTCACTGTGCGAAGTGAATGGAGTGTTGCCTCACTTTCTAAATGCTGTCCTTTCAGAGAAAATCACTTTCCATTGAAAGTGCCTTAAACTACTTTCAAGCATTCACAAAAAACTCACATGCGTTTCTCTGAAAGAGAAGCACTTTCTAAATTATGTCCTTTCAGAGAAAATCACTTTCCTTTGAAAGTGCCTTAAGCAACTTGCAAGCATTCACAAGAAACACTAATGCGTTTTTATGAAAGAGGAGAACTCTGTTCCAACACTTCTATTCACTGCACGAAGGGAATGGAGTGTTGCTTCACTTTCTAAATGATGTCCTTTCAGAGAAAATCACTTTCTTTTGAAAGTGCCTTAAGCTACTTACAAGCATTCACCAGAAACTCACATGCGTTTCTCTGAAAGAGAAGCAGTCTGTTCCAACACTTCAATTCACAGTGCGAAGTGAATGGAGTGTTGCTTCAGTTTCTAAATGCTGTCCTTTCAGAGAAAATCACTTTCCTTTGAAAGTGCCTTAAGAAACTTGCAAGAATTCACAAGAAACTCACATGCGTTTCTCTGAAAGAGAAGCAGTCTGTTCCAACACTTCAATTCACTGTGCGAAGTGAATGGAGTGTTCCTTCACTTTCTAAATGCTGTCCTTTCAGAGAAAATCACTTTCCTTTGAAAGTGCCTTAAGCTACTTGCAAGCATTCACAATAAACACTAATGCGTTTCTCTGAAAGAGAAGCAGTCTGTTCCAACACTTCAATTCATTGCGCGAAGGGAATGGAGTGTTTCTTTACTTTCTAAATGCTGTCCTTTCAGAGAAAATCACTTTCCTTTGAAAGTGCCTTAAGCTACTTGCAAGCATTAGGAAGAAACTCACATGCGTTTCTCTGAAAGAGAAGCAGTCTGTTCCAACACTTCAATTCACTGTGCGAAGTGAATGGAGTGTTGCCTCACTTTCTAAATGCTGTTCTTTCAGAGAAAATCACTTTCCTTTGAAAGTGCCTTAAGAAACTTGCAAGCATTCACAAGAAACTCACATGCGTTTCTCTGAAAGAGAAGCAGTCTGTTCCAACACTTCAATTCACTGTGCGAAGTGAATGGAGTGTTGCTTCACTTTCTAAATGCTGTCCTTTCAGAGAAAATCACTTTCCTTTGAAAGTGCCTTAAGCTACTTGTAAGCATTAGGAAGAAACTCATGCGTTTCTCTGAAAGAGAAGCAGTCTGTTCCAAAACTTCAATTCACTGTGCGAAGTGAATGGAGTGTTGCTTCACTTTCTAAATTCTGTCCTTTCAGAGAAAATCACTTTCCTTTGATAGTGCCTTAAGCTACTTGCAAGCATTAGGAAGAAACTCACATGCGTTTCTCTGAAAGAGAAGCAGACTGTTCCAACACTTCAATTCACTGTGTGAAGTGAATAGAGTGTTGCCTCACTTTCTAAATGCTGTCCTTTCAGAGAAAATCACTTTCCTTTGAAAGTGCCTTAAGCTACTTACAAGCATTAAACAGAAACTCACATGCGTTTCTCTGAAAGAGAAGCAGTCTGTTCCAACACTTCAATTCACTGTGCGAAGTGAATGGAGTGTTGCTTCACTTTCTAAATGCTGTTCTTTCAGAGAAAATCACTTTCCTTTGAAAGTGCCTTTAGCTACTTGCAAGCATTCAACAGAAACTCACATGCGTTTCTCTGAAAGAGAAGCAGTCCGTTCCAACACTTCAATTCACTGTGCGAAGTGAATGGAGTGTTGCTTCACTTTCTAAATGCTGTCCTTTCAGAGAAAATCACTTTCCTGTGAAAGTGACTTAAGCTACTTAAAAGCATTCACCAGAAACTCACATGCGTTTCTCTGAAAGAGAAGCAGTCTGTTCCAACACTTCAATTCACTGTGCGAAGTGAATGGAGTGTTGCCTCACTTTCTAAATGCTGTCCTTTCAGAGAAAATCACTTTCCATTGAAAGTGCCTTAAACTACTTTCAAGCATTCACAAAAAACTCACATGCGTTTCTTTGAAAGAGAAGCAGACTGTTCCAACACTTCAATTCACTGTGCGAAGTGAATGGAGTGTTGCTTCCCTTTCTAAATGCTGTCCTTTCAGAGAAAATCCCTTTCCTTTGAATGTGCCTTAAGCTACTTACAAGCATTCAACAGAAACTCACATGCATTTCTCTGAAAGAGAAGCAATCTATTCCAACACTTCAATTCTCTGTGCGAAGTGAATGGAGTGTTGCTTCACTTTCTAAATGCTGTCCTTTCAGAGAAAATCACTTTCCTTTGAAAGTGCCTTAAGCTACTTGCAAGCATTCACAAGAAACACTAATGCGTTTCTCTGAAAGAGAAGCAGTCTGTTCCAACACTTCAATTCATTGCGCGAAGGGAATGGAGTGTTGCTTTACTTTCTAAATGCTGTCCTTTCAGAGAAAATCACTTTCCTTGGAAAGTGCCTTAAGCTACTTGCAAGCATTAGGAAGAAACTCACATGCGTTTCTCTGAAAGAGAAGCAGTCTGTTCCAACACTTCAATTCACTGTGTGAAGTGAATGGAGTGTTGCCTCACTTTCTAAATGCTGTTCTTTCAGAGAAAATCACTTTCCTTTGAAAGTGCCTTAAGAAACTTGCAAGCATTCACAAGAAACTCACATGCGTTTCTCTGAAAGAGAAGCAGTCTGTTCCAACACTTCAATTCACTGTGCGAAGTGAATGGAGTGTTGCTTCACTTTCTAAATGCTGTCCTTTCAGAGAAAATCACTTTCCTTTGAAAGTGCCTTAAGCTACTTGTAAGCATTAGGAAGAAACTCATGCGTTTCTCTGAAAGAGAAGCAGTCTGTTCCAACACTTCAATTCACAGTGCGAAGTGAATGGAGTGTTGCTTCAGTTTCTAAATGCTGTCCTTTCAGAGAAAATCACTTTCCTTTGAAAGTGCCTTAAGCAACTTGCAAGAATTCACAAGAAACTCACATGCGTTTTCTGAAAGAGAAGCAGTCTGTTCCAACACTTCAATTCACTGTGCGAAGTGAATGGAGTGTTGCTTCACTTTCTAAATGCTGTCCTTTCAGAGAAAATCACTTTCCTTTGAAAGTGCCTTAAGCAACTTACCAGCATTTAACAGAAATTCACATTCGTTTCTATGAAAGAGAAGCAGTCTTTTCCAACACTTCAATTCATTGCGCGAAGGGAATGGAGTGTTGCTTTACTTTCTAAATGCTGTCCTTTCAGAGAAAATCACTTTCCTTTGAAAGAGCCTTAAGCTACTTACAAGCATTCAACAGAAACTCACATGCATTTCTCTGAAAGAGAAGCAGTCTGTTCCAACACTTCAATTCACTGTACAAAGTGAATGGAGTGTTGTTTCACTTTCTAAATGCTGTCCTTTCAGAGAAAATCACTTTCCTTTGAAAGTGCCTTAAGCTACTTACAAGCATTTAACAGAAACTCACATGCGTTTCTCTGAAAGAGAAGCAGTCTGTTCCAACATTTCAATTCACTGTGCGAAGTGAATGGAGTGTTGCTTCACTTTCTAAATGCTGTTCTTTCAGAGAAAATCACTTTCCTTTAAAGTGACTTAAGCTACTTGCAAGCATTAGGAAGAAACTCACATGCGTTTCTCTGAAAGAGAAGCAGTCTGTTTCAACACTTCAATTCACTGTGCGAAGTGAATGGAGTGTTGCCTCAATTTCTAAATGCTGTCCTTTCAGAGAAAATCACTTTCAATTGAGATTGCCTTAAACTACTTTCAAGCATTCACAAAAAACTCACATGAGTTTCTCTGAAAGAGAAGCAGTCTGTTCCAAAACTTCAATTCATTGCGCGAAGGGAATGGAGTGTTGCTTTACTTTCTAAATGCTGTCCTTTCAAAGAAAATCACTTTCCTTTGAAAGAGCCTTAAGCTACTTACAAGCATTCAACAGAAACTCACATGCATTTCTCTGAAAGAGAAGCAGTCTGTTCCAACACTTCAATTCACTGTACAAAGTGAATGGAGTGTTGTTTCACTTTCTAAATGCTGTCCTTTCAGAGAAAATCACTTTCCTTTGAAAGTGCCTTAAGCTACTTACAAGCATTTAACAGAAACTCACATGCGTTTCTCTGAAAGAGAAGCAGTCTGTTCCAACACTTCAATTCACTGTGCGAAGTGAAGGGAGTGTTGCTTCACTTTCTAAATGCTGTTTTTTCAGAGAAAATCACTTTCCTTTGAAAGTGCCTTAAGCTACTTGCAAGCATTCACAAGAAACACTAATGCGTTTCTATGAAAGAGAAGCAGTCTTTTCTAACACTTCAATTCATTGCGCGAAGGGAATGGAGTGTTGCTTTACTTTCTAAATGCTGTCCTTTCAGAGAAAATCACTTTCCTTTGAAAGAGCCTTAAGCTACTTACAAGCATTCACCAGAAACTCACATGCATTTCTCTGAAAGAGAAGCAGTCTGTTCCAACACTTCAATTCACTGTACAAAGTGAATGGAGTGTTGTTTCACTTTCTAAATGCTGTCCTTTCAGAGAAAATCACTTTCCTTTGAACGTGCCTTAAGCTACTTGCAAGCATTAGGAAGAAACTCACATGCGTTTCTCTGAAAGAGAAGCAGTCTGTTCCAACACTTCAATTCACTGTGCGAAGTAAATGGAGTGTTGCTTCACTTTCTAAATGCTGTTCTTTCAGAGAAAATCACTTTCCTTTGATAGTGCCTTAAGCAACTTGCAAGCATTAGGAAGAAACTCACATGCGTTTCTCTGAAAGAGAAGCAGACTGTTCCAACACTTCATTTCACTGGGTGAAGTGAATAGAGTGTTGCCTCACTTTCTAAATGCTGTCCTTTCAGAGAAAATCACTTTCCTTTGAAAGTGCCTTAAACTACTTACAAGCATTTAACAGAAACTCACATGCGTTTCTCTGAAAGAGAAGCAGTCTGTTCCAACACTTCAATTCACTGTGCGAAGTGAATGGAGTGTTGCTTCACTTTCTAAATGCTGTTCTTTCAGTGAAAATCACTTTCCTTTGAAAGTGCCTTAAGCTACTTGCAAGCAATAGGAAGAAACTCACATGCGTTTCTCTGAAAGAGAAGCAGTCTGTTCCAACACTTCAATTCACTGTGTGAAGTGAATAGAGTGTTGCCTCACTTTCTAAATGCTGTCCTTTCAGAGAAAATCACTTTCCTTTGAAAGTGCCTTAAGCTATTTGCAAGCATTAGGAAGAAACTGACATGCGTTTCTCTGAAAGAGAAGCAGTCTGTTCCAACACTTCAATTCACTGTGCGAAGTGAATGGAGTGTTGCTTCACTTTCTAAATGCTGTCCTTTCAGAGAAAATCACTTTCCTTTAAAGTGCCTTAAGCTACTTGCAAGCATTAGGAAGAAACTCACATGCGTTTCTCTGAAAGAGAAGCAGTCTGTTCCAACACTTCAATTCACTGTGCGAAGTGAATGGAGTGTTGCCTCACTTTCTAAATGCTGTCCTTTCAGAGAAAATCACTTTCCATTGAGATTGCCTTAAACTACTTTCAAGCATTCACAAAAAACTCACATGAGTTTCTCTGAAAGAGAAGCAGTCTGTTCCAAAACTTCAATTCACTCTGCGAAGTGAATGGAGTGTTGCTTCACTTTCTAAATGCTGTCATTTCAGAGAAAATCACTTTCCTTTGAAAGTGCCTTAAGCCACTTACAAGCATTCAACAGAAACTCACATGCATTTCTCTGAAAGAGAAGCAGTCTGTTCCAACACTTCAACTCACTGTGCGAAGTGAATGGAGTGTTGCTTCACTTTCTAAATGCTGTCCTTTCAGAGAAAATCACTTTCCTTTGAAAGTGCCTTAAGCTACTTACAAGCATTCAACAGAAATTCACATGCGTTTCTCTGAATTAGAAGCAGTAGTTCCAACACTTCAATTCACTGTGCGAAGTGAATGGAGTGTTGCTTCACTTTCTAAATGCTGTCCTTTCAGAGAAAATCACTTTCCTTTGAAAGTGCCTTAAGCTACTTACAAGCATTTACCAGAAACTCACATGCGTTTCTCTGAAAGAGAAGCAGTCTGTTCCAACACTTCAATTCACTGTGCGAAGTGAATGGAGTGTTGCCTCACTTTCTAAATGCTGTCCTTTCAGAGAAAATCACTTTCCATTGAAAGTGCCTTAAACTACTTTCAAGCATTCACAAAAAACTCACATGCGTTTCTCTGAAAGAGAAGCAGACTGTTCCAACACTTCAATTCACTGTGCGAAGTGAATGGAGTGTTGCTTCACTTTCTAAATGCTGTTCTTTCAGAAAAAATCACTTTCCTTTGAAAGTGCCTTAAGATACTTGCAAGCATTAGGAAGAAACTCACATGCGTTTCTCTGAAAGAGAAGCAGACTGTTCCAACACTTCAATTCACTGTGCGAAGTGAATGGAGTGTTGCTTCACTTTCTAAATGCTGTCCTTTCAGAGAAAATCACTTTCCTTTGAAAGTGCCTTAAGCTACTTACAAGCATTCACCAGAAACTCACATGCGTTTCTCTGAAAGAGAAGCAGTCTGTTCCAACACTTCAATTCACTGTGCGAAGTAAATGGAGTGTTGCTTCACTTTCTAAATGCTGTTCTTTCAGAGAAAATCACTTTCCTTTGATAGTGCCTTAAGCAACTTGCAAGCATTAGGAAGAAACTCACATGCGTTTCTCTGAAAGAGAAGCAGTCTGTTCCAACACTTCATTTCACTGGGTGAAGTGAATAGAGTGTTGCCTCACTTTCTAAATGCTGTCCTTTCAGAGAAAATCACTTTCCTTTGAAAGTGCCTTAAACTACTTACAAGCATTTAACAGAAACTCACATGCGTTTCTCTGAAAGAGAAGCAGTCTGTTCCAACACTTCAATTCACTGTGCGAAGTGAATGGAGTGTTGCTTCACTTTCTAAATGCTGTTCTTTCAGTGAAAATCACTTTCCTTTGAAAGTGCCTTAAGCTACTTGCAAGCAATAGGAAGAAACTCACATGCGTTTCTCTGAAAGAGAAGCAGTCTGTTCCAACACTTCAATTCACTGTGTGAAGTGAATAGAGTGTTGCCTCACTTTCTAAATGCTGTCCTTTCAGAGAAAATCACTTTCCTTTGAAAGTGCCTTAAGCTACTTACAAGCATTTAACAGAAACTCACATGCGTTTCTCTGAAAGAGAAGCAGTCTGTTCCAACATTTCAATTCACTGTGCGAAGTGAATGGAGTGTTGCTTCACTTTCTAAATGCTGTTCTTTCAGAGAAAATCACTTTCCTTTAAAGTGCCTTAAGCTACTTGCAAGCATTAGGAAGAAACTCACATGCGTTTCTCTGAAAGAGAAGCAGTCTGTTCCAACACTTCAATTCACTGTGCGAAGTGAATGGAGTTTTGCCTCACTTTCTAAATGCTGTCCTTTCAGAGAAAATCACTTTCCATTGAGATTGCCTTAAACTACTTTCAAGCATTCACAAAAAACTCACCTGAGTTTCTCTGAAAGAGAAGCAGTCTGTTCCAAAACTTCAATTCACTCTGCGAAGTGAATGTAGTGTTGCTTCACTTTCTAAATGCTGTCATTTCAGAGAAAATCACTTTCCTTTGAAAGTGCCTTAAGCTACTTACAAGCATTCAACAGAAACTCACATGCATTTCTCTGAAAGAGAAGCAGTCTGTTCCAACACTTCAACTCACTGTGCGAAGTGAATGGAGTGTTGCTTCACTTTCTAAATGCTGTCCTTTCAGAGAAAATCACTTTCCTTTGAAAGTGCCTTAAGCTACTTACAAGCATTCAACAGAAACTCACATGCGTTTCTCTGAAAGAGAAGCAGTAGTTCCAACACTTCAATTCACTGTGCGAAGTGAATGGAGTGTTGCTTCACTTTCTAAATGCTGTCCTTTCAGAGAAAATCACTTTCCTTTGAAAGTGCCTTAAGCTATTTGCAAGCATTAGGAAGAAACTGACATGCGTTTCTCTGAAAGAGAAGCAGTCTGTTCCAACACTTCAATTCACTGTGCGAAGTGAATGGAGTGTTGCTTCACTTTCTAAATGCTGTCCTTTCAGAGAAAATCACTTTCCTTTAAAGTGCCTTAAGCTACTTGCAAGCATTAGGAAGAAACTCACATGCGTTTCTCTGAAAGAGAAGCAGTCTGTTCCAACACTTCAATTCACTGTGCGAAGTGAATGGAGTGTTGCCTCACTTTCTAAATGCTGTCCTTTCAGAGAAAATCACTTTCCATTGAGATTGCCTTAAACTACTTTCAAGCATTCACAAAAAACTCACATGAGTTTCTCTGAAAGAGAAGCAGTCTGTTCCAAAACTTCAATTCACTCTGCGAAGTGAATGGAGTGTTGCTTCACTTTCTAAATGCTGTCATTTCAGAGAAAATCACTTTCCTTTGAAAGTGCCTTAAGCCACTTACAAGCATTCAACAGAAACTCACATGCATTTCTCTGAAAGAGAAGCAGTCTGTTCCAACACTTCAACTCACTGTGCGAAGTGAATGGAGTGTTGCTTCACTTTCTAAATGCTGTCCTTTCAGAGAAAATCACTTTCCTTTGAAAGTGCCTTAAGCTACTTACAAGCATTCAACAGAAATTCACATGCGTTTCTCTGAATTAGAAGCAGTAGTTCCAACACTTCAATTCACTGTGCGAAGTGAATGGAGTGTTGCTTCACTTTCTAAATGCTGTCCTTTCAGAGAAAATCACTTTCCTTTGAAAGTGCCTTAAGCTACTTACAAGCATTTACCAGAAACTCACATGCGTTTCTCTGAAAGAGAAGCAGTCTGTTCCAACACTTCAATTCACTGTGCGAAGTGAATGGAGTGTTGCCTCACTTTCTAAATGCTGTCCTTTCAGAGAAAATCACTTTCCATTGAAAGTGCCTTAAACTACTTTCAAGCATTCACAAAAAACTCACATGCGTTTCTCTGAAAGAGAAGCAGACTGTTCCAACACTTCAATTCACTGTGCGAAGTGAATGCAGTGTTGCTTCACTTTCTAAATGCTGTTCTTTCAGAAAAAATCACTTTCCTTTGAAAGTGCCTTAAGATACTTGCAAGCATTAGGAAGAAACTCACATGCGTTTCTCTGAAAGAGAAGCAGTCTGTTCCAACACTTCAATTCACTGTGCGAAGTGAATGGAGTGTTGCTTCACTTTCTAAATGCTGTCCTTTCAGAGAAAATCACTTTCCTTTGAAAGTGCCTTAAGCTACTTACAAGCATTCACCAGAAACTCACATGCGTTTCTCTGAAAGAGAAGCAGTCTGTTCCAACACTTCAATTCACTGTGCGAAGTAAATGGAGTGTTGCTTCACTTTCTAAATGCTGTTCTTTCAGAGAAAATCACTTTCCTTTGATAGTGCCTTAAGCAACTTGCAAGCATTAGGAAGAAACTCACATGCGTTTCTCTGAAAGAGAAGCAGTCTGTTCCAACACTTCATTTCACTGGGTGAAGTGAATAGAGTGTTGCCTCACTTTCTAAATGCTGTCCTTTCAGAGAAAATCACTTTCCTTTGAAAGTGCCTTAAACTACTTACAAGCATTTAACAGAAACTCACATGCGTTTCTCTGAAAGAGAAGCAGTCTGTTCCAACACTTCAATTCACTGTGCGAAGTGAATGGAGTGTTGCTTCACTTTCTAAATGCTGTTCTTTCAGTGAAAATCACTTTCCTTTGAAAGTGCCTTAAGCTACTTGCAAGCAATAGGAAGAAACTCACATGCGTTTCTCTGAAAGAGAAGCAGTCTGTTCCAACACTTCAATTCACTGTGTGAAGTGAATAGAGTGTTGCCTCACTTTCTAAATGCTGTCCTTTCAGAGAAAATCACTTTCCTTTGAAAGTGCCTTAAGCTACTTACAAGCATTTAACAGAAACTCACATGCGTTTCTCTGAAAGAGAAGCAGTCTGTTCCAACATTTCAATTCACTGTGCGAAGTGAATGGAGTGTTGCTTCACTTTCTAAATGCTGTTCTTTCAGAGAAAATCACTTTCCTTTAAAGTGCCTTAAGCTACTTGCAAGCATTAGGAAGAAACTCACATGCGTTTCTCTGAAAGAGAAGCAGTCTGTTCCAACACTTCAATTCACTGTGCGAAGTGAATGGAGTGTTGCCTCACTTTCTAAATGCTGTCCTTTCAGAGAAAATCACTTTCCATTGAAAGTGCCTTAAACTACTTTCAAGCATTCACAAAAAACTCACATGCGTTTCTCTGAAAGAGAAGCAGACTGTTCCAACACTTCAATTCACTGTGCGAAGTGAATGGAGTGTTGCTTCACTTTCTAAATGCTGTTCTTTCAGAAAAAATCACTTTCCTTTGAAAGTGCCTTAAGATACTTGCAAGCATTAGGAAGAAACTCACATGCGTTTCTCTGAAAGAGAAGCAGTCTGTTCCAACACTTCAATTCACTGTGCGAAGTGAATGGAGTGTTGCTTCACTTTCTAAATGCTGTCCTTTCAGAGAAAATCACTTTCCTTTGAAAGTGCCTTAAGCTACTTACAAGCATTCACCAGAAACTCACATGCGTTTCTCTGAAAGAGAAGCAGTCTGTTCCAACACTTCAATTCACTGTGCGAAGTAAATGGAGTGTTGCTTCACTTTCTAAATGCTGTTCTTTCAGAGAAAATCACTTTCCTTTGATAGTGCCTTAAGCAACTTGCAAGCATTAGGAAGAAACTCACATGCGTTTCTCTGAAAGAGAAGCAGTCTGTTCCAACACTTCATTTCACTGGGTGAAGTGAATAGAGTGTTGCCTCACTTTCTAAATGCTGTCCTTTCAGAGAAAATCACTTTCCTTTGAAAGTGCCTTAAACTACTTACAAGCATTTAACAGAAACTCACATGCGTTTCTCTGAAAGAGAAGCAGTCTGTTCCAACACTTCAATTCACTGTGCGAAGTGAATGGAGTGTTGCTTCACTTTCTAAATGCTGTCCTTTCAGAGAAAATCACTTTCCTTTGAAAGTGCCTTAAGCTACTTACAAGCATTCAACAGAAACTCACATGCATTTCTCTGAAAGAGAAGCAGTCTGTTCCAACACTTCAACTCACTGTGCGAAGTGAATGGAGTGTTGCTTCACTTTCTAAATGCTGTCCTTTCAGAGAAAATCACTTTCCTTTGAAAGTGCCTTAAGCTACTTACAAGCATTCAACAGAAACTCACATGCGTTTCTCTGAAAGAGAAGCAGTAGTTCCAACACTTCAATTCACTGTGCGAAGTGAATGGAGTGTTGCTTCACTTTCTAAATGCTGTCCTTTCAGAGAAAATCACTTTCCTTTGAAAGTGCCTTAAGCTATTTGCAAGCATTAGGAAGAAACTGACATGCGTTTCTCTGAAAGAGAAGCAGTCTGTTCCAACACTTCAATTCACTGTGCGAAGTGAATGGAGTGTTGCTTCACTTTCTAAATGCTGTCCTTTCAGAGAAAATCACTTTCCTTTAAAGTGCCTTAAGCTACTTGCAAGCATTAGGAAGAAACTCACATGCGTTTCTCTGAAAGAGAAGCAGTCTGTTCCAACACTTCAATTCACTGTGCGAAGTGAATGGAGTGTTGCCTCACTTTCTAAATGCTGTCCTTTCAGAGAAAATCACTTTCCATTGAGATTGCCTTAAACTACTTTCAAGCATTCACAAAAAACTCACATGAGTTTCTCTGAAAGAGAAGCAGTCTGTTCCAAAACTTCAATTCACTCTGCGAAGTGAATGGAGTGTTGCTTCACTTTCTAAATGCTGTCATTTCAGAGAAAATCACTTTCCTTTGAAAGTGCCTTAAGCCACTTACAAGCATTCAACAGAAACTCACATGCATTTCTCTGAAAGAGAAGCAGTCTGTTCCAACACTTCAACTCACTGTGCGAAGTGAATGGAGTGTTGCTTCACTTTCTAAATGCTGTCCTTTCAGAGAAAATCACTTTCCTTTGAAAGTGCCTTAAGCTACTTACAAGCATTCAACAGAAATTCACATGCGTTTCTCTGAATTAGAAGCAGTAGTTCCAACACTTCAATTCACTGTGCGAAGTGAATGGAGTGTTGCTTCACTTTCTAAATGCTGTCCTTTCAGAGAAAATCACTTTCCTTTGAAAGTGCCTTAAGCTACTTACAAGCATTTACCAGAAACTCACATGCGTTTCTCTGAAAGAGAAGCAGTCTGTTCCAATACTCAATTCACTCTGCGAAGTGAATGGAGTGTTGCTTCACTTTCTAAATGCTGTCCTTTCAGAGAAAATCACTTTCCTTTGAAAGTGCCTTAAGCTACTTGTAAGCATTAGGAAGAAACTCACATGCGTTTCTCTGAAAGAGAAGCACTCCGTTCCAACACTTCAATTCACTGTGTGAAGTGAATGGAGTGTTGCTTCACTTTCTAAATGCTGTCCTTTCAGAGAAAATCACTTTCCTTTGAAAGTGCCTTAAGCTACTTACAAGCATTTACCAGAAACTCACATGCGTTTCTCTGAAAGAGAAGCAGTCTGTTCCAACGCTTCAATTCACTGTGCGAAGTGAATGGAGTGTTGCCTCACTTTCTAAATGCTGTCCTTTCAGAGAAAATCACTTTCCATTGAAAGTGCCTTAAACTACTTTCAAGCATTCACAAAAAACTCACATGCGTTTCTCTGAAAGAGAAGCAGACTGTTCAAACACTTCAATTCATTGTGCGAAGTGAATGGAGTGTTGCTTCACTTTCTAAATGCTGTCCTTTCAGAGAAAATCCCTTTCCTTTGAATGTGCCTTAAGCTACTTACAAGCATTCAACAGAAACTCACATGCATTTCTCTGAAAGAGAAGTAGTCTGTTCCAACACTTCAATTCACTGTGCGAAGTGAATGGAGTGTTTCTTCACTTTCTAAATGCTGTCCTTTCAGAGAAAATCACTTTCCTTTGAACGTGCCTTAAGCTACTTGCAAGCATTATGAAGAAACTCACATGCGTTTCTCTGAAAGAGAAGCATCTGTTCCAACACTTCAATTCACTGTGCGAAGTGAATGGAGTGTTGCTTCACTTTCTAAATGCTGTCCTTTCAGAGAAAATCACTTTCCTTTGAAAGTGCCTTAAACTACTTTCAAGCATTCATAAAAAACTCACATGCGTTTCTCTTAAAGAGAAGCAGTCTGTTCCAAAACTTCAATTCACTGTGCGAAGTGAATGGAGTGTTGCTTCAGTTTCTAAATGCTGTCCTTTCAGAGAAAATCACTTTCCTTTGAAAGTGCCTTAAGAAACTTGCAAGCATTCACAAGAAACTCACATGCGTTTCTCTGAAAGAGAAGCAGTCTGTTCCAACACTTCAATTCACTGTGCGAAGTGAATGGAGTGTTGCTTCACTTTCTAAATGCTGTCCTTTCAGAGAAAATCACTTTCCTTTGAAAGTGCCTTAAGCTACTTGCAAGCATTCACAAGAAACTCACATGCGTTTCTCTGAAAGAGAAGCAGTCTGTTCCAATACTTCAATTCACTGTGCGAAGTGAATGGAGTGTTGCTTCACTTTCTAAATGCTGTCCTTTCAGAGAAAATCACTTTCCTTTGAAAGTGCCTTAAGCTACTTACAAGCATTTAACAGAAACTCACATGCGTTTCTCTGAAAGAGAAGCAGTCTGTTCCAACACTTCAATTCACTGTGCGAAGTGAATGGAGTGTTGCTTCACTTTCTAAATGCTGTCCTTTCAGAGAAAATCACTTTCTTTTGAAAGTGCCTTAAGCTACTTGCAAGCATTAGGAAGAAACTCACATGCGTTTCTCTGAAAGAGAAGCAGTCCGTTCCAACACTTCAATTCACTGTGCGAAGTGAATAGAGTGTTGCTTCACTTTCTAAATGCTGTCCTTTCAGAGAAAATCACTTTCCTTTGAAAGTGCCTTAAGCTACTTGCAAGCATTAGGAAGAAACTCACATGCGTTTCTCTGAAAGAGAAGCAGTCTGTTCCAACACTTCAATTCACTGTGCGAAGTGAATGGAGTTTTGCCTCACTTTCTAAATGCTGTCCTTTCAGAGAAAATCACTTTCCATTGAAAGTGCCTTAAACTACTTTCAAGCATTCACAAAACACTCACATGCGTTTCTCTGAAAGAGAAGCAGACTGTTCCAACACTTCAATTCACTGTGCGAAGTGAATGGAGTGTTGCTTCACTTTCTAAATGCTGTCCTTTCAGAGAAAATCCCTTTCCTTTGAATGTGCCTTAAGCTACTTACAAGCATTCAACAGAAATTCACATGCATTTCTCTGAAAGAGAAGCAATCTGTTCCAACACTTCAATTCTCTGTGCGAAGTGAATGGAGTGTTGCTTCACTTTCTAAGTGCTGTCCTTTCAGAGAAAATCACTTTCCTTTGAAAGTGCCTTAAGCAACTTGCAAGCATTCACAAGAAACCCTAATGCGTTTCTATGAAAGAGAAGCACTCTGTTCCAACACTTCAATTCAGTGCACGAAGGGAATGGAGTGTTGCTTCACTTTCTAAATGCTGTTCTTTCAGAGAAAATCACTTTCCTTTGCAAGTGCCTTAACCTACTTAAAAGCATTCACCAGAAACTCACATGCATTTCTCTGAAAGAGAAGCAGTCTGTTCCAACACTTCAATTCACTGTGCGAAGTGAATGGAGTGTTGCTTCACTTTCTAAATGCTGTCCAATCAGAGAAAATCACTTTCCTTTGAAAGTGCCTTAAGCTACTTGCAAGCCTTAGGAAGAAACTCACATGCGTTTCTCTGAAAGAGAAGCATCTGTTCCAACACTTCAATTCACTGTGCGAAGTGAATGGAGTGTTGCTTCACTTTCTAAATGCTGTCCTTTCAGAGAAAATCACTTTCCTTTTTAAGTGCCTTAAACTACTTTCAAGCATTCACAAAAAAATCACATGCGTTTCTCTGAAAGAGAAGCAGTCTGTTCCAATACTTCAATTCACAATGCGAAGTGAATGGAGTGTTGCTTCAGTTTCTAAATGCTGTCCTTTCAGAGAAAATCACTTTCCTTTGAAAGTGCCTTAAGCTACTTGCAAGCATTAGGAAGAAACTCACATGCGTTTCTCTGAAAGAGAAGCAGACTCTTCCAACACTTCAATTCACTGTGCGAAGTGAATGGAGTGTTGCTTCACTTTCTCAATGCTGTCCTTTCAGAGAAAATCACGTTCCTTTGAAATTGCCTTAAGCTACTTACAAGCATTCACCAGAAACACACATGTGTTTCTCTGAAAGAGAAGCAATATGTTCCAACACTTCAATTCACTGTGCGAAGTCAATGGAGTGTTGCTTCACTTTCTAAATTATGTCCTTTCAGAGAAAATCACTTTCCTTTGAAAGTGCCTTAAGCAACTTGCAAGCATTCACAAGAAACACTAATGCGTTTATATGAAAGAGAAGCACTCTGTTCCAAAACTTCAATTCACTGCACGAAGGGAATGGAGTGTTGCTTCACTTTCTAAATGCTGTCCTTTCAGAGAGAATCACTTTCCTTTGAAAGTGCCTTCAGCTACTTACAAGCATTAGGAAGAAACTCACATGCGTTTCTCTGAAAGAGAAGCAGTCTGTTCCAACACTTCAATTCACTGTGCGAAGTGAATGTAGTGTTGCATCACTTTCTAAATTCTGTCCTTTCAGAGAAAATCACTTTCCTTTGAACGTGCCTTAAGCTACTTGCAAGCATTAGGAAGAAACTCACATGCGTTTCTCTGAAAGAGAAGCAGTCTGTTCCAGCACTTCAATTCACTGTGCGAATTGAATGGAGTGATGCTTCACTTTCTAAATGCTGTCCTTTCAGAGAAAATCACTTTCCTTTGAAAGTGCCTTAAGCTACTTACAAGCATTCACCAGAAACTCACATGCGTTTCTCTGAAAGCGTAGCAGTCTGTTCCAACACTTCAATTCACTGTGCGAAGTGAATGGAGTGTTGCTTCACTTTCTAAATGCTGTCCTTTCAGAGAAAATCACTTTCCTTTGAAAGTGCCTTAAGCTACTTGCAAGCATTAGGAAGAAACTCACATGCGTTTCTCTGAAAGAGAAGCAGACTGTTCCAACACTTCAATTCACTGTGCGATGTGAATGGAGTGTTGCTTCACTTTCTAAATGCTGTCCTTTCAGAGAAAATCACTTTCCTTTGAAAGTGCCTTAAGCTACTTTCTAGCATTCACAGGAAACACACATGCGTTTCTCTGAAAGAGAAGCAGTCGGTTCCAACACTTCAATTCACTGTGCGAAGTGAATGGAGTGTTGCTTCACTTTCTAAATGCTGTCCTTTCAGAGAAAATCACTTTCCTTTGATAGTGCCTTAAGCTACTTGCAAGCATTAGGAAGAAACTCACATGCGTTTCTCTGAAAGAGAAGCAGTCTGTTCCAACACTTCAATTCACTGTGTGAAGTGAATAGAGTGTTGCCTCACTTTCCAAATGCTGTCCTTTCAGAGAAAATCACTTTCCTTTGAAAGTGCCTTAAGCTACTTACAAGCATTCACCAGAAACTCACATGCGTTTCTCTGAAAGAGAAGCAATCTGTTCCAACACTTCAATTCACTGTGCGAAGTGAATGGAGTGTTGCTTCACTTTCTAAATGCTGTCCTTTCAGAGAAAATCACTTTCCTTTGAAAGTGCCTTAAACTACTTTCAAGCATTCATAAAAAACTCACATGCGTTTCTCTTAAAGAGAAGCAGTCTGTTCCAAAACTTCAATTCACTGTGCGAAGTGAATGGAGTGTTGCTTCAGTTTCTAAATGCTGTCCTTTCAGAGGAAATCACTTTCCTTTGAAAGTGCCTTAAGAAACTTGCAAGCATTCACAAGAAACTCACATGCGTTACTCTGAAAGAGAAGCAGTCTGTTCCAACACTTCAATTCACTGTGCGAAGTGAATGGAGTGTTGCTTCACTTTCTAAATGCTGTCCTTTCAGAGAAAATCACTTTCCTTTGAAAGTGCCTTAAGCTACTTACAAGCATTCACCAGAAACTCACATGCGTTTCTCTGAAAGAGAAGCAGTCTGTTCCAATACTTCAATTCACTGTGCGAAGTGAATGGAGTGTTGCTTCACTTTCTAAATTCTGTCCTTTCAGAGAAAATCACTTTCCTTTGAAAGTGCCTTAAGCTACTTACAAGCATTTAACAGAAACTCACATGCGTTTCTCTGAAAGAGAAGCAGTCTGTTCCAACACTTCAATTCACTGTGCGAAGTGAATGGAGTGTTGCTTCACTTTCTAAATGCTGTCCTTTCAGAGAAAATCACTTTCTTTTGAAAGTGCCTTAAGCTACTTGCAAGCATTAGGAAGAAACTCACATGCGTTTCTCTGAAAGAGAAGCAGTCCGTTCCAACACTTCAATTCACTGTGCGAAGTGAATGGAGTGTTGCTTCACTTTCTAAATGCTGTCCTTTCAGAGAAAATCACTTTCCTTTGAAAGTGCCTTAAGCTACTTGCAAGCATTAGGAAGAAACTCACATGCGTTTCTCTGAAAGAGAAGCAGTCTGTTCCAACACTTCAATTCACTGTGCGAAGTGAATGGAGTTTTGCCTCACTTTCTAAATGCTGTCCTTTCAGAGAAAATCACTTTCCATTGAAAGTGCCTTAAACTACTTTCAAGCATTCACAAAAAACTCACATGCGTTTCTCTGAAAGAGAAGCAGACTGTTCCAACACTTCAATTCACTGTGCGAAGTGAATGGAGTGTTGCTTCACTTTCTAAATGCTGTCCTTTCAGAGAAAATCCCTTTCCTTTGAATGTGCCTTAAGCTACTTACAAGCATTCAACAGAAATTCACATGCATTTCTCTGAAAGAGAAGCAATCTGTTCCAACACTTCAATTCTCTGTGCGAAGTGAATGGAGTGTTGCTTCACTTTCTAAGTGCTGTCCTTTCAGAGAAAATCACTTTCCTTTGAAAGTGCCTTAAGCAACTTGCAAGCATTCACAAGAAACCCTAATGCGTTTCTATGAAAGAGAAGCACTCTGTTCCAACACTTCAATTCAGTGCACGAAGGGAATGGAGTGTTGCTTCACTTTCTAAATGCTGTTCTTTCAGAGAAAATCACTTTCCTTTGCAAGTGCCTTAACCTACTTAAAAGCATTCACCAGAAACTCACATGCATTTCTCTGAAAGAGAAGCAGTCTGTTCCAACACTTCAATTCACTGTGCGAAGTGAATGGAGTGTTGCTTCACTTTCTAAATGCTGTCCAATCAGAGAAAATCACTTTCCTTTGAAAGTGCCTTAAGCTACTTGCAAGCATTAGGAAGAAACTCACATGCGTTTCTCTGAAAGAGAAGAAGACTGTTCCAACACTTCAATTCACTGTGCGAAGTGAATGGAGTGTTGCTTCACTTTCTAAATGCTGTCCTTTCACAGAAAATCTCTTTCCTTTGAAAGTGCCTTAAGCTACTTTCTGGCATTCACAGGAAACACACATGCATTTCTCTGAAAGAGAAGCACTCTGTTCCAACACTTCAATTCACTGTGCGAAGTGAATGGAGTGTTGCCTCACTTTCTAAATGCTGTCCTTTCAGAGAAAATCACTTTCCATTGAAAGTGCCTTAAACTACTTTCAAGCATTCACAAAAAACTCACATGCGTTTCTCTGAAAGAGAAGCACTTTCTAAATTATGTCCTTTCAGAGAAAATCACTTTCCTTTGAAAGTGCCTTAAGCAACTTGCAAGCATTCACAAGAAACACTAATGCGTTTTTATGAAAGAGGAGAACTCTGTTCCAACACTTCTATTCACTGCACGAAGGGAATGGAGTGTTGCTTCACTTTCTAAATGATGTCCTTTCAGAGAAAATCACTTTCTTTTGAAAGTGCCTTAAGCTACTTACAAGCATTCACCAGAAACTCACATGCGTTTCTCTGAAAGAGAAGCAGTCTGTTCCAACACTTCAATTCACAGTGCGAAGTGAATGGAGTGTTGCTTCAGTTTCTAAATGCTGTCCTTTCAGAGAAAATCACTTTCCTTTGAAAGTGCCTTAAGAAACTTGCAAGAATTCACAAGAAACTCACATGCGTTTCTCTGAAAGAGAAGCAGTCTGTTCCAACACTTCAATTCACTGTGCGAAGTGAATGGAGTGTTCCTTCACTTTCTAAATGCTGTCCTTTCAGAGAAAATCACTTTCCTTTGAAAGTGCCTTAAGCTACTTGCAAGCATTCACAATAAACACTAATGCGTTTCTCTGAAAGAGAAGCAGTCTGTTCCAACACTTCAATTCATTGCGCGAAGGGAATGGAGTGTTTCTTTACTTTCTAAATGCTGTCCTTTCAGAGAAAATCACTTTCCTTTGAAAGTGCCTTAAGCTACTTGCAAGCATTAGGAAGAAACTCACATGCGTTTCTCTGAAAGAGAAGCAGTCTGTTCCAACACTTCAATTCACTGTGCGAAGTGAATGGAGTGTTGCCTCACTTTCTAAATGCTGTTCTTTCAGAGAAAATCACTTTCCTTTGAAAGTGCCTTAAGAAACTTGCAAGCATTCACAAGAAACTCACATGCGTTTCTCTGAAAGAGAAGCAGTCTGTTCCAACACTTCAATTCACTGTGCGAAGTGAATGGAGTGTTGCTTCACTTTCTAAATGCTGTCCTTTCAGAGAAAATCACTTTCCTTTGAAAGTGCCTTAAGCTACTTGTAAGCATTAGGAAGAAACTCATGCGTTTCTCTGAAAGAGAAGCAGTCTGTTCCAAAACTTCAATTCACTGTGCGAAGTGAATGGAGTGTTGCTTCACTTTCTAAATTCTGTCCTTTCAGAGAAAATCACTTTCCTTTGATAGTGCCTTAAGCTACTTGCAAGCATTAGGAAGAAACTCACATGCGTTTCTCTGAAAGAGAAGCAGACTGTTCCAACACTTCAATTCACTGTGTGAAGTGAATAGAGTGTTGCCTCACTTTCTAAATGCTGTCCTTTCAGAGAAAATCACTTTCCTTTGAAAGTGCCTTACGCTACTTACAAGCATTAAACAGAAACTCACATGCGTTTCTCTGAAAGAGAAGCAGTCTGTTCCAACACTTCAATTCACTGTGCGAAGTGAATGGAGTGTTGCTTCACTTTCTAAATGCTGTTCTTTCAGAGAAAATCACTTTCCTTTGAAAGTGCCTTTAGCTACTTGCAAGCATTCAACAGAAACTCACATGCGTTTCTCTGAAAGAGAAGCAGTCCGTTCCAACACTTCAATTCACTGTGCGAAGTGAATGGAGTGTTGCTTCACTTTCTAAATGCTGTCCTTTCAGAGAAAATCACTTTCCTGTGAAAGTGACTTAAGCTACTTAAAAGCATTCACCAGAAACTCACATGCGTTTCTCTGAAAGAGAAGCAGTCTGTTCCAACACTTCAATTCACTGTGCGAAGTGAATGGAGTGTTGCTTCCCTTTCTAAATGCTGTCCTTTCAGAGAAAATCCCTTTCCTTTGAATGTGCCTTAAGCTACTTACAAGCATTCAACAGAAACTCACATGCATTTCTCTGAAAGAGAAGCAATCTATTCCAACACTTCAATTCTCTGTGCGAAGTGAATGGAGTGTTGCTTCACTTTCTAAATGCTGTCCTTTCAGAGAAAATCACTTTCCTTTGAAAGTGCCTTAAGCTACTTGCAAGCATTCACAAGAAACACTAATGCGTTTCTCTGAAAGAGAAGCAGTCTGTTCCAACACTTCAATTCATTGCGCGAAGGGAATGGAGTGTTGCTTTACTTTCTAAATGCTGTCCTTTCAGAGAAAATCACTTTCCTTGGAAAGTGCCTTAAGCTACTTGCAAGCATTAGGAAGAAACTCACATGCGTTTCTCTGAAAGAGAAGCAGTCTGTTCCAACACTTCAATTCACTGTGTGAAGTGAATGGAGTGTTGCCTCACTTTCTAAATGCTGTTCTTTCAGAGAAAATCACTTTCCTTTGAAAGTGCCTTAAGAAACTTGCAAGCATTCACAAGAAACTCACATGCGTTTCTCTGAAAGAGAAGCAGTCTGTTCCAACACTTCAATTCACTGTGCGAAGTGAATGGAGTGTTGCTTCACTTTCTAAATGCTGTCCTTTCAGAGAAAATCACTTTCCTTTGAAAGTGCCTTAAGCTACTTGTAAGCATTAGGAAGAAACTCATGCGTTTCTCTGAAAGAGAAGCAGTCTGTTCCAACACTTCAATTCACAGTGCGAAGTGAATGGAGTGTTGCTTCAGTTTCTAAATGCTGTCCTTTCAGAGAAAATCACTTTCCTTTGAAAGTGCCTTAAGCAACTTGCAAGAATTCACAAGAAACTCACATGCGTTTTCTGAAAGAGAAGCAGTCTGTTCCAACACTTCAATTCACTGTGGGAAGTGAATGGAGTGTTGCTTCACTTTCTAAATGCTGTCCTTTCAGAGAAAATCACTTTCCTTTGAAAGTGCCTTAAGCAACTTACCAGCATTTAACAGAAATTCACATTCGTTTCTATGAAAGAGAAGCAGTCTTTTCCAACACTTCAATTCATTGCGCGAAGGGAATGGAGTGTTGCTTTACTTTCTAAATGCTGTCCTTTCAGAGAAAATCACTTTCCTTTGAAAGAGCCTTAAGCTACTTACAAGCATTCAACAGAAACTCACATGCATTTCTCTGAAAGAGAAGCAGTCTGTTCCAACACTTCAATTCACTGTACAAAGTGAATGGAGTGTTGTTTCACTTTCTAAATGCTGTCCTTTCAGAGAAAATCACTTTCCTTTGAAAGTGCCTTAAGATACTTACAAGCATTTAACAGAAACTCACATGCGTTTCTCTGAAAGAGAAGCAGTCTGTTCCAACATTTCAATTCACTGTGCGAAGTGAATGGAGTGTTGCTTCACTTTCTAAATGCTGTTCTTTCAGAGAAAATCACTTTCCTTTAAAGTGACTTAAGCTACTTGCAAGCATTAGGAAGAAACTCACATGCGTTTCTCTGAAAGAGAAGCAGTCTGTTTCAACACTTCAATTCACTGTGCGAAGTGAATGGAGTGTTGCCTCAATTTCTAAATGCTGTCCTTTCAGAGAAAATCACTTTCAATTGAGATTGCCTTAAACTACTTTCAAGCATTCACAAAAAACTCACATGAGTTTCTCTGAAAGAGAAGCAGTCTGTTCCAAAACTTCAATTCATTGCGCGAAGGGAATGGAGTGTTGCTTTACTTTCTAAATGCTGTCCTTTCAAAGAAAATCACTTTCCTTTGAAAGAGCCTTAAGCTACTTACAAGCATTCAACAGAAACTCACATGCATTTCTCTGAAAGAGAAGCAGTCTGTTCCAACACTTCAATTCACTGTACAAAGTGAATGGAGTGTTGTTTCACTTTCTAAATGCTGTCCTTTCAGAGAAAATCACTTTCCTTTGAAAGTGCCTTAAGCTACTTACAAGCATTTAACAGAAACTCACATGCGTTTCTCTGAAAGAGAAGCAGTCTGTTCCAACACTTCAATTCACTGTGCGAAGTGAAGGGAGTGTTGCTTCACTTTCTAAATGCTGTTTTTTCAGAGAAAATCACTTTCCTTTGAAAGTGCCTTAAGCTACTTGCAAGCATTCACAAGAAACACTAATGCGTTTCTATGAAAGAGAAGCAGTCTTTTCTAACACTTCAATTCATTGCGCGAAGGGAATGGAGTGTTGCTTTACTTTCTAAATGCTGTCCTTTCAGAGAAAATCACTTTCCTTTGAAAGAGCCTTAAGCTACTTACAAGCATTCACCAGAAACTCACATGCATTTCTCTGAAAGAGAAGCAGTCTGTTCCAACACTTCAATTCACTGTACAAAGTGAATGGAGTGTTGTTTCACTTTCTAAATGCTGTCCTTTCAGAGAAAATCACTTTCCTTTGAACGTGCCTTAAGCTACTTGCAAGCATTAGGAAGAAACTCACATGCGTTTCTCTGAAAGAGAAGCAGTCTGTTCCAACACTTCAATTCACTGTGCGAAGTAAATGGAGTGTTGCTTCACTTTCTAAATGCTGTTCTTTCAGAGAAAATCACTTTCCTTTGATAGTGCCTTAAGCAACTTGCAAGCATTAGGAAGAAACTCACATGCGTTTCTCTGAAAGAGAAGCAGTCTGTTCCAACACTTCATTTCACTGGGTGAAGTGAATAGAGTGTTGCCTCACTTTCTAAATGCTGTCCTTTCAGAGAAAATCACTTTCCTTTGAAAGTGCCTTAAACTACTTACAAGCATTTAACAGAAACTCACATGCGTTTCTCTGAAAGAGAAGCAGTCTGTTCCAACACTTCAATTCACTGTGCGAAGTGAATGGAGTGTTGCTTCACTTTCTAAATGCTGTTCTTTCAGTGAAAATCACTTTCCTTTGAAAGTGCCTTAAGCTACTTGCAAGCAATAGGAAGAAACTCACATGCGTTTCTCTGAAAGAGAAGCAGTCTGTTCCAACACTTCAATTCACTGTGTGAAGTGAATAGAGTGTTGCCTCACTTTCTAAATGCTGTCCTTTCAGAGAAAATCACTTTCCTTTGAAAGTGCCTTAAGCTATTTGCAAGCATTAGGAAGAAACTGACATGCGTTTCTCTGAAAGAGAAGCAGTCTGTTCCAACACTTCAATTCACTGTGCGAAGTGAATGGAGTGTTGCTTCACTTTCTAAATGCTGTCCTTTCAGAGAAAATCACTTTCCTTTAAAGTGCCTTAAGCTACTTGCAAGCATTAGGAAGAAACTCACATGTGTTTCTCTGAAAGAGAAGCAGTCTGTTCCAACACTTCAATTCACTGTGCGAAGTGAATGGAGTGTTGCCTCACTTTCTAAATGCTGTCCTTTCAGAGAAAATCACTTTCCATTGAGATTGCCTTAAACTACTTTCAAGCATTCACAAAAAACTCACATGAGTTTCTCTGAAAGAGAAGCAGTCTGTTCCAAAACTTCAATTCACTCTGCGAAGTGAATGGAGTGTTGCTTCACTTTCTAAATGCTGTCATTTCAGAGAAAATCACTTTCCTTTGAAAGTGCCTTAAGCCACTTACAAGCATTCAACAGAAACTCACATGCATTTCTCTGAAAGAGAAGCAGTCTGTTCCAACACTTCAACTCACTGTGCGAAGTGAATGGAGTGTTGCTTCACTTTCTAAATGCTGTCCTTTCAGAGAAAATCACTTTCCTTTGAAAGTGCCTTAAGCTACTTACAAGCATTCAACAGAAATTCACATGCGTTTCTCTGAATTAGAAGCAGTAGTTCCAACACTTCAATTCACTGTGCGAAGTGAATGGAGTGTTGCTTCACTTTCTAAATGCTGTCCTTTCAGAGAAAATCACTTTCCTTTGAAAGTGCCTTAAGCTACTTACAAGCATTTACCAGAAACTCACATGCGTTTCTCTGAAAGAGAAGCAGTCTGTTCCAACACTTCAATTCACTGTGCGAAGTGAATGGAGTGTTGCCTCACTTTCTAAATGCTGTCCTTTCAGAGAAAATCACTTTCCATTGAAAGTGCCTTAAACTACTTTCAAGCATTCACAAAAAACTCACATGCGTTTCTCTGAAAGAGAAGCAGACTGTTCCAACACTTCAATTCACTGTGCGAAGTGAATGGAGTGTTGCTTCACTTTCTAAATGCTGTTCTTTCAGAAAAAATCACTTTCCTTTGAAAGTGCCTTAAGATACTTGCAAGCATTAGGAAGAAACTCACATGCGTTTCTCTGAAAGAGAAGCAGACTGTTCCAACACTTCAATTCACTGTGCGAAGTGAATGGAGTGTTGCTTCACTTTCTAAATGCTGTCCTTTCAGAGAAAATCACTTTCCTTTGAAAGTGCCTTAAGCTACTTACAAGCATTCACCAGAAACTCACATGCGTTTCTCTGAAAGAGAAGCAGTCTGTTCCAACACTTCAATTCACTGTGCGAAGTAAATGGAGTGTTGCTTCACTTTCTAAATGCTGTTCTTTCAGAGAAAATCACTTTCCTTTGATAGTGCCTTAAGCAACTTGCAATCATTAGGAAGAAACTCACATGCGTTTCTCTGAAAGAGAAGCAGTCTGTTCCAACACTTCATTTCACTGGGTGAAGTGAATAGAGTGTTGCCTCACTTTCTAAATGCTGTCCTTTCAGAGAAAATCACTTTCCTTTGAAAGTGCCTTAAACTACTTACAAGCATTTAACAGAAACTCACATGCGTTTCTCTGAAAGAGAAGCAGTCTGTTCCAACACTTCAATTCACTGTGCGAAGTGAATGGAGTGTTGCTTCACTTTCTAAATGCTGTTCTTTCAGTGAAAATCACTTTCCTTTGAAAGTGCCTTAAGCTACTTGCAAGCAATAGGAAGAAACTCACATGCGTTTCTCTGAAAGAGAAGCAGTCTGTTCCAACACTTCAATTCACTGTGTGAAGTGAATAGAGTGTTGCCTCACTTTCTAAATGCTGTCCTTTCAGAGAAAATCACTTTCCTTTGAAAGTGCCTTAAGCTACTTACAAGCATTTAACAGAAACTCACATGCGTTTCTCTGAAAGAGAAGCAGTCTGTTCCAACATTTCAATTCACTGTGCGAAGTGAATGGAGTGTTGCTTCACTTTCTAAATGCTGTTCTTTCAGAGAAAATCACTTTCCTTTAAAGTGCCTTAAGCTACTTGCAAGCATTAGGAAGAAACTCACATGCGTTTCTCTGAAAGAGAAGCAGTCTGTTCCAACACTTCAATTCACTGTGCGAAGTGAATGGAGTTTTGCCTCACTTTCTAAATGCTGTCCTTTCAGAGAAAATCACTTTCCATTGAGATTGCCTTAAACTACTTTCAAGCATTCACAAAAAAACTCACCTGAGTTTCTCTGAAAGAGAAGCAGTCTGTTCCAAAACTTCAATTCACTCTGCGAAGTGAATGTAGTGTTGCTTCACTTTCTAAATGCTGTCATTTCAGAGAAAATCACTTTCCTTTGAAAGTGCCTTAAGCTACTTACAAGCATTCAACAGAAACTCACATGCATTTCTCTGAAAGAGAAGCAGTCTGTTCCAACACTTCAACTCACTGTGCGAAGTGAATGGAGTGTTGCTTCACTTTCTAAATGCTGTCCTTTCAGAGAAAATCACTTTCCTTTGAAAGTGCCTTAAGCTACTTACAAGCATTCAACAGAAACTCACATGCGTTTCTCTGAAAGAGAAGCAGTAGTTCCAACACTTCAATTCACTGTGCGAAGTGAATGGAGTGTTGCTTCACTTTCTAAATGCTGTCCTTTCAGAGAAAATCACTTTCCTTTGAAAGTGCCTTAAGCTATTTGCAAGCATTAGGAAGAAACTGACATGCGTTTCTCTGAAAGAGAAGCAGTCTGTTCCAACACTTCAATTCACTGTGCGAAGTGAATGGAGTGTTGCTTCACTTTCTAAATGCTGTCCTTTCAGAGAAAATCACTTTCCTTTAAAGTGCCTTAAGCTACTTGCAAGCATTAGGAAGAAACTCACATGCGTTTCTCTGAAAGAGAAGCAGTCTGTTCCAACACTTCAATTCACTGTGCGAAGTGAATGGAGTGTTGCCTCACTTTCTAAATGCTGTCCTTTCAGAGAAAATCACTTTCCATTGAGATTGCCTTAAACTACTTTCAAGCATTCACAAAAAACTCACATGAGTTTCTCTGAAAGAGAAGCAGTCTGTTCCAAAACTTCAATTCACTGTTCGAAGTGAATGGAGTGTTGCTTCACTTTCTAAATGCTGTCCTTTCAGAGAAAATCACTTTCCTTTGAAAGTGCCTTAAGCTACTTACAAGCATTCACAAAAAACTCACATCCGTTTCTCTGAAAGAGAAGCAGTCTGTTCCAACACTTCAATTCACTGTGCGAAGTGAATGGAGTGTTGCTTCACTTTCTAAATGCTGTTCTTTCAGTGAAAATCACTTTCCTTTGAAAGTGCCTTAAGCTACTTGCAAGCAATAGGAAGAAACTCACATGCGTTTCTCTGAAAGAGAAGCAGTCTGTTCCAACACTTCAATTCACTGTGTGAAGTGAATAGAGTGTTGCCTCACTTTCTAAATGCTGTCCTTTCAGAGAAAATCACTTTCCTTTGAAAGTGCCTTAAGCTATTTGCAAGCATTAGGAAGAAACTGACATGCGTTTCTCTGAAAGAGAAGCAGTCTGTTCCAACACTTCAATTCACTGTGCGAAGTGAATGGAGTGTTGCTTCACTTTCTAAATGCTGTCCTTTCAGAGAAAATCACTTTCCTTTAAAGTGCCTTAAGCTACTTGCAAGCATTAGGAAGAAACTCACATGCGTTTCTCTGAAAGAGAAGCAGTCTGTTCCAACACTTCAATTCACTGTGCGAAGTGAATGGAGTGTTGCCTCACTTTCTAAATGCTGTCCTTTCAGAGAAAATCACTTTCCATTGAGATTGCCTTAAACTACTTTCAAGCATTCACAAAAAACTCACATGAGTTTCTCTGAAAGAGAAGCAGTCTGTTCCAAAACTTCAATTCACTCTGCGAAGTGAATGGAGTGTTGCTTCACTTTCTAAATGCTGTCATTTCAGAGAAAATCACTTTCCTTTGAAAGTGCCTTAAGCCACTTACAAGCATTCAACAGAAACTCACATGCATTTCTCTGAAAGAGAAGCAGTCTGTTCCAACACTTCAACTCACTGTGCGAAGTGAATGGAGTGTTGCTTCACTTTCTAAATGCTGTCCTTTCAGAGAAAATCACTTTCCTTTGAAAGTGCCTTAAGCTACTTACAAGCATTCAACAGAAATTCACATGCGTTTCTCTGAATTAGAAGCAGTAGTTCCAACACTTCAATTCACTGTGCGAAGTGAATGGAGTGTTGCTTCACTTTCTAAATGCTGTCCTTTCAGAGAAAATCACTTTCCTTTGAAAGTGCCTTAAGCTACTTACAAGCATTTACCAGAAACTCACATGCGTTTCTCTGAAAGAGAAGCAGTCTGTTCCAACACTTCAATTCACTGTGCGAAGTGAATGGAGTGTTGCCTCACTTTCTAAATGCTGTCCTTTCAGAGAAAATCACTTTCCATTGAAAGTGCCTTAAACTACTTTCAAGCATTCACAAAAAACTCACATGCGTTTCTCTGAAAGAGAAGCAGACTGTTCCAACACTTCAATTCACTGTGCGAAGTGAATGGAGTGTTGCTTCACTTTCTAAATGCTGTTCTTTCAGAAAAAATCACTTTCCTTTGAAAGTGCCTTAAGATACTTGCAAGCATTAGGAAGAAACTCACATGCGTTTCTCTGAAAGAGAAGCAGACTGTTCCAACACTTCAATTCACTGTGCGAAGTGAATGGAGTGTTGCTTCACTTTCTAAATGCTGTCCTTTCAGAGAAAATCACTTTCCTTTGAAAGTGCCTTAAGCTACTTACAAGCATTCACCAGAAACTCACATGCGTTTCTCTGAAAGAGAAGCAGTCTGTTCCAACACTTCAATTCACTGTGCGAAGTAAATGGAGTGTTGCTTCACTTTCTAAATGCTGTTCTTTCAGAGAAAATCACTTTCCTTTGATAGTGCCTTAAGCAACTTGCAATCATTAGGAAGAAACTCACATGCGTTTCTCTGAAAGAGAAGCAGTCTGTTCCAACACTTCATTTCACTGGGTGAAGTGAATAGAGTGTTGCCTCACTTTCTAAATGCTGTCCTTTCAGAGAAAATCACTTTCCTTTGAAAGTGCCTTAAACTACTTACAAGCATTTAACAGAAACTCACATGCGTTTCTCTGAAAGAGAAGCAGTCTGTTCCAACACTTCAATTCACTGTGCGAAGTGAATGGAGTGTTGCTTCACTTTCTAAATGCTGTTCTTTCAGTGAAAATCACTTTCCTTTGAAAGTGCCTTAAGCTACTTGCAAGCAATAGGAAGAAACTCACATGCGTTTCTCTGAAAGAGAAGCAGTCTGTTCCAACACTTCAATTCACTGTGTGAAGTGAATAGAGTGTTGCCTCACTTTCTAAATGCTGTCCTTTCAGAGAAAATCACTTTCCTTTGAAAGTGCCTTAAGCTACTTACAAGCATTTAACAGAAACTCACATGCGTTTCTCTGAAAGAGAAGCAGTCTGTTCCAACATTTCAATTCACTGTGCGAAGTGAATGGAGTGTTGCTTCACTTTCTAAATGCTGTTCTTTCAGAGAAAATCACTTTCCTTTAAAGTGCCTTAAGCTACTTGCAAGCATTAGGAAGAAACTCACATGCGTTTCTCTGAAAGAGAAGCAGTCTGTTCCAACACTTCAATTCACTGTGCGAAGTGAATGGAGTTTTGCCTCACTTTCTAAATGCTGTCCTTTCAGAGAAAATCACTTTCCATTGAGATTGCCTTAAACTACTTTCAAGCATTCACAAAAAACTCACCTGAGTTTCTCTGAAAGAGAAGCAGTCTGTTCCAAAACTTCAATTCACTCTGCGAAGTGAATGTAGTGTTGCTTCACTTTCTAAATGCTGTCATTTCAGAGAAAATCACTTTCCTTTGAAAGTGCCTTAAGCTACTTACAAGCATTCAACAGAAACTCACATGCATTTCTCTGAAAGAGAAGCAGTCTGTTCCAACACTTCAACTCACTGTGCGAAGTGAATGGAGTGTTGCTTCACTTTCTAAATGCTGTCCTTTCAGAGAAAATCACTTTCCTTTGAAAGTGCCTTAAGCTACTTACAAGCATTCAACAGAAACTCACATGCGTTTCTCTGAAAGAGAAGCAGTAGTTCCAACACTTCAATTCACTGTGCGAAGTGAATGGAGTGTTGCTTCACTTTCTAAATGCTGTCCTTTCAGAGAAAATCACTTTCCTTTGAAAGTGCCTTAAGCTATTTGCAAGCATTAGGAAGAAACTGACATGCGTTTCTCTGAAAGAGAAGCAGTCTGTTCCAACACTTCAATTCACTGTGCGAAGTGAATGGAGTGTTGCTTCACTTTCTAAATGCTGTCCTTTCAGAGAAAATCACTTTCCTTTAAAGTGCCTTAAGCTACTTGCAAGCATTAGGAAGAAACTCACATGCGTTTCTCTGAAAGAGAAGCAGTCTGTTCCAACACTTCAATTCACTGTGCGAAGTGAATGGAGTGTTGCCTCACTTTCTAAATGCTGTCCTTTCAGAGAAAATCACTTTCCATTGAGATTGCCTTAAACTACTTTCAAGCATTCACAAAAAACTCACATGAGTTTCTCTGAAAGAGAAGCAGTCTGTTCCAAAACTTCAATTCACTCTGCGAAGTGAATGGAGTGTTGCTTCACTTTCTAAATGCTGTCATTTCAGAGAAAATCACTTTCCTTTGAAAGTGCCTTAAGCCACTTACAAGCATTCAACAGAAACTCACATGCATTTCTCTGAAAGAGAAGCAGTCTGTTCCAACACTTCAACTCACTGTGCGAAGTGAATGGAGTGTTGCTTCACTTTCTAAATGCTGTCCTTTCAGAGAAAATCACTTTCCTTTGAAAGTGCCTTAAGCTACTTACAAGCATTCAACAGAAATTCACATGCGTTTCTCTGAATTAGAAGCAGTAGTTCCAACACTTCAATTCACTGTGCGAAGTGAATGGAGTGTTGCTTCACTTTCTAAATGCTGTCCTTTCAGAGAAAATCACTTTCCTTTGAAAGTGCCTTAAGCTACTTACAAGCATTTACCAGAAACTCACATGCGTTTCTCTGAAAGAGAAGCAGTCTGTTCCAACACTTCAATTCACTGTGCGAAGTGAATGGAGTGTTGCCTCACTTTCTAAATGCTGTCCTTTCAGAGAAAATCACTTTCCATTGAAAGTGCCTTAAACTACTTTCAAGCATTCACAAAAAACTCACATGCGTTTCTCTGAAAGAGAAGCAGACTGTTCCAACACTTCAATTCACTGTGCGAAGTGAATGGAGTGTTGCTTCACTTTCTAAATGCTGTTCTTTCAGAAAAAATCACTTTCCTTTGAAAGTGCCTTAAGATACTTGCAAGCATTAGGAAGAAACTCACATGCGTTTCTCTGAAAGAGAAGCAGTCTGTTCCAACACTTCAATTCACTGTGCGAAGTAAATGGAGTGTTGCTTCACTTTCTAAATGCTGTTCTTTCAGAGAAAATCACTTTCCTTTGATAGTGCCTTAAGCAACTTGCAAGCATTAGGAAGAAACTCACATGCGTTTCTCTGAAAGAGAAGCAGTCTGTTCCAACACTTCATTTCACTGGGTGAAGTGAATAGAGTGTTGCCTCACTTTGTAAATGCTGTCCTTTCAGAGAAAATCACTTTCCTTTGAAAGTGCCTTAAACTACTTACAAGCATTTAACAGAAACTCACATGCGTTTCTCTGAAAGAGAAGCAGTCTGTTCCAACACTTCAATTCACTGTGCGAAGTGAATGGAGTGTTGCTTCACTTTCTAAATGCTGTTCTTTCAGTGAAAATCACTTTCCTTTGAAAGTGCCTTAAGCTACTTGCAAGCAATAGGAAGAAACTCACATGCGTTTCTCTGAAAGAGAAGCAGTCTGTTCCAACACTTCAATTCACTGTGTGAAGTGAATAGAGTGTTGCCTCACTTTCTAAATGCTGTCCTTTCAGAGAAAATCACTTTCCTTTGAAAGTGCCTTAAGCTACTTACAAGCATTTAACAGAAACTCACATGCGTTTCTCTGAAAGAGAAGCAGTCTGTTCCAACATTTCAATTCACTGTGCGAAGTGAATGGAGTGTTGCTTCACTTTCTAAATGCTGTTCTTTCAGAGAAAATCACTTTCCTTTAAAGTGCCTTAAGCTACTTGCAAGCATTAGGAAGAAACTCACATGCGTTTCTCTGAAAGAGAAGCAGTCTGTTCCAACACTTCAATTCACTGTGCGAAGTGAATGGAGTGTTGCCTCACTTTCTAAATGCTGTCCTTTCAGAGAAAATCACTTTCCATTGAAAGTGCCTTAAACTACTTTCAAGCATTCACAAAAAACTCACATGCGTTTCTCTGAAAGAGAAGCAGACTGTTCCAACACTTCAATTCACTGTGCGAAGTGAATGGAGTGTTGCTTCACTTTCTAAATGCTGTTCTTTCAGAAAAAATCACTTTCCTTTGAAAGTGCCTTAAGATACTTGCAAGCATTAGGAAGAAACTCACATGCGTTTCTCTGAAAGAGAAGCAGTCTGTTCCAACACTTCAATTCACTGTGCGAAGTGAATGGAGTGTTGCTTCACTTTCTAAATGCTGTCCTTTCAGAGAAAATCACTTTCCTTTGAAAGTGCCTTAAGCTACTTACAAGCATTCACCAGAAACTCACATGCGTTTCTCTGAAAGAGAAGCAGTCTGTTCCAACACTTCAATTCACTGTGCGAAGTAAATGGAGTGTTGCTTCACTTTCTAAATGCTGTTCTTTCAGAGAAAATCACTTTCCTTTGATAGTGCCTTAAGCAACTTGCAAGCATTAGGAAGAAACTCACATGCGTTTCTCTGAAAGAGAAGCAGTCTGTTCCAACACTTCATTTCACTGGGTGAAGTGAATAGAGTGTTGCCTCACTTTCTAAATGCTGTCCTTTCAGAGAAAATCACTTTCCTTTGAAAGTGCCTTAAACTACTTACAAGCATTTAACAGAAACTCACATGCGTTTCTCTGAAAGAGAAGCAGTCTGTTCCAACACTTCAATTCACTGTGCGAAGTGAATGGAGTGTTGCTTCACTTTCTAAATGCTGTTCTTTCAGTGAAAATCACTTTCCTTTGAAAGTGCCTTAAGCTACTTGCAAGCAATAGGAAGAAACTCACATGCGTTTCTCTGAAAGAGAAGCAGTTTGTTCCAACACTTCAATTCACTGTGTGAAGTGAATAGAGTGTTGCCTCACTTTCTAAATGCTGTCCTTTCAGAGAAAATCACTTTCCTTTGAAAGTGCCTTAAGCTACTTACAAGCATTTAACAGAAACTCACATGCGTTTCTCTGAAAGAGAAGCAGTCTGTTCCAACATTTCAATTCACTGTGCGAAGTGAATGGAGTGTTGCTTCACTTTCTAAATGCTGTTCTTTCAGAGAAAATCACTTTCCTTTAAAGTGCCTTAAGCTACTTGCAAGCATTAGGAAGAAACTCACATGCGTTTCTCTGAAAGAGAAGCAGTCTGTTCCAACACTTCAATTCACTGTGCGAAGTGAATGGAGTGTTGCCTCACTTTCTAAATGCTGTCCTTTCAGAGAAAATCACTTTCCATTGAGATTGCCTTAAACTACTTTCAAGCATTCACAAAAAACTCACCTGAGTTTCTCTGAAAGAGAAGCAGTCTGTTCCAAAACTTCAATTCACTCTGCGAAGTGAATGTAGTGTTGCTTCACTTTCTAAATGCTGTCATTTCAGAGAAAATCACTTTCCTTTGAAAGTGCCTTAAGCTACTTACAAGCATTCAACAGAAACTCACATGCATTTCTCTGAAAGAGAAGCAGTCTGTTCCAACACTTCAACTCACTGTGCGAAGTGAATGGAGTGTTGCTTCACTTTCTAAATGCTGTCCTTTCAGAGAAAATCACTTTCCTTTGAAAGTGCCTTAAGCTACTTACAAGCATTCAACAGAAACTCACATGCGTTTCTCTGAAAGAGAAGCAGTAGTTCCAACACTTCAATTCACTGTGCGAAGTGAATGGAGTGTTGCTTCACTTTCTAAATGCTGTCCTTTCAGAGAAAATCACTTTCCTTTGAAAGTGCCTTAAGCTATTTGCAAGCATTAGGAAGAAACTGACATGCGTTTCTCTGAAAGAGAAGCAGTCTGTTCCAACACTTCAATTCACTGTGCGAAGTGAATGGAGTGTTGCTTCACTTTCTAAATGCTGTCCTTTCAGAGAAAATCACTTTCCTTTAAAGTGCCTTAAGCTACTTGCAAGCATTAGGAAGAAACTCACATGCGTTTCTCTGAAAGAGAAGCAGTCTGTTCCAACACTTCAATTCACTGTGCGAAGTGAATGGAGTGTTGCCTCACTTTCTAAATGCTGTCCTTTCAGAGAAAATCACTTTCCATTGAGATTGCCTTAAACTACTTTCAAGCATTCACAAAAAACTCACATGAGTTTCTCTGAAAGAGAAGCAGTCTGTTCCAAAACTTCAATTCACTCTGCGAAGTGAATGGAGTGTTGCTTCACTTTCTAAATGCTGTCATTTCAGAGAAAATCACTTTCCTTTGAAAGTGCCTTAAGCCACTTACAAGCATTCAACAGAAACTCACATGCATTTCTCTGAAAGAGAAGCAGTCTGTTCCAACACTTCAACTCACTGTGCGAAGTGAATGGAGTGTTGCTTCACTTTCTAAATGCTGTCCTTTCAGAGAAAATCACTTTCCTTTGAAAGTGCCTTAAGCTACTTACAAGCATTCAACAGAAATTCACATGCGTTTCTCTGAATTAGAAGCAGTAGTTCCAACACTTCAATTCACTGTGCGAAGTGAATGGAGTGTTGCTTCACTTTCTAAATGCTGTCCTTTCAGAGAAAATCACTTTCCTTTGAAAGTGCCTTAAGCTACTTACAAGCATTTACCAGAAACTCACATGCGTTTCTCTGAAAGAGAAGCAGTCTGTTCCAATACTCAATTCACTCTGCGAAGTGAATGGAGTGTTGCTTCACTTTCTAAATGCTGTCCTTTCAGAGAAAATCACTTTCCTTTGAAAGTGCCTTAAGCTACTTGTAAGCATTAGGAAGAAACTCACATGCGTTTCTCTGAAAGAGAAGCACTCCGTTCCAACACTTCAATTCACTGTGTGAAGTGAATGGAGTGTTGCTTCACTTTCTAAATGCTGTCCTTTCAGAGAAAATCACTTTCCTTTGAAAGTGCCTCAAGCTACTTACAAGCATTTACCAGAAACTCACATGCGTTTCTCTGAAAGAGAAGCAGTCTGTTCCAACGCTTCAATTCACTGTGCGAAGTGAATGGAGTGTTGCCTCATTTTCTAAATGCTGTCCTTTCAGAGAAAATCACTTTCCATTGAAAGTGCCTTAAACTACTTTCAAGCATTCACAAAAAACTCACATGCGTTTCTCTGAAAGAGAAGCAGACTGTTCAAACACTTCAATTCATTGTGCGAAGTGAATGGAGTGTTGCTTCACTTTCTAAATGCTGTCCTTTCAGAGAAAATCCCTTTCCTTTGAATGTGCCTTAAGCTACTTACAAGCATTCAACAGAAACTCACATGCATTTCTCTGAAAGAGAAGTAGTCTGTTCCAACACTTCAATTCACTGTGCGAAGTGAATGGAGTGTTTCTTCACTTTCTAAATGCTGTCCTTTCAGAGAAAATCACTTTCCTTTGAAAGTGCCTTAAGCTACTTGCAAGCATTATGAAGAAACTCACATGCGTTTCTCTGAAAGAGAAGCATCTGTTCCAACACTTCAATTCACTGTGCGAAGAGAATGGAGTGTTGCTTCACTTTCTAAATGCTGTCCTTTCAGAGAAAATCACTTTCCTTTGAAAGTGCCTTAAACTACTTTCAAGCATTCACAAAAAAATCACATGCGTTTCTCTGAAAGAGAAGCAGTCTGTTCCAACACTTCAATTCACAGTGCGAAGTGAATGGAGTGTTGCTTCAGTTTCTAAATGCTGTCCTTTCAGAGAAAATCACTTTCTTTTGAAAGTGCCTTAAGCAACTTGCAAGAATTCACAAGAAACTCACATGCGTTTGAAAGAGAAGCAGTCTGTTCCAACACTTCAATTCACTGTGCGAAGTGAAGGGAGTGTTGCTTCACTTTCTAAATGCTGTCCTTTCAGAGAAAATCACTTTCCTTTGAAAGTGCCTTAAGCTACTTGCAAGCATTCACAAGAAACACTAATGCGTTTCTCTGAAAGAGAAGCAGTCTGTTCCAACACTTCAATTCACTGTGCGAAGTGAATGGAGTGTTGCTTCACTTTCTAAATGCTGTCCTTTCAGAGAAAATCACTTTTCTTTGATAATGCCTTAAGCAACTTGCAAGCATTAGGAAGAAACTCACATGCGTTTCTCTTAAAGAGAAGCAGTCTGTTCCAACACTTCAATTCACTGTGCGAAGTGAATGGAGTGTTGCTTCACTTTCTAAATGCTGTCCTTTCAGAGAAAATCACTTTCCTTTGAAAGTGCCTTAAGCTACTTGCAAGCATTAGGAAGAAACTCACATGCGTTTCTCTGAAAGAGAAGCAGTCTGTTCCAACACTTCAATTCCCTGTGCGAAGTGAATGGAGTGTTGCTTCACTTTCTAAATGCTGTCCTTTCAGAGAAAATCACTTTCCTTTGATAGTGCCTTAAGCAACTTGCAAGCATTAGGAAGAAACTCACATGCGTTTCTCTGAAAGAGAAGCAGTCTGTTCCAACACTTCAATTCACTGTGTGAAGTGAATAGAGTGTTGCCTCACTTTCTAAATGGTGTCCTTTCAGAGAAAATCACTTTCCTTTGAAAGTGCCTTAAACTACTTACAAGCATTTAACAGAAACTCACATGCGTTTCTCTGAAAGAGAAGCAGTCTGTTCCAACACTTCAATTCACTGTGCGAAGTGAATGGAGTGTTGCTTCACTTTCTAAATGCTGTCCTTTCAGAGAAAATCACTTTCCTTTGAAAGTGCCTTAAGCTACTTACAAGCATTCAACAGAAACTCACATGCATTTCTCTGAAAGAGAAGCAGTCTGTTCCAACACTTCAATTCACTGTACAAAGTGAATGGAGTGTTGTTTCACTTTCTAAATGCTGTCCTTTCAGAGAAAATCACTTTCCTTTGAAAGTGCCTTAAGCTACTTGTAAGCATTAGGAAGAAACTCATGCGTTTCTCTGAAAGAGAAGCAGTCTGTTCCAACACTTCAATTCACAGTGCGAAGTGAATGGAGTGTTGCTTCAGTTTCTAAATGCTGTCCTTTCAGAGAAAATCACTTTCCTTTGAAAGTGCCTTAAGCAACTTGCAAGAATTCACAAGAAACTCACATGCGTTTTCTGAAAGAGAAGCAGTCTGTTCCAACACTTCAATTCACTGTGCGAAGTGAATGGAGTGTTGCTTCACTTTCTAAATGCTGTCCTTTCAGAGAAAATCACTTTCCTTTGAAAGTGCCTTAAGCAACTTACCAGCATTTAACAGAAATTCACATTCGTTTCTATGAAAGAGAAGCAGTCTTTTCCAACACTTCAATTCATTGCGCGAAGGGAATGGAGTGTTGCTTTACTTTCTAAATGCTGTCCTTTCAGAGAAAATCACTTTCCTTTGAAAGAGCCTTAAGCTACTTACAAGCATTCAACAGAAACTCACATGCATTTCTCTGAAAGAGAAGCAGTCTGTTCCAACACTTCAATTCACTGTACAAAGTGAAGGGAGTGTTGTTTCACTTTCTAAATGCTGTCCTTTCAGAGAAAATCACTTTCCTTTGAAAGTGCCTTAAGCTACTTACAAGCATTTAACAGAAACTCACATGCGTTTCTCTGAAAGAGAAGCAGTCTGTTCCAACATTTCAATTCACTGTGCGAAGTGAATGGAGTGTTGCTTCACTTTCTAAATGCTGTTCTTTCAGAGAAAATCACTTTCCTTTAAAGTGACTTAAGCTACTTGCAAGCATTAGGAAGAAACTCACATGCGTTTCTCTGAAAGAGAAGCAGTCTGTTTCAACACTTCAATTCACTGTGCGAAGTGAATGGAGTGTTGCCTCAATTTCTAAATGCTGTCCTTTCAGAGAAAATCACTTTCCATTGAGATTGCCTTAAACTACTTTCAAGCATTCACAAAAAACTCACATGAGTTTCTCTGAAAGAGAAGCAGTCTGTTCCAAAACTTCAATTCATTGCGCGAAGGGAATGGAGTGTTGCTTTACTTTCTAAATGCTGTCCTTTCAAAGAAAATCACTTTCCTTTGAAAGAGCCTTAAGCTACTTACAAGCATTCAACAGAAACTCACATGCATTTCTCTGAAAGAGAAGCAGTCTGTTCCAACACTTCAATTCACTGTACAAAGTGAATGGAGTGTTGTTTCACTTTCTAAATGCTGTCCTTTCAGAGAAAATCACTTTCCTTTGAAAGTGCCTTAAGCTACTTACAAGCATTTAACAGAAACTCACATGCGTTTCTCTGAAAGAGAAGCAGTCTGTTCCAACACTTCAATTCACTGTGCGAAGTGAAGGGAGTGTTGCTTCACTTTCTAAATGCTGTTTTTTCAGAGAAAATCACTTTCCTTTGAAAGTGCCTTAAGCTACTTGCAAGCATTCACAAGAAACACTAATGCGTTTCTATGAAAGAGAAGCAGTCTTTTCTAACACTTCAATTCATTGCGCGAAGGGAATGGAGTGTTGCTTTACTTTCTAAATGCTGTCCTTTCAGAGAAAATCACTTTCCTTTGAAAGAGCCTTAAGCTACTTACAAGCATTCACCAGAAACTCACATGCATTTCTCTGAAAGAGAAGCAGTCTGTTCCAACACTTCAATTCACTGTACAAAGTGAATGGAGTGTTGTTTCACTTTCTAAATGCTGTCCTTTCAGAGAAAATCACTTTCCTTTGAACGTGCCTTAAGCTACTTGCAAGCATTAGGAAGAAACTCACATGCGTTTCTCTGAAAGAGAAGCAGTCTGTTCCAACACTTCAATTCACTGTGCGAAGTAAATGGAGTGTTGCTTCACTTTCTAAATGCTGTTCTTTCAGAGAAAATCACTTTCCTTTGATAGTGCCTTAAGCAACTTGCAAGCATTAGGAAGAAACTCACATGCGTTTCTCTGAAAGAGAAGCAGTCTGTTCCAACACTTCATTTCACTGGGTGAAGTGAATAGAGTGTTGCCTCACTTTCTAAATGCTGTCCTTTCAGAGAAAATCACTTTCCTTTGAAAGTGCCTTAAACTACTTACAAGCATTTAACAGAAACTCACATGCGTTTCTCTGAAAGAGAAGCAGACTGTTCCAACACTTCAATTCACTGTGCGAAGTGAATGGAGTGTTGCTTCACTTTCTAAATGCTGTTCTTTCAGTGAAAATCACTTTCCTTTGAAAGTGCCTTAAGCTACTTGCAAGCAATAGGAAGAAACTCACATGCGTTTCTCTGAAAGAGAAGCAGTCTGTTCCAACACTTCAATTCACTGTGTGAAGTGAATAGAGTGTTGCCTCACTTTCTAAATGCTGTCCTTTCAGAGAAAATCACTTTCCTTTGAAAGTGCCTTAAGCTACTTACAAGCATTTAACAGAAACTCACATGCGTTTCTCTGAAAGAGAAGCAGTCTGTTCCAACATTTCAATTCACTGTGCGAAGTGAATGGAGTGTTGCTTCACTTTCTAAATGCTGTTCTTTCAGAGAAAATTACTTTCCTTTAAAGTGCCTTAAGCTACTTGCAAGCATTAGGAAGAAACTCACATGCGTTTCTCTGAAAGAGAAGCAGTCTGTTCCAACACTTCAATTCACTGTGCGAAGTGAATGGAGTGTTGCCTCACTTTCTAAATGCTGTCCTTTCAGAGAAAATCACTTTCCATTGAGATTGCCTTAAACTACTTTCAAGCATTCACAAAAAACTCACCTGAGTTTCTCTGAAAGAGAAGCAGTCTGTTCCAAAACTTCAATTCACTCTGCGAAGTGAATGTAGTGTTGCTTCACTTTCTAAATGCTGTCATTTCAGAGAAAATCACTTTCCTTTGAAAGTGCCTTAAGCTACTTACAAGCATTCAACAGAAACTCACATGCATTTCTCTGAAAGAGAAGCAGTCTGTTCCAACACTTCAACTCACTGTGCGAAGTGAATGGAGTGTTGCTTCACTTTCTAAATGCTGTCCTTTCAGAGAAAATCACTTTCCTTTGAAAGTGCCTTAAGCTACTTACAAGCATTCAACAGAAACTCACATGCGTTTCTCTGAAAGAGAAGCAGTAGTTCCAACACTTCAATTCACTGTGCGAAGTGAATGGAGTGTTGCTTCACTTTCTAAATGCTGTCCTTTCAGAGAAAATCACTTTCCTTTGAAAGTGCCTTAAGCTATTTGCAAGCATTAGGAAGAAACTGACATGCGTTTCTCTGAAAGAGAAGCAGTCTGTTCCAACACTTCAATTCACTGTGCGAAGTGAATGGAGTGTTGCTTCACTTTCTAAATGCTGTCCTTTCAGAGAAAATCACTTTCCTTTAAAGTGCCTTAAGCTACTTGCAAGCATTAGGAAGAAACTCACATGCGTTTCTCTGAAAGAGAAGCAGTCTGTTCCAACACTTCAATTCACTGTGCGAAGTGAATGGAGTGTTGCCTCACTTTCTAAATGCTGTCCTTTCAGAGAAAATCACTTTCCATTGAGATTGCCTTAAACTACTTTCAAGCATTCACAAAAAACTCACATGAGTTTCTCTGAAAGAGAAGCAGTCTGTTCCAAAACTTCAATTCACTCTGCGAAGTGAATGGAGTGTTGCTTCACTTTCTAAATGCTGTCATTTCAGAGAAAATCACTTTCCTTTGAAAGTGCCTTAAGCCACTTACAAGCATTCAACAGAAACTCACATGCATTTCTCTGAAAGAGAAGCAGTCTGTTCCAACACTTCAACTCACTGTGCGAAGTGAATGGAGTGTTGCTTCACTTTCTAAATGCTGTCCTTTCAGAGAAAATCACTTTCCTTTGAAAGTGCCTTAAGCTACTTACAAGCATTCAACAGAAATTCACATGCGTTTCTCTGAATTAGAAGCAGTAGTTCCAACACTTCAATTCACTGTGCGAAGTGAATGGAGTGTTGCTTCACTTTCTAAATGCTGTCCTTTCAGAGAAAATCACTTTCCTTTGAAAGTGCCTTAAGCTACTTACAAGCATTTACCAGAAACTCACATGCGTTTCTCTGAAAGAGAAGCAGTCTGTTCCAACACTTCAATTCACTGTGCGAAGTGAATGGAGTGTTGCCTCACTTTCTAAATGCTGTCCTTTCAGAGAAAATCACTTTCCATTGAAAGTGCCTTAAACTACTTTCAAGCATTCACAAAAAACTCACATGCGTTTCTCTGAAAGAGAAGCAGACTGTTCCAACACTTCAATTCACTGTGCGAAGTGAATGGAGTGTTGCTTCACTTTCTAAATGCTGTTCTTTCAGAAAAAATCACTTTCCTTTGAAAGTGCCTTAAGATACTTGCAAGCATTAGGAAGAAACTCACATGCGTTTCTCTGAAAGAGAAGCAGTCTGTTCCAACACTTCAATTCACTGTGCGAAGTGAATGGAGTGTTGCTTCACTTTCTAAATGCTGTCCTTTCAGAGAAAATCACTTTCCTTTGAAAGTGCCTTAAGCTACTTACAAGCATTCACCAGAAACTCACATGCGTTTCTCTGAAAGAGAAGCAGTCTGTTCCAATACTCAATTCACTCTGCGAAGTGAATGGAGTGTTGCTTCACTTTCTAAATGCTGTCCTTTCAGAGAAAATCACTTTCCTTTGAAAGTGCCTTAAGCTACTTGTAAGCATTAGGAAGAAACTCACATGCGTTTCTCTGAAAGAGAAGCACTCCGTTCCAACACTTCAATTCACTGTGTGAAGTGAATGGAGTGTTGCTTCACTTTCTAAATGCTGTCCTTTCAGAGAAAATCACTTTCCTTTGAAAGTGCCTTAAGCTACTTACAAGCATTTACCAGAAACTCACATGCGTTTCTCTGAAAGAGAAGCAGTCTGTTCCAACGCTTCAATTCACTGTGCGAAGTGAATGGAGTGTTGCCTCACTTTCTAAATGCTGTCCTTTCAGAGAAAATCACTTTCCATTGAAAGTGCCTTAAACTACTTTCAAGCATTCACAAAAAACTCACATGCGTTTCTCTGAAAGAGAAGCAGACTGTTCAAACACTTCAATTCATTGTGCGAAGTGAATGGAGTGTTGCTTCACTTTCTAAATGCTGTCCTTTCAGAGAAAATCCCTTTCCTTTGAATGTGCCTTAAGCTACTTACAAGCATTCAACAGAAACTCACATGCATTTCTCTGAAAGAGAAGTAGTCTGTTCCAACACTTCAATTCACTGTGCGAAGTGAATGGAGTGTTTCTTCACTTTCTAAATGCTGTCCTTTCAGAGAAAATCACTTTCCTTTGAAAGTGCCTTAAGCTACTTGCAAGCATTATGAAGAAACTCACATGCGTTTCTCTGAAAGAGAAGCATCTGTTCCAACACTTCAATTCACTGTGCGAAGTGAATGGAGTGTTGCTTCACTTTCTAAATGCTGTCCTTTCAGAGAAAATCACTTTCCTTTGAAAGTGCCTTAAACTACTTTCAAGCATTCACAAAAAAATCACATGCGTTTCTCTGAAAGAGAAGCAGTCTGTTCCAACACTTCAATTCACAGTGCGAAGTGAATGGAGTGTTGCTTCAGTTTCTAAATGCTGTCCTTTCAGAGAAAATCACTTTCTTTTGAAAGTGCCTTAAGCAACTTGCAAGAATTCACAAGAAACTCACATGCGTTTGAAAGAGAAGCAGTCTGTTCCAACACTTCAATTCACTGTGCGAAGTGAAGGGAGTGTTGCTTCACTTTCTAAATGCTGTCCTTTCAGAGAAAATCACTTTCCTTTGAAAGTGCCTTAAGCTACTTGCAAGCATTCACAAGAAACACTAATGCGTTTCTCTGAAAGAGAAGCACTCTGTTCCAACACTTCAATTCACTGTGCGAAGTGAATGGAGTGTTGCTTCACTTTCTAAATGCTGTCCTTTCAGAGAAAATCACTTTTCTTTGATAGTGCCTTAAGCAACTTGCAAGCATTAGGAAGAAACTCACATGCGTTTCTCTTAAAGAGAAGCAGTCTGTTCCAACACTTCAATTCACTGTGCGAAGTGAATGGAGTGTTGCTTCACTTTCTAAATGCTGTCCTTTCAGAGAAAATCACTTTCCTTTGAAAGTGCCTTAAGCTACTTGCAAGCATTAGGAAGAAACTCACATGCGTTTCTCTGAAAGAGAAGCAGTCTGTTCCAACACTTCAATTCCCTGTGCGAAGTGAATGGAGTGTTGCTTCACTTTCTAAATGCTGTCCTTTCAGAGAAAATCACTTTCCTTTGATAGTGCCTTAAGCAACTTGCAAGCATTAGGAAGAAACTCACATGCGTTTCTCTGAAAGAGAAGCAGTCTGTTCCAACACTTCAATTCACTGTGTGAAGTGAATAGAGTGTTGCCTCACTTTCTAAATGGTGTCCTTTCAGAGAAAATCACTTTCCTTTGAAAGTGCCTTAAACTACTTACAAGCATTTAACAGAAACTCACATGCGTTTCTCTGAAAGAGAAGCAGTCTGTTCCAACACTTCAATTCACTGTGCGAAGTGAATGGAGTGTTGCTTCACTTTCTAAATGCTGTTCTTTCAGAGAAAATCACTTTCCTTTGAAAGTGCCTTAAGCTACTTGCAAGCATTAGGAAGAAACTCACATGCGTTTCTCTGAAAGAGAAGCAGTCTGTTCCAACACTTCAATTCACTGTGTGAAGTGAATAGAGTGTTGCTTCACTTTCTAAATGCTGTCCTTTCAGAGAATATCACTTTCCTTTGAAAGTGCCTTAAGCTACTTACAAGCATTTAACAGAAACTCACATGCGTTTCTCTGAAAGAGAAGCAGTCTGTTCCAACACTTCAATTCACTGTGCGAAGTGAATCGAGTGTTGCTTCACTTTCTAAATTATGTCCTTTCAGAGAAAATCACTTTCCTTTAAAGTGCCTTAAGCTACTTGCAAGCATTAGGAAGAAACTCACATGCGTTTCTCTGAAAGAGAAGCAGTCTGTTCCAACACTTCAATTCACTGTGCGAAGTGAATGGAGTGTTGCCTCACTTTCTAAATGCTGTCCTTTCAGAGAAAATCACTTTCCATTGAAAGTGCCTTAAACTACTTTCAAGCATTCACAAAAAACTCACATGCGTTTCTCTGAAAGAGAAGCAGACTGTTCAAACACTTCAATTCACTGTGCGAAGTGAATGGAGTGTTGCTTCACTTTCTAAATGCTGTCCTTTCAGAGAAAATCCCTTTCCTTTGAATGTGCCTTAAGCTACTTACAAGCATTCAACAGAAACTCACATGCATTTCTCTGAAAGAGAAGTAGTCTGTTCCAACACTTCAATTCACTGTGCGAAGTGAATGGAGTGTTTCTTCACTTTCTAAATGCTGTCCAATCAGAGAAAATCACTTTCCTTTGAAAGTGCCTTAAGCTACTTGCAAGCATTATGAAGAAACTCACATGCGTTTCTCTGAAAGAGAAGCATCTGTTCCAACACTTCAATTCACTGTGCGAAGTGAATGGAGTGTTGCTTCACTTTCTAAATGCTGTCCTTTCAGAGAAAATCACTTTCCTTTGAAAGTGCCTTAAACTACTTTCAAGCATTCACAAAAAAATCACATGCGTTTCTCTGAAAGAGAAGCCGTCTGTTCCAACACTTCAATTCACAGTGCGAAGTGAATGGAGTGTTGCTTCAGTTTCTAAATGCTGTCCTTTCAGAGAAAATCACTTTCCTTTGAAAGTGCCTTAAGCAACTTGCAAGAATTCACAAGAAACTCACATGCGTTTGAAAGAGAAGCAGTCTGTTCCAACACTTCAATTCACTGTGCGAAGTGAAGGGAGTGTTGCTTCACTTTCTAAATGCTGTCCTTTCAGAGAAAATCACTTTCCTTTGAAAGTGCCTTAAGCTACTTGCAAGCATTCACAAGAAACACTAATGCGTTTCTCTGAAAGAGAAGCAGTCTGTTCCAACACTTCAATTCACTGTGCGAAGTGAATGGAGTGTTGCTTCACTTTCTAAATGCTGTCCTTTCAGAGAAAATCACTTTTCTTTGATAGTGCCTTAAGCAACTTGCAAGCATTAGGAAGAAACTCACATGCGTTTCTCTGAAAGAGAAGCAGTCTGTTCCAACACTTCAATTCACTGTGCGAAGTGAATCGAGTGTTGCTTCACTTTCTAAATGCTGTCCTTTCAGAGAAAATCACTTTCCTTTGAAAGTGCCTTAAGCTACTTGCAAGCATTAGGAAGAAACTCACATGCGTTTCTCTGAAAGAGAAGCAGTCTGTTCCAACACTTCAATTCCCTGTGCGAAGTGAATGGAGTGTTGCTTCACTTTCTAAATGCTGTCCTTTCAGAGAAAATCACTTTCCTTTGATAGTGCCTTAAGCAACTTGCAAGCATTAGGAAGAAACTCACATGCGTTTCTCTGAAAGAGAAGCAGTCTGTTCCAACACTTCAATTCACTGTGTGAAGTGAATAGAGTGTTGCCCCACTTTCTAAATGTTGTCCTTTCAGAGAAAATCACTTTCCTTTGAAAGTGCCTTAAACTACTTACAAGCATTTAACAGAAACTCACATGCGTTTCGCTGAAAGAGAAGCAGTCTGTTCCAACACTTCAATTCCCTGTGCGAAGTGAATGGAGTGTTGCTTCACTTTCTAAATGCTGTTCTTTCAGAGAAAATCACTTTCCTTTGAAAGTGCCTTAAGCTACTTGCAAGCATTAGGAAGAAACTCACATGCGTTTCTCTGAAAGAGAAGCAGTCTGTTCCAACACTTCAATTCACTGTGTGAAGTGAATAGAGTGTTGCTTCACTTTCTAAATGCTGTCCTTTCAGAGAATATCACTTTCCTTTGAAAGTGCCTTAAGCTACTTACAAGCATTTAACAGAAACTCACATGCGTTTCTCTGAAAGAGAAGCAGTCTGTTCCAACACTTCAATTCACTGTGCGAAGTGAATCGAGTGTTGCTTCACTTTCTAAATTATGTCCTTTCAGAGAAAATCACTTTCCTTTAAAGTGCCTTAAGCTACTTGCAAGCATTAGGAAGAAACTCACATGCGTTTCTCTGAAAGAGAAGCAGTCTGTTCCAACACTTCAATTCACTGTGCGAAGTGAATGCAGTGTTGCCTCACTTTCTAAATGCTGTCCTTTCAGAGAAAATCACTTTCCATTGAGATTGCCTTAAACTACTTTCAAGCATTCACAAAAAACTCACATGAGTTTCTCTGAAAGAGAAGCAGTCTGTTCCAAAACTTCAATTCACTCTGCGAAGTGAATGGAGTGTTGCTTCACTTTCTAAATGCTGTCATTTCAGAGAAAATCACTTTCCTTTGAAAGTGCCTTAAGCTACTTACAAGCATTAGGAAGAAACTCACATGCGTTTCTCTGAAAGAGAAGCAGTCTGTTCCAACACTTCAATTCACTGTGCGAAGTGAATAGAGTGTTGCCTCACTTTCTAAATGCTGTCCTTTCAGAGAAAATCACTTTCCTTTGAAAGTGCCTTAAGCTACTTACAAGCATTTAACAGAAATTCACATGCGTTTCTCTGAAAGAGAAGCAGTCTGTTCCAACACTTCAATTCACTGTGCGAAGTGAATGGAGTGTTGCTTCACTATCTAAAGGCTGTTCTTTCAGAGAAAATCACTTTCCTTTGAAAGAGCCTTAAGCTACTTACAAGCATTAAACAGAAACTCACACGCATTTCTCTGAAAGAGAAGCAGTCTGTTCCAACACTTGAACTCACTGTGCGAAGTGAATGGAGTGTTGTGTCACTTTCTAAATGCTGTCCTTTCAGAGAAAATCACTTTCCTTTGAAAGTGCCTTAAGCTACTTACAAGCATTCAACAGAAACTCACATGCGTTCTCTGAAAGAGAAGCAGTAGTTCCAACACTTCAATTCACTGTGCGAAGTGAATGTAGTGTTGCTTCACTTTCTAAATGCTGTCCTTTCAGAGAAAATCACTTTCCTTTGAAAGTGCCTTAAGCTACTTGCAAGATTTGGAAGAAACTCACATGCGTTTCTCTGAAAGAGAAGCAGTGTGTTCCAACACTTCAATTCACTGTGCGAAGTGAATGGAGTGTTGCTTCACTTTCTAAATTCTGTCCTTTCAGAGAAAATCACTTTCCTTTGAAAGTGCCTTAAGCTACTTGCAAGCATTAGGAAGAAACTCACATGCGTTTCTCTGAAAGAGAAGCAATCTGTTCCAACACTTCAATTCACTGTGCGAAGTGAATGGAGTGTTGCTTCACTTTCTCAATGCTGTCCTTTCAGAGAAAATCACGTTCCTTTGAAATTGCCTTAAGCTACTTACAAGCATTCACCAGAAACACACATGTGTTTCTCTGAAAGAGAAGCAATATGTTCCAACACTTCAATTCACTGTGCGAAGTCAATGGAGTGTTGCTTCACTTTCTAAATTATGTCCTTTCAGAGAAAATCACTTTCCTTTGAAAGTGCCTTAAGCAACTTGCAAGCATTCACAAGAAACACTAATGCGTTTATATGAAAGAGAAGCACTCTGTTCCAACACTTCAATTCACTGCACGAAGGGATGGAGTGTTGCTTCACTTTCTAAATGCTGTCCTTTCAGAGAGAATCACTTTCCTTTGAAAGTGCCTTCAGCTACTTACAAGCATTAGGAAGAAACTCACATGCGTTTCTCTGAAAGAGAAGCAGTCTGTTCCAACACTTCAATTCACTGTGCGAAGTGAATGTAGTGTTGCATCACTTTCTAAATTCTGTCCTTTCAGAGAAAATCACTTTCCTTTGAACGTGCCTTAAGCTACTTGCAAGCATTAGGAAGAAACTCACATGCGTTTCTCTGAAAGAGAAGCAGTCTGTTCCAGCACTTCAATTCACTGTGCGAATTGAATGGAGTGATGCTTCACTTTCTAAATGCTGTCCTTTCAGAGAAAATCACTTTCCTTTGAAAGTGCCTTAAGCTACTTACAAGCATTCACCAGAAACTCACATGCGTTTCTCTGAAAGCGTAGCAGTCTGTTCCAACACTTCAATTCACTGTGCGAAGTGAATGGAGTGTTGCTTCACTTTCTAAATGCTGTCCTTTCAGAGAAAATCACTTTCCTTTGAAAGTGCCTTAAGCTACTTGCAAGCATTAGGAAGAAACTCACATGCGTTTCTCTGAAAGAGAAGCAGACTGTTCCAACACTTCAATTCACTGTGCGATGTGAATGGAGTGTTGCTTCACTTTCTAAATGCTGTCCTTTCAGAGAAAATCACTTTCCTTTGAAAGTGCCTTAAGCTACTTTCTAGCATTCACAGGAAACACACATGCGTTTCTCTGAAAGAGAAGCAGTCGGTTCCAACACTTCAATTCACTGTGCGAAGTGAATGGAGTGTTGCTTCACTTTCTAAATGCTGTCCTTTCAGAGAAAATCACTTTCCTTTGATAGTGCCTTAAGCTACTTGCAAGCATTAGGAAGAAACTCACATGCGTTTCTCTGAAAGAGAAGCAGTCTGTTCCAACACTTCAATTCACTGTGTGAAGTGAATAGAGTGTTGCCTCACTTTCCAAATGCTGTCCTTTCAGAGAAAATCACTTTCCTTTGAAAGTGCCTTAAGCTACTTACAAGCATTCACCAGAAACTCACATGCGTTTCTCTGAAAGAGAAGCAATCTGTTCCAACACTTCAATTCACTGTGCGAAGTGAATGGAGTGTTGCTTCACTTTCTAAATGCTGTCCTTTCAGAGAAAATCACTTTCCTTTGAAAGTGCCTTAAACTACTTTCAAGCATTCATAAAAAACTCACATGCGTTTCTCTTAAAGAGAAGCAGTCTGTTCCAAAACTTCAATTCACTGTGCGAAGTGAATGGAGTGTTGCTTCAGTTTCTAAATGCTGTCCTTTCAGAGAAAATCACTTTCCTTTGAAAGTGCCTTAAGAAACTTGCAAGCATTCACAAGAAACTCACATGCGTTTCTCTGAAAGAGAAGCAGTCTGTTCCAACACTTCAATTCACTGTGCGAAGTGAATGGAGTGTTGCTTCACTTTCTAAATGCTGTCCTTTCAGAGAAAATCACTTTCCTTTGAAAGTGCCTTAAGCTACTTACAAGCATTCACCAGAAACTCACATGCGTTTCTCTGAAAGAGAAGCAGTCTGTTCCAATACTTCAATTCACTGTGCGAAGTGAATGGAGTGTTGCTTCACTTTCTAAATGCTGTCCTTTCAGAGAAAATCACTTTCCTTTGAAAGTGCCTTAAGCTACTTACAAGCATTTAACAGAAACTCACATGCGTTTCTCTGAAAGAGAAGCAGTCTGTTCCAACACTTCAATTCACTGTGCGAAGTGAATGGAGTGTTGCTTCACTTTCTAAATGCTGTCCTTTCAGAGAAAATCACTTTCTTTTGAAAGTGCCTTAAGCTACTTGCAAGCATTAGGAAGAAACTCACATGCGTTTCTCTGAAAGAGAAGCAGTCCGTTCCAACACTTCAATTCACTGTGCGAAGTGAATGGAGTGTTGCCTCACTTTCTAAATGCTGTCCTTTCAGAGAAAATCACTTTCCTTTGAAAGTGCCTTAAGCTACTTGCAAGCATTAGGAAGAAACTCACATGCGTTTCTCTGAAAGAGAAGCAGTCTGTTCCAACACTTCAATTCACTGTGCGAAGTGAATGGAGTTTTGCCTCACTTTCTAAATGCTGTCCTTTCAGAGAAAATCACTTTCCATTGAAAGTGCCTTAAACTACTTTCAAGCATTCACAAAAAACTCACATGCGTTTCTCTGAAAGAGAAGCAGACTGTTCCAACACTTCAATTCACTGTGCGAAGTGAATGGAGTGTTGCTTCACTTTCTAAATGCTGTCCTTTCAGAGAAAATCCCTTTCCTTTGAATGTGCCTTAAGCTACTTACAAGCATTCAACAGAAATTCACATGCATTTCTCTGAAAGAGAAGCAATCTGTTCCAACACTTCAATTCTCTGTGCGAAGTGAATGGAGTGTTGCTTCACTTTCTAAGTGCTGTCCTTTCAGAGAAAATCACTTTCCTTTGAAAGTGCCTTAAGCAACTTGCAAGCATTCACAAGAAACCCTAATGCGTTTCTATGAAAGAGAAGCACTCTGTTCCAACACTTCAATTCAGTGCACGAAGGGAATGGAGTGTTGCTTCACTTTCTAAATGCTGTTCTTTCAGAGAAAATCACTTTCCTTTGCAAGTGCCTTAACCTACTTAAAAGAATTCACCAGAAACTCACATGCATTTCTCTGAAAGAGAAGCAGTCTGTTCCAACACTTCAATTCACTGTGCGAAGTGAATGGAGTGTTGCTTCAATTTCTAAATGCTGTCCAATCAGAGAAAATCACTTTCCTTTGAAAGTGCCTTAAGCTACTTGCAAGCATTAGGAAGAAACTCACATGCGTTTCTCTGAAAGAGAAGAAGACTGTTCCAACACTTCAATTCACTGTGCGAAGTGAATGGAGTGTTGCTTCACTTTCTAAATGCTGTCCTTTCACAGAAAATCTCTTTCCTTTGAAAGTGCCTTAAGCTACTTTCTGGCATTCACAGGAAACACACATGCATTTCTCTGAAAGAGAAGCACTCTGTTCCAACACTTCAATTCACTGTGCGAAGTGAATGGAGTGTTGCCTCACTTTCTAAATGCTGTCCTTTCAGAGAAAATCACTTTCCATTGAAAGTGCCTTAAACTACTTTCAAGCATTCACAAAAAACTCACATGCGTTTCTCTGAAAGAGAAGCACTTTCTAAATTATGTCCTTTCAGAGAAAATCACTTTCCTTTGAAAGTGCCTTAAGCAACTTGCAAGCATTCACAAGAAACACTAATGCGTTTATATGAAAGAGGAGAACTCTGTTCCAACACTTCTATTCACTGCACGAAGGGAATGGAGTGTTGCTTCACTTTCTAAATGCTGTCCTTTCAGAGAAAATCACTTTCTTTTGAAAGTGCCTTAAGCTACTTACAAGCATTCACCAGAAACTCACATGCGTTTCTCTGAAAGAGAAGCAGTCTGTTCCAACACTTCAATTCACAGTGCGAAGTGAATGGAGTGTTGCTTCAGTTTCTAAATGCTGTCCTTTCAGAGAAAATCACTTTCCTTTGAAAGTGCCTTAAGAAACTTGCAAGAATTCACAAGAAACTCACATGCGTTTCTCTGAAAGAGAAGCAGTCTGTTCCAACACTTCAATTCACTGTGCGAAGTGAATGGAGTGTTCCTTCACTTTCTAAATGCTGTCCTTTCAGAGAAAATCACTTTCCTTTGAAAGTGCCTTAAGCTACTTGCAAGCATTCACAAGAAACACTAATGCGTTTCTCTGAAAGAGAAGCAGTCTGTTCCAACACTTCAATTCATTGCGCGAAGGGAATGGAGTGTTTCTTTACTTTCTAAATGCTGTCCTTTCAGAGAAAATCACTTTCCTTTGAAAGTGCCTTAAGCTACTTGCAAGCATTAGGAAGAAACTCACATGCGTTTCTCTGAAAGAGAAGCAGTCTGTTCCAACACTTCAATTCACTGTGCGAAGTGAATGGAGTGTTGCCTCACTTTCTAAATGCTGTTCTTTCAGAGAAAATCACTTTCCTTTGAAAGTGCCTTAAGAAACTTGCAAGCATTCACAAGAAACTCACATGCGTTTCTCTGAAAGAGAAGCAGTCTGTTCCAACACTTCAATTCACTGTGCGAAGTGAATGGAGTGTTGCTTCACTTTCTAAATGCTGTCCTTTCAGAGAAAATCACTTTCCTTTGAAAGTGCCTTAAGCTACTTGTAAGCATTAGGAAGAAACTCATGCGTTTCTCTGAAAGAGAAGCAGTCTGTTCCAAAACTTCAATTCACTGTGCGAAGTGAATGGAGTGTTGCTTCACTTTCTAAATTCTGTCCTTTCAGAGAAAATCACTTTCCTTTGATAGTGCCTTAAGCTACTTGCAAGCATTAGGAAGAAACTCACATGCGTTTCTCTGAAAGAGAAGCAGTCTGTTCCAACACTTCAATTCACTGTGTGAAGTGAATAGAGTGTTGCCTCACTTTCTAAATGCTGTCCTTTCAGAGAAAATCACTTTCCTTTGAAAGTGCCTTAAGCTACTTACAAGCATTAAACAGAAACTCACATGCGTTTCTCTGAAAGAGAAGCAGTCTGTTCCAACACTTCAATTCACTGTGCGAAGTGAATGGAGTGTTGCTTCACTTTCTAAATGCTGTTCTTTCAGAGAAAATCACTTTCCTTTGAAAGTGCCTTTAGCTACTTGCAAGCATTCAACAGAAACTCACATGCGTTTCTCTGAAAGAGAAGCAGTCCGTTCCAACACTTCAATTCACTGTGCGAAGTGAATGGAGTGTTGCTTCACTTTCTAAATGCTGTCCTTTCAGAGAAAATCACTTTCCTTTGAAAGTGACTTAAGCTACTTAAAAGCATTCACCAGAAACTCACATGCGTTTCTCTGAAAGAGAAGCAGTCTGTTCCAACACTTCAATTCACTGTGCGAAGTGAATGGAGTGTTGCCTCACTTTCTAAATGCTGTCCTTTCAGAGAAAATCACTTTCCATTGAAAGTGCCTTAAACTACTTTCAAGCATTCACAAAAAACTCACATGCGTTTCTCTGAAAGAGAAGCAGACTGTTCCAACACTTCAATTCACTGTGCGAAGTGAATGGAGTGTTGCTTCCCTTTCTAAATGCTGTCCTTTCAGAGAAAATCCCTTTCCTTTGAATGTGCCTTAAGCTACTTACAAGCATTCAACAGAAACTCACATGCATTTCTCTGAAAGAGAAGCAATCTATTCCAACACTTCAATTCTCTGTGCGAAGTGAATGGAGTGTTGCTTCACTTTCTAAATGCTGTCCTTTCAGAGAAAATCACTTTCCTTTGAAAGTGCCTTAAGCTACTTGCAAGCATTCACAAGAAACACTAATGCGTTTCTCTGAAAGAGAAGCAGTCTGTTCCAACACTTCAATTCATTGCGCGAAGGGAATGGAGTGTTGCTTTACTTTCTAAATGCTGTCCTTTCAGAGAAAATCACTTTCCTTGGAAAGTGCCTTAAGCTACTTGCAAGCATTAGGAAGAAACTCATGCGTTTCTCTGAAAGAGAAGCAGTCTGTTCCAACACATCAATTCACAGTGCGAAGTGAATGGAGTGTTGCTTCAGTTTCTAAATGCTGTCCTTTCAGAGAAAATCACTTTCCTTTGAAAGTGCCTTAAGCAACTTGCAAGAATTCACAAGAAACACTAATGCGTTTCTCTGAAAGAGAAGCAGTCTGTTCCAACACTTCAATTCATTGCGCGAAGGGAATGGAGTGTTGCTTTACTTTCTAAATGCTGTCCTTTCAGAGAAAATCACTTTCCTTTGAAAGTGCCTTAAGCTACTTGTAAGCATTAGGAAGAAACTCATGCGTTTCTCTGAAAGAGAAGCAGTCTGTTCCAACACTTCAATTCACAGTGCGAAGTGAATGGAGTGTTGCTTCAGTTTCTAAATGCTGTCCTTTCAGAGAAAATCACTTTCCTTTGAAAGTGCCTTAAGCAACTTGCAAGAATTCACAAGAAACTCACATGCGTTTTCTGAAAGAGAAGCAGTCTGTTCCAACACTTCAATTCACTGTGCGAAGTGAATTTAGTGTTGCTTCACTTTCTAAATGCTGTCCTTTCAGAGAAAATCACTTTCCTTTGAAAGTGCCTTAAGCAACTTACCAGCATTTAACAGAAATTCACATTCGTTTCTATGAAAGAGAAGCAGTCTTTTCCAACACTTCAATTCATTGCGCGAAGGGAATGGAGTGTTGCTTTACTTTCTAAATGCTGTCCTTTCAGAGAAAATCACTTTCCTTTGAAAGAGCCTTAAGCTACTTACAAGCATTCAACAGAAACTCACATGCATTTCTCTGAAAGAGAAGCAGTCTGTTCCAACACTTCAATTCACTGTACAAAGTGAATGGAGTGTTGTTTCACTTTCTAAATGCTGTCCTTTCAGAGAAAATCACTTTCCTTTGAAAGTGCCTTAAGCTACTTACAAGCATTTAACAGAAACTCACATGCGTTTCTCTGAAAGAGAAGCAGTCTGTTCCAACATTTCAATTCACTGTGCGAAGTGAATGGAGTGTTGCTTCACTTTCTAAATGCTGTTCTTTCAGAGAAAATCACTTTCCTTTAAAGTGACTTAAGCTACTTGCAAGCATTAGGAAGAAACTCACATGCGTTTCTCTGAAAGAGAAGCAGTCTGTTTCAACACTTCAATTCACTGTGCGAAGTGAATGGAGTGTTGCCTCAATTTCTAAATGCTGTCCTTTCAGAGAAAATCACTTTCCATTGAGATTGCCTTAAACTACTTTCAAGCATTCACAAAAAACTCACATGAGTTTCTCTGAAAGAGAAGCAGTCTGTTCCAAAACTTCAATTCATTGCGCGAAGGGAATGGAGTGTTGCTTTACTTTCTAAATGCTGTCCTTTCAAAGAAAATCACTTTCCTTTGAAAGAGCCTTAAGCTACTTACAAGCATTCAACAGAAACTCACATGCATTTCTCTGAAAGAGAAGCAGTCTGTTCCAACACTTCAATTCACTGTACAAAGTGAATGGAGTGTTGTTTCACTTTCTAAATGCTGTCCTTTCAGAGAAAATCACTTTCCTTTGAAAGTGCCTTAAGCTACTTACAAGCATTTAACAGAAACTCACATGCGTTTCTCTGAAAGAGAAGCAGTCTGTTCCAACACTTCAATTCACTGTGCGAAGTGAAGGGAGTGTTGCTTCACTTTCTAAATGCTGTTTTTTCAGAGAAAATCACTTTCCTTTGAAAGTGCCTTAAGCTACTTGCAAGCATTCACAAGAAACACTAATGCGTTTCTATGAAAGAGAAGCAGTCTTTTCTAACACTTCAATTCATTGCGCGAAGGGAATGGAGTGTTGCTTTACTTTCTAAATGCTGTCCTTTCAGAGAAAATCACTTTCCTTTGAAAGAGCCTTAAGCTACTTACAAGCATTCAACAGAAACTCACATGCATTTCTCTGAAAGAGAAGCAGTCTGTTCCAACACTTCAATTCACTGTACAAAGTGAATGGAGTGTTGTTTCACTTTCTAAATGCTGTGCTTTCAGAGAAAATCACTTTCCTTTGAAAGTGCCTTAAGCTACTTCCAAGCATTCAACAGAAACTCACATGCATTTCTCTGAAAGAGAAGCAATCTGTTCCAACACTTCAATTAACTGTGCAAAGTGAATGGAGTGTTGCTTCACTTTCTAAATGCTGTCCTTTCAGAGAAAATCACTCCTTTGAAAGCGCATTAAGCTACTTACAAGCATTCACCAGAAACTCACATGCGTTTTTCTGAAAGAGAAGCAGTCTGTTCCAACACTTCAATTCACTGTGCGAAGTGAATGGAGTGTTGCTTCACTTTCTAAATGCTGTCCTTTCAGAGAAAATCACTTTCCTTTGAACTTGCCTTAAGCTACTTGCAAGCATTAGGAAGAAACTCACATGCGTTTCTCTGAAAGAGAAGCAGTCTGTTCCAACACTTCAATTCACTGTGCGAAGTGAATGGAGTGTTGCTTCACTTTCTAAATGCTGTTCTTTCAGAGAAAATCACTTTCCTTTGATAGTGCCTTAAGCAACTTGCAAGCATTAGGAAGAAACTCACATGCGTTTCTCTGAAAGAGAAGCAGTCTGTTCCAACACTTCATTTCACTGGGTGAAGTGAATAGAGTGTTGCCTCACTTTCTAAATGCTGTCCTTTCAGAGAAAATCACTTTCCTTTGAAAGTGCCTTAAACTACTTACAAGCATTTAACAGAAACTCACATGCGTTTCTCTGAAAGAGAAGCAGTCTGTTCCAACACTTCAATTCACTGTGCGAAGTGAATGGAGTGTTGCTTCACTTTCTAAATGCTGTTCTTTCAGTGAAAATCACTTTCCTTTGAAAGTGCCTTAAGCTACTTGCAAGCAATAGGAAGAAATTCACATGCGTTTCTCTGAAAGAGAAGCAGTCTGTTCCAACACTTCAATTCACTGTGTGAAGTGAATAGAGTGTTGCCTCACTTTCTAAATGCTGTCCTTTCAGAGAAAATCACTTTCCTTTGAAAGTGCCTTAAGCTACTTACAAGCATTTAACAGAAACTCACATGCGTTTCTCTGAAAGAGAAGCAGTCTGTTCCAACATTTCAATTCACTGTGCGAAGTGAATGGAGTGTTGCTTCACTTTCTAAATGCTGTTCTTTCAGAGAAAATCACTTTCCTTTAAAGTGCCTTAAGCTACTTGCAAGCATTAGGAAGAAACTCACATGCGTTTCTCTGAAAGAGAAGCAGTCTGTTCCAACACTTCAATTCACTGTGCGAAGTGAATGGAGTGTTGCCTCACTTTCTAAATGCTGTCCTTTCAGAGAAAATCACTTTCCATTGAGATTGCCTTAAACTACTTTCAAGCATTCACAAAAAACTCACCTGAGTTTCTCTGAAAGAGAAGCAGTCTGTTCCAAAACTTCAATTCACTCTGCGAAGTGAATGTAGTGTTGCTTCACTTTCTAAATGCTGTCATTTCAGAGAAAATCACTTTCCTTTGAAAGTGCCTTAAGCTACTTACAAGCATTCAACAGAAACTCACATGCATTTCTCTGAAAGAGAAGCAGTCTGTTCCAACACTTCAACTCACTGTGCGAAGTGAATGGAGTGTTGCTTCACTTTCTAAATGCTGTCCTTTCAGAGAAAATCACTTTCCTTTGAAAGTGCCTTAAGCTACTTACAAGCATTCAACAGAAACTCACATGCGTTTCTCTGAAAGAGAAGCAGTAGTTCCAACACTTCAATTCACTGTGCGAAGTGAATGGAGTGTTGCTTCACTTTCTAAATGCTGTCCTTTCAGAGAAAATCACTTTCCTTTGAAAGTGCCTTAAGCTATTTGCAAGCATTAGGAAGAAACTGACATGCGTTTCTCTGAAAGAGAAGCAGTCTGTTCCAACACTTCAATTCACTGTGCGAAGTGAATGGAGTGTTGCTTCACTTTCTAAATGCTGTCCTTTCAGAGAAAATCACTTTCCTTTAAAGTGCCTTAAGCTACTTGCAAGCATTAGGAAGAAACTCACATGCGTTTCTCTGAAAGAGAAGCAGTCTGTTCCAACACTTCAATTCACTGTGCGAAGTGAATGGAGTGTTGCCTCACTTTCTAAATGCTGTCCTTTCAGAGAAAATCACTTTCCATTGAGATTGCCTTAAACTACTTTCAAGCATTCACAAAAAACTCACATGAGTTTCTCTGAAAGAGAAGCAGTCTGTTCCAAAACTTCAATTCACTGTGCGAAGTGAATGGAGTGTTGCTTCACTTTCTAAATGCTGTCATTTCAGAGAAAATCACTTTCCTTTGAAAGTGCCTTAAGCCACTTACAAGCATTCAACAGAAACTCACATGCATTTCTCTGAAAGAGAAGCAGTCTGTTCCAACACTTCAACTCACTGTGCGAAGTGAATGGAGTGTTGCTTCACTTTCTAAATGCTGTCCTTTCAGAGAAAATCACTTTCCTTTGAAAGTGCCTTAAGCTACTTACAAGCATTCAACAGAAATTCACATGCGTTTCTCTGAATTAGAAGCAGTAGTTCCAACACTTCAATTCACTGTGCGAAGTGAATGGAGTGTTGCTTCACTTTCTAAATGCTGTCCTTTCAGAGAAAATCACTTTCCTTTGAAAGTGCCTTAAGCTACTTACAAGCATTTACCAGAAACTCACATGCGTTTCTCTGAAAGAGAAGCAGTCTGTTCCAACACTTCAATTCACTGTGCGAAGTGAATGGAGTGTTGCCTCACTTTCTAAATGCTGTCCTTTCAGAGAAAATCACTTTCCATTGAAAGTGCCTTAAACTACTTTCAAGCATTCACAAAAAACTCACATGCGTTTCTCTGAAAGAGAAGCAGACTGTTCCAACACTTCAATTCACTGTGCGAAGTGAATGGAGTGTTGCTTCACTTTCTAAATGCTGTTCTTTCAGAAAAAATCACTTTCCTTTGAAAGTGCCTTAAGATACTTGCAAGCATTAGGAAGAAACTCACATGCGTTTCTCTGAAAGAGAAGCAGTCTGTTCCAACACTTCAATTCACTGTGCGAAGTGAATGGAGTGTTGCTTCACTTTCTAAATGCTGTCCTTTCAGAGAAAATCACTTTCCTTTGAAAGTGCCTTAAGCTACTTACAAGCATTCACCAGAAACTCACATGCGTTTCTCTGAAAGAGAAGCAGTCTGTTCCAATACTCAATTCACTCTGCGAAGTGAATGGAGTGTTGCTTCACTTTCTAAATGCTGTCCTTTCAGAGAAAATCACTTTCCTTTGAAAGTGCCTTAAGCTACTTGTAAGCATTAGGAAGAAACTCACATGCGTTTCTCTGAAAGAGAAGCACTCCGTTCCAACACTTCAATTCACTGTGTGAAGTGAATGGAGTGTTGCTTCACTTTCTAAATGCTGTCCTTTCAGAGAAAATCACTTTCCTTTGAAAGTGCCTTAAGCTACTTACAAGCATTTACCAGAAACTCACATGCGTTTCTCTGAAAGAGAAGCAGTCTGTTCCAACGCTTCAATTCACTGTGCGAAGTGAATGGAGTGTTGCCTCACTTTCTAAATGCTGTCCTTTCAGAGAAAATCACTTTCCATTGAAAGTGCCTTAAACTACTTTCAAGCATTCACAAAAAACTCACATGCGTTTCTCTGAAAGAGAAGCAGACTGTTCAAACACTTCAATTCATTGTGCGAAGTGAATGGAGTGTTGCTTCACTTTCTAAATGCTGTCCTTTCAGAGAAAATCCCTTTCCTTTGAATGTGCCTTAAGCTACTTACAAGCATTCAACAGAAACTCACATGCATTTCTCTGAAAGAGAAGTAGTCTGTTCCAACACTTCAATTCACTGTGCGAAGTGAATGGAGTGTTTCTTCACTTTCTAAATGCTGTTCTTTCAGAGAAAATCACTTTCTTTTGAAAGTGCCTTAAGCAACTTGCAAGAATTCACAAGAAACTCACATGCGTTTGAAAGAGAAGCAGTCTGTTCCAACACTTCAATTCACTGTGTGAAGTGAATAGAGTGTTGCCTCACTTTCTAAATGGTGTCCTTTCAGAGAAAATCACTTTCCTTTGAAAGTGCCTTAAACTACTTACAAGCATTTAACAGAAACTCACATGCGTTTCTCTGAAAGAGAAGCAGTCTGTTCCAACACTTCAATTCACTGTGCGAAGTGAATCGAGTGTTGCTTCACTTTCTAAATGCTGTTCTTTCAGAGAAAATCACTTTCCTTTGAAAGTGCCTTAAGCTACTTGCAAGCATTAGGAAGAAACTCACATGCGTTTCTCTGAAAGAGAAGCAGTCTGTTCCAACACTTCAATTCACTGTGTGAAGTGAATAGAGTGTTGCTTCACTTTCTAAATGCTGTCCTTTCAGAGAATATCACTTTCCTTTGAAAGTGCCTTAAGCTACTTACAAGCATTTAACAGAAACTCACATGCGTTTCTCTGAAAGAGAAGCAGTCTGTTCCAACACTTCAATTCACTGTGCGAAGTGAATCGAGTGTTGCTTCACTTTCTAAATTATGTCCTTTCAGAGAAAATCACTTTCCTTTAAAGTGCCTTAAGCTACTTGCAAGCATTAGGAAGAAACTCACATGCGTTTCTCTGAAAGAGAAGCAGTCTGTTCCAACACTTCAATTCACTGTGCGAAGTGAATGGAGTGTTGCCTCACTTTCTAAATGCTGTCCTTTCAGAGAAAATCACTTTCCATTGAAAGTGCCTTAAACTACTTTCAAGCATTCACAAAAAACTCACATGCGTTTCTCTGAAAGAGAAGCAGACTGTTCAAACACTTCAATTCACTGTGCGAAGTGAATGGAGTGTTGCTTCACTTTCTAAATGCTGTCCTTTCAGAGAAAATCCCTTTCCTTTGAATGTGCCTTAAGCTACTTACAAGCATTCAACAGAAACTCACATGCATTTCTCTGAAAGAGAAGTAGTCTGTTCCAACACTTCAATTCACTGTGCGAAGTGAATGGAGTGTTTCTTCACTTTCTAAATGCTGTCCAATCAGAGAAAATCACTTTCCTTTGAAAGTGCCTTAAGCTACTTGCAAGCATTATGAAGAAACTCACATGCGTTTCTCTGAAAGAGAAGCATCTGTTCCAACACTTCAATTCACTGTGCGAAGTGAATGGAGTGTTGCTTCACTTTCTAAATGCTGTCCTTTCAGAGAAAATCACTTTCCTTTGAAAGTGCCTTAAACTACTTTCAAGCATTCACAAAAAAATCACATGCGTTTCTCTGAAAGAGAAGCCGTCTGTTCCAACACTTCAATTCACAGTGCGAAGTGAATGGAGTGTTGCTTCAGTTTCTAAATGCTGTCCTTTCAGAGAAAATCACTTTCCTTTGAAAGTGCCTTAAGCAACTTGCAAGAATTCACAAGAAACTCACATGCGTTTGAAAGAGAAGCAGTCTGTTCCAACACTTCAATTCACTGTGCGAAGTGAAGGGAGTGTTGCTTCACTTTCTAAATGCTGTCCTTTCAGAGAAAATCACTTTCCTTTGAAAGTGCCTTAAGCTACTTGCAAGCATTCACAAGAAACACTAATGCGTTTCTCTGAAAGAGAAGCAGTCTGTTCCAACACTTCAATTCACTGTGCGAAGTGAATGGAGTGTTGCTTCACTTTCTAAATGCTGTCCTTTCAGAGAAAATCACTTTTCTTTGATAGTGCCTTAAGCAACTTGCAAGCATTAGGAAGAAACTCACATGCGTTTCTCTGAAAGAGAAGCAGTCTGTTCCAACACTTCAATTCACTGTGCGAAGTGAATCGAGTGTTGCTTCACTTTCTAAATGCTGTCCTTTCAGAGAAAATCACTTTCCTTTGAAAGTGCCTTAAGCTACTTGCAAGCATTAGGAAGAAACTCACATGCGTTTCTCTGAAAGAGAAGCAGTCTGTTCCAACACTTCAATTCCCTGTGCGAAGTGAATGGAGTGTTGCTTCACTTTCTAAACGCTGTCCTTTCAGAGAAAATCACTTTCCTTTGATAGTGCCTTAAGCAACTTGCAAGCATTAGGAAGAAACTCACATGCGTTTCTCTGAAAGAGAAGCAGTCTGTTCCAACACTTCAATTCACTGTGTGAAGTGAATAGAGTGTTGCCTCACTTTCTAAATGTTGTCCTTTCAGAGAAAATCACTTTCCTTTGAAAGTGCCTTAAACTACTTACAAGCATTTAACAGAAACTCACATGCGTTTCGCTGAAAGAGAAGCAGTCTGTTCCAACACTTCAATTCCCTGTGCGAAGTGAATGGAGTGTTGCTTCACTTTCTAAATGCTGTTCTTTCAGAGAAAATCACTTTCCTTTGAAAGTGCCTTAAGCTACTTGCAAGCATTAGGAAGAAACTCACATGCGTTTCTCTGAAAGAGAAGCAGTCTGTTCCAACACTTCAATTCACTGTGTGAAGTGAATAGAGTGTTGCTTCACTTTCTAAATGCTGTCCTTTCAGAGAATATCACTTTCCTTTGAAAGTGCCTTAAGCTACTTACAAGCATTTAACAGAAACTCACATGCGTTTCTCTCAAAGAGAAGCAGTCTGTTCCAACACTTCAATTCACTGTGCGAAGTGAATCGAGTGTTGCTTCACTTTCTAAATTATGTCCTTTCAGAGAAAATCACTTTCCTTTAAAGTGCCTTAAGCTACTTGCAAGCATTAGGAAGAAACTCAAATGCGTTTCTCTGAAAGAGAAGCAGTCTGTTCCAACACTTCAATTCACTGTGCGAAGTGAATGCAGTGTTGCCTCACTTTCTAAATGCTGTCCTTTCAGAGAAAATCACTTTCCATTGAGATTGCCTTAAACTACTTTCAAGCATTCACAAAAAACTCACATGAGTTTCTCTGAAAGAAAAGCAGTCTGTTCCAAAACTTCAATTCACTCTGCGAAGTGAATGGAGTGTTGCTTCACTTTCTAAATGCTGTCATTTCAGAGAAAATCACTTTCCTTTGAAAGTGCCTTAAGCTACTTACAAGCATTAGGAAGAAACTCACATGCGTTTCTCTGAAAGAGAAGCAGTCTGTTCCAACACTTCAATTCACTGTGCGAAGTGAATAGAGTGTTGCCTCACTTTCTAAATGCTGTCCTTTCAGAGAAAATCACTTTCCTTTGAAAGTGCCTTAAGCTACTTACAAGCATTTAACAGAAATTCACATGCGTTTCTCTGAAAGAGAAGCAGTCTGTTCCAACACTTCAATTCACTATGCGAAGTGAATGGAGTGTTGCTTCACTATCTAAAGGCTGTTCTTTCAGAGAAAATCACTTTCCTTTGAAAGAGCCTTAAGCTACTTACAAGCATTCAACAGAAACTCACACGCATTTCTCTGAAAGAGAAGCAGTCTGTTCCAACACTTGAACTCACTGTGCGAAGTGAATGGAGTGTTGCGTCACTTTCTAAATGCTGTCCTTTCAGAGAAAATCACTTTCCTTTGAAAGTGCCTTAAGCTACTTACAAGCATTCAACAGAAACTCACATGCGTTCTCTGAAAGAGAAGCAGTAGTTCCAACACTTCAATTCACTGTGCGAAGTGAATGTAGTGTTGCTTCACTTTCTAAATGCTGTCCTTTCAGAGAAAATCACTTTCCTTTGAAAGTGCCTTAAGCTACTTGCAAGATTTGGAAGAAACTCACATGCGTTTCTCTGAAAGAGAAGCAGTGTGTTCCAACACTTCAATTCACTGTGCGAAGTGAATGGAGTGTTGCTTCACTTTCTAAATGCTGTCCTTTCAGAGAAAATCACTTTCCTTTGAAAGTGCCTTAAGCTACTTGCAAGCATTAGGAAGAAACTCACATGCGTTTCTCTGAAAGAGAAGCAATCTGTTCCAACACTTCAATTCACTGTGCGAAGTGAATGGAGTGTTGCTTCACTTTCTAAATGCTGTCCTTTCAGAGAAAATCACTTTCCTTTGATAGTGCCTTAAGCTACTTACAAGCATTAGGAAGAAACTCACATGCGTTTCTCTGAAAGAGAAGCAGTCTGTTCCAACACTTCAATTCACTGTGCGAAGTGAATAGAGTGTTGCCTCACTTTCTAAATGCTGTCCTTTCAGAGAAAATCACTTTCCTTTGAAAGTGCCTTAAGCTACTTACAAGCATTTAACAGAAATTCACATGCGTTTCTCTGAAAGAGAAGCAGTCTGTTCCAACACTTCAATTCACTGTGCGAAGTGAATGGAGTGTTGCTTCCCTATCTAAAGGCTGTTCTTTCAGAGAAAATCACTTTCCTTTGAAAGAGCCTTAAGCTACTTACAAGCATTTAACAGAAACTCACATGCGTTTCGCTGAAAGAGAAGCAGTCTGTTCCAACACTTCAATTCCCTGTGCGAAGTGAATGGAGTGTTGCTTCACTTTCTAAATGCTGTTCTTTCAGAGAAAATCACTTTTCTTTGAAAGTGCCTTAAGCTACTTGCAAGCATTAGGAAGAAACTCACATGCGTTTCTCTGAAAGAGAAGCAGTCTGTTCCAACACTTCAATTCACTGTGTGAAGTGAATAGAGTGTTGCTTCACTTTCTAAATGCTGTCCTTTCAGAGAATATCACTTTCCTTTGAAAGTGCCTTAAGCTACTTACAAGCATTTAACAGAAACTCACATGCGTTTCTCTGAAAGAGAAGCAGTCTGTTCCAACACTTCAATTCACTGTGCGAAGTGAATCGAGTGTTGCTTCACTTTCTAAATTATGTCCTTTCAGAGAAAATCACTTTCCTTTAAAGTGCCTTAAGCTACTTGCAAGCATTAGGAAGAAACTCACATGCGTTTCTCTGAAAGAGAAGCAGTCTGTTCCAACACTTCAATTCACTGTGTGAAGTGAATGGAGTGTTGCCTCAGTTTCTAAATGCTGTCCTTTCAGAGAAAATCACTTTCCTTTGAAAGTGCCGTAAGCAACTTACAAGCATTCACAAGAAACACTAATGCGTTTCTATGAAAGAGAAGCACTCTGTTCCAACACTTCAATTCACTGCACGAAGGGAATGGAGTGTTGCTTCACTTTCTAAATGCTGTCCTTTCAGAGAAAATCACTTTCCTTTGAAAGTGCCTTAAGCTACTTGTAAGCATTAGGAAGAAACTCACATGCGTTTCTCTGAAAGAGAAGCAGTCGGTTCCAACACTTCAATTCACTGTGCGAAGTGAATGGAGTGTTGCTTCACTTTCTAAATGCTGTCCTTTCAGAGAAAATCACTTTCCTTTGAAAGTGCCTTAAACTACTTTCAAGCATTCACAAAAAACTCACATGCGTTTCTCTTAAAGAGAAGCAGTCTGTTCCAACACTTCAATTCACTGTGCGAAGTGAATGGAGTGTTGCTTCAGTTTCTAAATGCTGTCCTTTCAGAGAAAATCACTTTCCTTTGAAAGTGCCTTAAGCAACTTGCAAGAATTCACAAGAAACTCACATGCGTTTCTCTGAAAGAGAAGCAGTCTGTTCCAACACTTCAATTCACTGTGCGAAGTGAATGGAGTGTTGCTTCACTTTCTAAATGCTGTCCTTTCAGAGAAAATCACTTTCCTTTGAAAGTGCCTTAAGCTACTTGCAAGCATTCACAAGAAACACTAATGCGATTCTATGAAAGAGAAGCAGTCTGTTCCAACACTTCAATTCATTGCGCGAAGGGAATGGAGTGTTACTTCACTTTCTAAATGCTGTCCTTTCAGAGAAAATCACTTTCCTTTGAAAGAGCCTTAAGCTACTTACAAGCATTCACCAGAAACTCACATGCGTTTCTCTGAAAGACAAGCAGTCTGTTCCAACACTTCAATTCACTGTGCGAAGTGAATGGAGTGTTGCTTCACTTTCTAAATGCTGTCCTTTCAGAGAAAATCACTTTCCTTTGAAAGTGCCTTAAGCTACTTACAAGCATTCACCAGAAACACACATGCGTTTCTCTGAAAGAGAAGCAGTCTGTTCCAACACTTCAATTCACTGTGCGAAGTGAATGGAGTGTTGCTTCACTTTCTAAATGCTGTCCTTTCAGAGAAAATCACTTTCTTTTGAACGTGCCTTAAGCTACTTGCAAGCATTAGGAAGAAACTCACATGCGTTTCTCTGAAAGAGAAGCAGTCTGTTCCAACAGATCAATTCACTGTGCGAAGTGAATGGAGTGTTTCTTCACTTTCTAAATGCTGTCCTTTCAGAGAAAATCACTTTCCTTTGAAAGTGCCTTAAGCAACTTGCAAGAATTCACAAGAAACTCACATGCGTTTCTCTGAAAGAGAAGCAGTCCGTTCCAACACTTCAATTCACTGTGCGAAGTGAATGGAGTGTTGCTTCACTTCCTAAATGCTGTCCTTTCAGAGAAAATCACTTTCCTTTGAAAGTGCCTTAAGCTACTTACAAGCATTTAACAGAAATTCACATGCGTTTCTCTGAAAGAGAAGCAGTCTGTTCCAACACTTCAATTCACTGTGCGAAGTGAATGGAGTGTTGCTTCACTATCTAAAGGCTGTTCTTTCAGAGAAAATCACTTTCCTTTGAAAGAGCCTTAAGCTACTTACAAGCATTCAACAGAAACTCACACGCATTTCTCTGAAAGAGAAGCAGTCTGTTCCAACACTTGAACTCACTGTGCGAAGTGAATGGAGTGTTGCGTCACTTTCTAAATGCTGTCCTTTCAGAGAAAATCACTTTCCTTTGAAAGTGCCTTAAGCTACTTACAAGCATTCAACAGAAACTCACATGCGTTCTCTGAAAGAGAAGCAGTAGTTCCAACACTTCAATTCACTGTGCGAAGTGAATGTAGTGTTGCTTCACTTTCTAAATGCTGTCCTTTCAGAGAAAATCACTTTCCTTTGAAAGTGCCTTAAGCTACTTGCAAGATTTGGAAGAAACTCACATGCGTTTCTCTGAAAGAGAAGCAGTGTGTTCCAACACTTCAATTCACTGTGCGAAGTGAATGGAGTGTTGCTTCACTTTCTAAATGCTGTCCTTTCAGAGAAAATCACTTTCCTTTGAAAGTGCCTTAAGCTACTTGCAAGCGTTAGGAAGAAACTCACATGCGTTTCTCTGAAAGAGAAGCAATCTGTTCCAACACTTCAATTCACTGTGCGAAGTGAATGGAGTGTTGCTTCACTTTCTAAATGCTGTCCTTTCAGAGAAAATCACTTTCCTTTGATAGTGCCTTAAGCTACTTACAAGCATTAGGAAGAAACTCACATGCGTTTCTCTGAAAGAGAAGCAGTCTGTTCCAACACTTCAATTCACTGTGCGAAGTGAATAGAGTGTTGCCTCACTTTCTAAATGCTGTCCTTTCAGAGAAAATCACTTTCCTTTGAAAGTGCCTTAAGCTACTTACAAGCATTTAACAGAAATTCACATGCGTTTCTCTGAAAGAGAAGCAGTCTGTTCCAACACTTCAATTCACTGTGCGAAGTGAATGGAGTGTTGCTTCCCTATCTAAAGGCTGTTCTTTCAGAGAAAATCACTTTCCTTTGAAAGAGCCTTAAGCTACTTACAAGCATTCAACAGAAAATCACATGCGTTTCTCTGAAAGAGAAGCAGTCTGTTCCAACACTTCAATTCACTGTGCGAAGTGAATGGAGTGTTGCTTCACTTTCTAAATGCTGTCCTTTCAGAGAAAATCACTTTCCTTTGAAAGTGCCTTAAGCTACTTGCAAGCATTAGGAAGAAACTCACATGCGTTTCTCTGAAAGAGAAGCAGTCTGTTCCAACACTTCAATTCACTGTGTGAAGTGAATGGAGTGTTGCCTCACTTTCTAAATGCTGTCCTTTCAGAGAAAATCACTTTCCTTTGAAAGTGCCGTAAGCAACTTACAAGCACTCACAAGAAACACTAATGCGTTTCTATGAAAGAGAAGCACTCTGTTCCAACACTTCAATTCACTGCACGAAGGGAATGGAGTGTTGCTTCACTTTCTAAATGCTGTCCTTTCAGAGAAAATCACTTTCCTTTGAAAGTGCCTTAAGCTACTTGTAAGCATTAGGAAGAAACTCACATGCGTTTCTCTGAAAGAGAAGCAGTCTGTTCCAACACTTCAATTCACTGTGCGAAGTGAATGGAGTGTTGCTTCAATTTCTAAATGCTGTCCTTCCAGAGAAAATCACTTTCCTTTGAAAGTGCCTTAAACTACTTTCAAGCATTCACAAAAAACTCACATGCGTTTCTCTTAAAGAGAAGCAGTCTGTTCCAACACTTCAATTCACTGTGCGAAGTGAATGGAGTGTTGCTTCAGTTTCTAAATGCTGTCCTTTCAGAGAAAATCACTTTCCTTTGAAAGTGCCTTAAGCAACTTGCAAGAATTCACAAGAAACTCACATGCGTTTCTCTGAAAGAGAAGCAGTCTGTTCCAACACTTCAATTCACGGTGCGAAGTGAATGGAGTGTTGCTTCACTTTCTAAATGCTGTCCTTTCAGAGAAAATCACTTTCCTTTGAAAGTGCCTTAAGCTACTTGCAAGCCTTCACAAGAAACACTAATGCGATTCTATGAAAGAGAAGCAGTCTGTTCCAACACTTCAATTCATTGCGCGAAGGGAATGGAGTGTTACTTCACTTTCTAAATGCTGTCCTTTCAGAGAAAATCACTTTCCTTTGAAAGAGCCTTAAGCTACTTACAAGCATTCACCAGAAACTCACATGCGTTTCTCTGAAAGACAAGCAGTCTGTTCCAACACTTCAATTCACTGTGCGAAGTGAATGGAGTGTTGCTTCACTTTCTAAATGCTGTCCTTTCAGAGAAAATCACTTTCCTTTGAAAGTGCCTTAAGCTACTTACAAGCATTCACCAGAAACACACATGCGTTTCTCTGAAAGAGAAGCAGTCTGTTCCAACACTTCAATTCACTGTGCGAAGTGAATGGAGTGTTGCTTCACTTTCTAAATGCTGTCCTTTCAGAGAAAATCACTTTCTTTTGAACGTGCCTTAAGCTACTTGCAAGCATTAGGAAGAAACTCACATGCGTTTCTCTGAAAGAGAAGCAGTCTGTTCCAACACATCAATTCACTGTGCGAAGTGAATGGAGTGTTTCTTCACTTTCTAAATGCTGTCCTTTCAGAGAAAATCACTTTCCTTTGAAAGTGCCGTAAGCAACTTACAAGCACTCACAAGAAACACTAATGCGTTTCTATGAAAGAGAAGCACTATGTTCCAACACTTCAATTCACTGCACGAAGGGAATGGAGTGTTGCTTCACTTTCTAAATGCTGTCCTTTCAGAGAAAATCACTTTCCTTTGAAAGTGCCTTAAGCTACTTGTAAGCATTAGGAAGAAACTCACATGCGTTTCTCTGAAAGAGAAGCAGTCTGTTCCAACACTTCAATTCACTGTGCGAAGTGAATGGAGTGTTGCTTCAATTTCTAAATGCTGTCCTTCCAGAGAAAATCACTTTCCTTTGAAAGTGCCTTAAACTACTTTCAAGCATTCACAAAAAACTCACATGCGTTTCTCTTAAAGAGAAGCAGTCTGTTCCAACACTTCAATTCACTGTGCGAAGTGAATGGAGTGTTGCTTCAGTTTCTAAATGCTGTCCTTTCAGAGAAAATCACTTTCCTTTGAAAGTGCCTTAAGCAACTTGCAAGAATTCACAAGAAACTCACATGCGTTTCTCTGAAAGAGAAGCAGTCTGTTCCAACACTTCAATTCACGGTGCGAAGTGAATGGAGTGTTGCTTCACTTTCTAAATGCTGTCCTTTCAGAGAAAATCACTTTCCTTTGAAAGTGCCTTAAGCTACTTGCAAGCCTTCACAAGAAACACTAATGCGATTCTATGAAAGAGAAGCAGTCTGTTCCAACACTTCAATTCATTGCGCGAAGGGAATGGAGTGTTACTTCACTTTCTAAATGCTGTCCTTTCAGAGAAAATCACTTTCCTTTGAAAGAGCCTTAAGCTACTTACAAGCATTCACCAGAAACTCACATGCGTTTCTCTGAAAGACAAGCAGTCTGTTCCAACACTTCAATTCACTGTGCGAAGTGAATGGAGTGTTGCTTCACTTTCTAAATGCTGTCCTTTCAGAGAAAATCACTTTCCTTTGAAAGTGCCTTAAGCTACTTACAAGCATTCACCAGAAACACACATGCGTTTCTCTGAAAGAGAAGCAGTCTGTTCCAACACTTCAATTCACTGTGCGAAGTGAATGGAGTGTTGCTTCACTTTCTAAATGCTGTCCTTTCAGAGAAAATCACTTTCTTTTGAACGTGCCTTAAGCTACTTGCAAGCATTAGGAAGAAACTCACATGCGTTTCTCTGAAAGAGAAGCAGTCTGTTCCAACACATCAATTCACTGTGCGAAGTGAATGGAGTGTTTCTTCACTTTCTAAATGCTGTCCTTTCAGAGAAAATCACTTTCCTTTGAAAGTGCCTTAAGCAACTTGCAAGAATTCACAAGAAACTCACATGCGTTTCTCTGAAAGAGAAGCAGTCCGTTCCAACACTTCAATTCACTGTGCGAAGTGAATGGAGTGTTGCTTCACTTCCTAAATGCTGTCCTTTCAGAGAAAATCACTTTCCTTTGAAAGTGCCTTAAGCTACTTGCAAGCATTCACAAGAAACACTAATGCGTTTCTATGAAAGAGAACCAGTCTGTTCCAACACTTCAATTCATTGCGCGAAGGGAATGGAGTGTTGCTTTACTTTCTAAATGCTGTCCTTTCAGAGAAAATCACTTTCCTTTGAAAGTGCCTTAAGCTACTTACAAGCATTCAACAGAAACTCACATGCATTTCTCTGAAAGAGAAGCAGTCTGTTCCAACACTTCAATTCACTGTGCGAAGTGAATGGAGTGTTGCTTCAGTTTCTAAATGCTGTTTTCAGAGAAAATCACTTTCCTTTGAAAGTGCCTTAAGCAACTTGCAAGCATTCACAAGAAACTCACATGCGTTTCTCTGAAAGAGAAGCAGTCTGTTCCAACACTTCAATTCACTGTGCGAAGTGAATGGAGTGTTGCTTCACTTTCTAAATGCTGTCCTTTCAGAGAAAATCACTTTCCTTTGAAAGTGCCTTAAGCTACTTACAAGCATTCACCAGAAACTCACATGCGTTTCTCTGAAAGAGAAGCAGTCTGTTCCAACACTTCAATTCACTGTGTGAAGTGAATGGAGTGTTGCCTCACTTTCTAAATGCTGTCCTTTCAGAGAAAATCACTTTCCTTTGAAAGTGCCTTAAGCAACTTACAAGCATTCACAAGAAACACTAATGCGTTTCTATGAAAGAGAAGCACTCTGTTCCAACACTTCAATTCACTGCACGAAGGGAATGGAGTGTTGCTTCACTTTCTAAATGCTGTCCTTTTAGAGAAAATCACTTTCCTTTGAAAGTGCCTTAAGCTATTTACAAGCATTCAACAGAAACTCACTTGCGTTTCTCTGAAAGAGAAGCATTCTGTTCCAACACTTCAATTCACTGTGCGAAGTGAATGGAGTGTTGCCTCACTTTCTAAATGCTGTCCTTTCAGAGAAAATCACTTTCCTTTGAAAGTGCCTCAAACTACTTTCAAGCATTCACAAAAAACTCACATGCGTTTCTCTTAAAGAGAAGCAGTCTGTTCCAACACTTCAATTCACTGTGCGAAGTGAATGGAGTGTTGCTTCACTTTCTAAATGCTGTCCTTTCAGAGAAAATCACTTTCCTTTGAAAGTGCCTTAAGTAACTTGCAAGAATTCACAAGAAACTCACATGCGTTTCTCTGAAAGAGAAGCAGTCTGTTCCAACACTTCAATTCACTGTGCGAAGTGAATGGAGTGTTGCTTCACTTCCTAAATGCTGTCCTTTCAGAGAAAATCACTTTCCTTTGAAAGTGCCTTAAGCTACTTGCAAGCATTCACAAGAAACACTAATGCGTTTCTATGAAAGAGAACCAGTCTGTTCCAACACTTCAATTCATTGCGCGAAGGGAATGGAGTGTTGCTTTACTTTCTAAATGCTGTCCTTTCAGAGAAAATCACTTTCCTTTGAAAGTGCCTTAAGCTACTTACAAGCATTCAACAGAAACTCACATGCATTTCTCTGAAAGAGAAGCAGTCTGTTCCAAACTTCAATTCACTGTGCGAAGTGAATGGAGTGTTGCTTCAGTTTCTAAATGCTGTCCTTTCAGAGAAAATCACTTTCCTTTGAAAGTGCCTTAAGCAACTTGCAAGCATTCACAAGAAACTCACATGCGTTTCTCTGAAAGAGAAGCAGTCTGTTCCAACACTTCAATTCACTGTGCGAAGTGAATGGAGTGTTGCTTCACTTTCTAAATGCTGTCCTTTCAGAGAAAATCACTTTCCTTTGAAAGTGCCTTAAGCTACTTGCAAGCATTAGGAAGAAACTCACATGCGTTTCTCTGAAAGAGAAGCAGTCTGTTCCAACACTTCAATTCACTGTGCGAAGTGAATGGAGTGTTGCTTCACTTCCTAAATGCTGTCCTTTCAGAGAAAATCACTTTCCTTTGAAAGTGCCTTAAGCTACTTGCAAGCATTAGGAAGAAACTCACATGCGTTTCTCTTAAACAGAAGCAGTCTGTTCCAACACTTCAATTCACTGTGCGAAGTGAATGGAGTGTTGCTTCACTTTCTAAATGCTGTCCTTTCAGAGAAAATCACTTTCCTTTGAAAGTGCCTTAAGCAACTTGCAAGAATTCACAAGAAACTCACATGCGTTTCTCTGAAAGAGAAGCAGTCTGTTCCAACACTTCAATTCACTGTGCGAAGTGAATGGAGTGTTGCTTCACTTCCTAAATGCTGTCCTTTCAGAGAAAATCACTTTCCTTTGAAAGTGCCTTAAGCTACTTGCAAGCATTCACAAGAAACCCTAATGCGTTTCTATGAAAGAGAACCAGTCTGTTCCAACACTTCAATTCATTGCGCGAAGGGAATGGAGTGTTGCTTTACTTTCTAAATGCTGTCCTTTCAGAGAAAATCATTTTCCTTTCAAAGTGCCTTAAGCTACTTACAAGCATTCAACAGAAACTCACATGCATTTCTCTGAAAGAGAAGCAGTCTGTTCCAACACTTCAATTCACTGTGCGAAGTGAATGGAGTGTTGCTTCAGTTTCTAAATGTTGTCCTTTCAGAGAAAATCACTTTCCTTTGAAAGTGCCTTAAGCAACTTGCAAGCATTCACAAGAAACTCACATGCGTTTCTCTGAAAGAGAAGCAGTCTGTTCCAACACTTCAATTCACTGTGCGAAGTGAATGGAGTGTTGCTTCACTTTCTAAATGCTGTCCTTTCAGAGAAAATCACTTTCCTTTGAAAGTGCCTTAAGCTACTTGCAAGCATTAGGAAGAAACTCACATGCGTTTCTCTGAAAGAGAAGCAGTCTGTTCCAACACTTCAATTCACTGTGCGAAGTGAATGGAGTGTTGCTTCACTTCCTAAATGCTGTCCTTTCAGAGAAAATCACTTTCCTTTGAAAGTGCCTTAAGCTACTTGCAAGCATTAGGAAGAAACTCACATGCGTTTCTCTTAAAGAGAAGCAGTCTGTTCCAACACTTCAATTCACTGTGCGAAGTGAATGGAGTGTTGCTTCACTTTCTAAATGCTGTCCTTTCAGAGAAAATCACTTTCCTTTGAAAGTGCCTTAAGCAACTTGCAAGAATTCACAAGAAACTCACATGCGTTTCTCTGAAAGAGAAGCAGTCTGTTCCAACACTTCAATTCACTGTGCGAAGTGAATGGAGTGTTGCTTCACTTCCTAAATGCTGTCCTTTCAGAGAAAATCACTTTCCTTTGAAAGTGCCTTAAGCTACTTGCAAGCATTCACAAGAAACCCTAATGCGTTTCTATGAAAGAGAACCAGTCTGTTCCAACACTTCAATTCATTGCGCGAAGGGAATGGAGTGTTGCTTTACTTTCTAAATGCTGTCCTTTCAGAGAAAATCACTTTCCTTTCAAAGTGCCTTAAGCTACTTACAAGCATTCAACAGAAACTCACATGCATTTCTCTGAAAGAGAAGCAGTCTGTTCCAACACTTCAATTCACTGTGCGAAGTGAATGGAGTGTTGCTTCAGTTTCTAAATGCTGTCCTTTCAGAGAAAATCACTTTCCTTTGAAAGTGCCTTAAGCAACTTGCAAGCATTCACAAGAAACTCACATGCGTTTCTCTGAAAGAGAAGCAGTCTGTTCCAACACTTCAATTCACTGTGCGAAGTGAATGGAGTGTTGCTTCACTTTCTAAATGCTGTCCTTTCAGAGAAAATCACTTTCCTTTGAAAGTGCCTTAAGCTACTTACAAGCATTCACCAGAAACTCACATGCGTTTCTCTGAAAGAGAAGCAGTCTGTTCCAACACTTCAATTCACTGTGTGAAGTGAATGGAGTGTTGCCTCACTTTCTAAATGCTGTCCTTTCAGAGAAAATCACTTTCCTTTGAAAGTGCCTTAAGCAACTTACAAGCATTCACAAGAAACACTAATGCGTTTCTATGAAAGAGAAGCACTCTGTTCCAACACTTCAATTCACTGCACGAAGGGAATGGAGTGTTGCTTCACTTTCTAAATGCTGTCCTTTTAGAGAAAATCACTTTCCTTTGAAAGTGCCTTAAGCTACTTACAAGCATTCAACAGAAACTCACATGCGTTTCTCTGAAAGAGAAGCAGTCTGTTCCAACACTTCAATTCACTGAGCGAAGTGAATGGAGTGTTGCCTCACTTTCTAAATGCTGTCCTTTCAGAGAAAATCACTTTCCTTTGAAAGTGCCTTAAACTACTTTCAAGCATTCACAAAAAACTCACATGCGTTTCTCTTAAAGAGAAGCAGTCTGTTCCAACACTTCAATTCACTGTGCGAAGTGAATGGAGTGTTGCTTCAGTTTCTAAATGCTGTCCTTTCAGAGAAAATCACTTTCCTTTGAAAGTGCCTTAAGCAACTTGCAAGAATTCACAAGAAACTCACATGCGTTTCTCTGAAAGAGAAGCAGTCTGTTCCAACACTTCAATTCACGGTGCGAAGTGAATGGAGTGTTGCTTCACTTTCTAAATGCTGTCCTTTCAGAGAAAATCACTTTCCTTTGAAAGTGCCTTAAGCTACTTGCAAGCCTTCACAAGAAACACTAATGCGATTCTATGAAAGAGAAGCAGTCTGTTCCAACACTTCAATTCATTGCGCGAAGGGAATGGAGTGTTACTTCACTTTCTAAATGCTGTCCTTTCAGAGAAAATCACTTTCCTTTGAAAGAGCCTTAAGCTACTTACAAGCATTCACCAGAAACTCACATGCGTTTCTCTGAAAGACAAGCAGTCTGTTCCAACACTTCAATTCACTGTGCGAAGTGAATGGAGTGTTGCTTCACTTTCTAAATGCTGTCCTTTCAGAGAAAATCACTTTCCTTTGAAAGTGCCTTAAGCTACTTACAAGCATTCACCAGAAACACACATGCGTTTCTCTGAAAGAGAAGCAGTCTGTTCCAACACTTCAATTCACTGTGCGAAGTGAATGGAGTGTTGCTTCACTTTCTAAATGCTGTCCTTTCAGAGAAAATCACTTTCTTTTGAACGTGCCTTAAGCTACTTGCAAGCATTAGGAAGAAACTCACATGCGTTTCTCTGAAAGAGAAGCAGTCTGTTCCAACACATCAATTCACTGTGCGAAGTGAATGGAGTGTTTCTTCACTTTCTAAATGCTGTCCTTTCAGAGAAAATCACTTTCCTTTGAAAGTGCCTTAAGCAACTTGCAAGAATTCACAAGAAACTCACATGCGTTTCTCTGAAAGAGAAGCAGTCCGTTCCAACACTTCAATTCACTGTGCGAAGTGAATGGAGTGTTGCTTCACTTCCTAAATGCTGTCCTTTCAGAGAAAATCACTTTCCTTTGAAAGTGCCTTAAGCTACTTGCAAGCATTCACAAGAAACACTAATGCGTTTCTATGAAAGAGAACCAGTCTGTTCCAACACTTCAATTCATTGCGCGAAGGGAATGGAGTGTTGCTTTACTTTCTAAATGCTGTCCTTTCAGAGAAAATCACTTTCCTTTGAAAGTGCCTTAAGCTACTTACAAGCATTCAACAGAAACTCACATGCATTTCTCTGAAAGAGAAGCAGTCTGTTCCAACACTTCAATTCACTGTGCGAAGTGAATGGAGTGTTGCTTCAGTTTCTAAATGCTGTTTTCAGAGAAAATCACTTTCCTTTGAAAGTGCCTTAAGCAACTTGCAAGCATTCACAAGAAACTCACATGCGTTTCTCTGAAAGAGAAGCAGTCTGTTCCAACACTTCAATTCACTGTGCGAAGTGAATGGAGTGTTGCTTCACTTTCTAAATGCTGTCCTTTCAGAGAAAATCACTTTCCTTTGAAAGTGCCTTAAGCTACTTACAAGCATTCACCAGAAACTCACATGCGTTTCTCTGAAAGAGAAGCAGTCTGTTCCAACACTTCAATTCACTGTGTGAAGTGAATGGAGTGTTGCCTCACTTTCTAAATGCTGTCCTTTCAGAGAAAATCACTTTCCTTTGAAAGTGCCTTAAGCAACTTACAAGCATTCACAAGAAACACTAATGCGTTTCTATGAAAGAGAAGCACTCTGTTCCAACACTTCAATTCACTGCACGAAGGGAATGGAGTGTTGCTTCACTTTCTAAATGCTGTCCTTTTAGAGAAAATCACTTTCCTTTGAAAGTGCCTTAAGCTATTTACAAGCATTCAACAGAAACTCACTTGCGTTTCTCTGAAAGAGAAGCATTCTGTTCCAACACTTCAATTCACTGTGCGAAGTGAATGGAGTGTTGCCTCACTTTCTAAATGCTGTCCTTTCAGAGAAAATCACTTTCCTTTGAAAGTGCCTCAAACTACTTTCAAGCATTCACAAAAAACTCACATGCGTTTCTCTTAAAGAGAAGCAGTCTGTTCCAACACTTCAATTCACTGTGCGAAGTGAATGGAGTGTTGCTTCACTTTCTAAATGCTGTCCTTTCAGAGAAAATCACTTTCCTTTGAAAGTGCCTTAAGTAACTTGCAAGAATTCACAAGAAACTCACATGCGTTTCTCTGAAAGAGAAGCAGTCTGTTCCAACACTTCAATTCACTGTGCGAAGTGAATGGAGTGTTGCTTCACTTCCTAAATGCTGTCCTTTCAGAGAAAATCACTTTCCTTTGAAAGTGCCTTAAGCTACTTGCAAGCATTCACAAGAAACACTAATGCGTTTCTATGAAAGAGAACCAGTCTGTTCCAACACTTCAATTCATTGCGCGAAGGGAATGGAGTGTTGCTTTACTTTCTAAATGCTGTCCTTTCAGAGAAAATCACTTTCCTTTGAAAGTGCCTTAAGCTACTTACAAGCATTCAACAGAAACTCACATGCATTTCTCTGAAAGAGAAGCAGTCTGTTCCAAACTTCAATTCACTGTGCGAAGTGAATGGAGTGTTGCTTCAGTTTCTAAATGCTGTCCTTTCAGAGAAAATCACTTTCCTTTGAAAGTGCCTTAAGCAACTTGCAAGCATTCACAAGAAACTCACATGCGTTTCTCTGAAAGAGAAGCAGTCTGTTCCAACACTTCAATTCACTGTGCGAAGTGAATGGAGTGTTGCTTCACTTTCTAAATGCTGTCTTTTCAGAGAAAATCACTTTCCTTTGAAAGTGCCTTAAGCTACTTGCAAGCATTAGGAAGAAACTCACATGCGTTTCTCTGAAAGAGAAGCAGTCTGTTCCAACACTTCAATTCACTGTGCGAAGTGAATGGAGTGTTGCTTCACTTCCTAAATGCTGTCCTTTCAGAGAAAATCACTTTCCTTTGAAAGTGCCTTAAGCTACTTGCAAGCATTAGGAAGAAACTCACATGCGTTTCTCTTAAACAGAAGCAGTCTGTTCCAACACTTCAATTCACTGTGCGAAGTGAATGGAGTGTTGCTTCACTTTCTAAATGCTGTCCTTTCAGAGAAAATCACTTTCCTTTGAAAGTGCCTTAAGCAACTTGCAAGAATTCACAAGAAACTCACATGCGTTTCTCTGAAAGAGAAGCAGTCTGTTCCAACACTTCAATTCACTGTGCGAAGTGAATGGAGTGTTGCTTCACTTCCTAAATGCTGTCCTTTCAGAGAAAATCACTTTCCTTTGAAAGTGCCTTAAGCTACTTGCAAGCATTCACAAGAAACCCTAATGCGTTTCTATGAAAGAGAACCAGTCTGTTCCAACACTTCAATTCATTGCGCGAAGGGAATGGAGTGTTGCTTTACTTTCTAAATGCTGTCCTTTCAGAGAAAATCATTTTCCTTTCAAAGTGCCTTAAGCTACTTACAAGCATTCAACAGAAACTCACATGCATTTCTCTGAAAGAGAAGCAGTCTGTTCCAACACTTCAATTCACTGTGCGAAGTGAATGGAGTGTTGCTTCAGTTTCTAAATGTTGTCCTTTCAGAGAAAATCACTTTCCTTTGAAAGTGCCTTAAGCAACTTGCAAGCATTCACAAGAAACTCACATGCGTTTCTCTGAAAGAGAAGCAGTCTGTTCCAACACTTCAATTCACTGTGCGAAGTGAATGGAGTGTTGCTTCACTTTCTAAATGCTGTCCTTTCAGAGAAAATCACTTTCCTTTGAAAGTGCCTTAAGCTACTTGCAAGCATTAGGAAGAAACTCACATGTGTTTCTCTGAAAGAGAAGCAGTCTGTTCCAACACTTCAATTCACTGTGCGAAGTGAATGGAGTGTTGCTTCACTTCCTAAATGCTGTCCTTTCAGAGAAAATCACTTTCCTTTGAAAGTGCCTTAAGCTACTTGCAAGCATTAGGAAGAAACTCACATGCGTTTCTCTTAAAGAGAAGCAGTCTGTTCCAACACTTCAATTCACTGTGCGAAGTGAATGGAGTGTTGCTTCACTTTCTAAATGCTGTCCTTTCAGAGAAAATCACTTTCCTTTGAAAGTGCCTTAAGCAACTTGCAAGAATTCACAAGAAACTCACATGCGTTTCTCTGAAAGAGAAGCAGTCTGTTCCAACACTTCAATTCACTGTGCGAAGTGAATGGAGTGTTGCTTCACTTCCTAAATGCTGTCCTTTCAGAGAAAATCACTTTCCTTTGAAAGTGCCTTAAGCTACTTGCAAGCATTCACAAGAAACCCTAATGCGTTTCTATGAAAGAGAACCAGTCTGTTCCAACACTTCAATTCATTGCGCGAAGGGAATGGAGTGTTGCTTTACTTTCTAAATGCTGTCCTTTCAGAGAAAATCACTTTCCTTTCAAAGTGCCTTAAGTTACTTACAAGCATTCAACAGAAACTCACATGCATTTCTCTGAAAGAGAAGCAGTCTGTTCCAACACTTCAATTCACTGTGCGAAGTGAATGGAGTGTTGCTTCAGTTTCTAAATGCTGTCCTTTCAGAGAAAATCACTTTCCTTTGAAAGTGCCTTAAGCAACTTGCAAGCATTCACAAGAAACTCACATGCGTTTCTCTGAAAGAGAAGCAGTCTGTTCCAACACTTCAATTCACTGTGCGAAGTGAATGGAGTGTTGCTTCACTTTCTAAATGCTGTCCTTTCAGAGAAAATCACTTTCCTTTGAAAGTGCCTTAAGCTACTTACAAGCATTCACCAGAAACTCACATGCGTTTCTCTGAAAGAGAAGCAGTCTGTTCCAACACTTCAATTCACTGTGTGAAGTGAATGGAGTGTTGCCTCACTTTCTAAATGCTGTCCTTTCAGAGAAAATCACTTTCCTTTGAAAGTGCCTTAAGCAACTTACAAGCATTCACAAGAAACACTAATGCGTTTCTATGAAAGAGAAGCACTCTGTTCCAACACTTCAATTCACTGCACGAAGGGAATGGAGTGTTGCTTCACTTTCTAAATGCTGTCCTTTTAGAGAAAATCACTTTCCTTTGAAAGTGCCTTAAGCTACTTACAAGCATTCAACAGAAACTCACATGCGTTTCTCTGAAAGAGAAGCAGTCTGTTCCAACACTTCAATTCACTGAGCGAAGTGAATGGAGTGTTGCCTCACTTTCTAAATGCTGTCCTTTCAGAGAAAATCACTTTCCTTTGAAAGTGCCTTAAACTACTTTCAAGCATTCACAAAAAACTCACATGCGTTTCTCTTAAAGAGAAGCAGTCTGTTCCAACACTTCAATTCACTGTGCGAAGTGAATGGAGTGTTGCTTCACTTCCTAAATGCTGTCCTTTCAGAGAAAATCACTTTCCTGTGAAAGTGCCTTAAGCTACTTGCAAGCATTCACAAGAAACACTAATGCGTTTCTATGAAAGAGAACCAGTCTGTTCCAACACTTCAATTCATTGCGCGAAGGGAATGGAGTGTTGCTTTACTTTCTAAATTCTGTCCTTTCAGAGAAAATCACTTTCCTTTGAAAGTGCCTTAAGCTACTTACAAGCATTCAACAGAAACTCACATGCATTTCTCTGAAAGAGAAGCAGTCTGTTCCAAACTTCAATTCACTGTGCGAAGTGAATGGAGTGTTGCTTCAGTTTCTAAATGCTGTCCTTTCAGAGAAAATCACTTTCCTTTGAAAGTGCCTTAAGGAACTTGCAAGCATTCACAAGAAACTCACATGCGTTTCTCTGAAAGAGAAGCAGTCTGTTCCAACACTTCAATTCACTGTGCAAAGTGAATGGAGTGTTGCTTCACTTTCTAAATGCTGTCCTTTCAGAGAAAATCACTTTCCTTTGAAAGTGCCTTAAACTACTTGCAAGCATTAGGAAGAAACTCACATGCGTTTCTCTGAAAGAGAAGCAGTCTGTTCCAACACTTCAATTCACTGTGCGAAGTGAATGGAGTGTTGCTTCACTTCCTAAATGCTGTCCTTTCAGAGAAAATCACTTTCCTTTGAAAGTGCCTTAAGCTACTTGCAAGATTAGGAAGAAACTCACATGCGTTTCTCTTAAAGAGAAGCAGTCTGTTCCAACACTTCAATTCACTGTGCGAAGTGAATGGAGTGTTGCTTCAGTTTCTAAATGCTGTTTTCAGAGAAAATCACTTTCCTTTGAAAGTGCCTTAAGCAACTTGCAAGCATTCACAAGAAACTCACATGCGTTTCTCTGAAAGAGAAGCAGTCTGTTCCAACACTTCAATTCACTGTGCGAAGTGAATGGAGTGTTGCTTCACTTTCTAAATGCTGTCCTTTCAGAGAAAATCACTTTCCTTTGAAAGTGCCTTAAGCTACTTACAAGCATTCACCAGAAACTCACATGCGTTTCTCTGAAAGAGAAGCAGTCTGTTCCAACACTTCAATTCACTGTGTGAAGTGAATGGAGTGTTGCCTCACTTTCTAAATGCTGTCCTTTCAGAGAAAATCACTTTCCTTTGAAAGTGCCTTAAGCAACTTACAAGCATTCACAAGAAACACTAATGCGTTTCTATGAAAGAGAAGCACTCTGTTCCAACACTTCAATTCACTGCACGAAGGGAATGGAGTGTTGCTTCACTTTCTAAATGCTGTCCTTTTAGAGAAAATCACTTTCCTTTGAAAGTGCCTTAAGCTATTTACAAGCATTCAACAGAAACTCACTTGCGTTTCTCTGAAAGAGAAGCATTCTGTTCCAACACTTCAATTCACTGCGCGAAGTGAATGGAGTGTTGCCTCACTTTCTAAATGCTGTCCTTTCAGAGAAAATCACTTTCCTTTGAAAGTGCCTCAAACTACTTTCAAGCATTCACAAAAAACTCACATGCGTTTCTCTTAAAGAGAAGCAGTCTGTTCCAACACTTCAATTCACTGTGCGAAGTGAATGGAGTGTTGCTTCACTTTCTAAATGCTGTCCTTTCAGAGAAAATCACTTTCCTTTGAAAGTGCCTTAAGTAACTTGCAAGAATTCACAAGAAACTCACATGCGTTTCTCTGAAAGAGAAGCAGTCTGTTCCAACACTTCAATTCACTGTGCGAAGTGAATGGAGTGTTGCTTCACTTCCTAAATGCTGTCCTTTCAGAGAAAATCACTTTCCTTTGAAAGTGCCTTAAGCTACTTGCAAGCATTCACAAGAAACACTAATGCGTTTCTATGAAAGAGAACCAGTCTGTTCCAACACTTCAATTCATTGCGCGAAGGGAATGGAGTGTTGCTTTACTTTCTAAATGCTGTCCTTTCAGAGAAAATCACTTTCCTTTGAAAGTGCCTTAAGCTACTTACAAGCATTCAACAGAAACTCACATGCATTTCTCTGAAAGAGAAGCAGTCTGTTCCAAACTTCAATTCACTGTGCGAAGTGAATGGAGTGTTGCTTCAGTTTCTAAATGCTGTCCTTTCAGAGAAAATCACTTTCCTTTGAAAGTGCCTTAAGCAACTTGCAAGCATTCACAAGAAACTCACATGCGTTTCTCTGAAAGAGAAGCAGTCTGTTCCAACACTTCAATTCACTGTGCGAAGTGAATGGAGTGTTGCTTCACTTTCTAAATGCTGTCCTTTCAGAGAAAATCACTTTCCTTTGAAAGTGCCTTAAGCTACTTGCAAGCATTAGGAAGAAACTCACATGCGTTTCTCTGAAAGAGAAGCAGTCTGTTCCAACACTTCAATTCACTGTGCGAAGTGAATGGAGTGTTGCTTCACTTCCTAAATGCTGTCCTTTCAGAGAAAATCACTTTCCTTTGAAAGTGCCTTAAGCTACTTGCAAGCATTAGGAAGAAACTCACATGCGTTTCTCTTAAACAGAAGCAGTCTGTTCCAACACTTCAATTCACTGTGCGAAGTGAATGGAGTGTTGCTTCACTTTCTAAATGCTGTCCTTTCAGAGAAAATCACTTTCCTTTGAAAGTGCCTTAAGCAACTTGCAAGAATTCACAAGAAACTCACATGCGTTTCTCTGAAAGAGAAGCAGTCTGTTCCAACACTTCAATTCACTGTGCGAAGTGAATGGAGTGTTGCTTCACTTCCTAAATGCTGTCCTTTCAGAGAAAATCACTTTCCTTTGAAAGTGCCTTAAGCTACTTGCAAGCATTCACAAGAAACCCTAATGCGTTTCTATGAAAGAGAACCAGTCTGTTCCAACACTTCAATTCATTGCGCGAAGGGAATGGAGTGTTGCTTTACTTTCTAAATGCTGTCCTTTCAGAGAAAATCATTTTCCTTTCAAAGTGCCTTAAGCTACTTACAAGCATTCAACAGAAACTCACATGCATTTCTCTGAAAGAGAAGCAGTCTGTTCCAACACTTCAATTCACTGTGCGAAGTGAATGGAGTGTTGCTTCAGTTTCTAAATGTTGTCCTTTCAGAGAAAATCACTTTCCTTTGAAAGTGCCTTAAGCAACTTGCAAGCATTCACAAGAAACTCACATGCGTTTCTCTGAAAGAGAAGCAGTCTGTTCCAACACTTCAATTCACTGTGCGAAGTGAATGGAGTGTTGCTTCACTTTCTAAATGCTGTCCTTTCAGAGAAAATCACTTTCCTTTGAAAGTGCCTTAAGCTACTTGCAAGCATTAGGAAGAAACTCACATGTGTTTCTCTGAAAGAGAAGCAGTCTGTTCCAACACTTCAATTCACTGTGCGAAGTGAATGGAGTGTTGCTTCACTTCCTAAATGCTGTCCTTTCAGAGAAAATCACTTTCCTTTGAAAGTGCCTTAAGCTACTTGCAAGCATTAGGAAGAAACTCACATGCGTTTCTCTTAAAGAGAAGCAGTCTGTTCCAACACTTCAATTCACTGTGCGAAGTGAATGGAGTGTTGCTTCACTTTCTAAATGCTGTCCTTTCAGAGAAAATCACTTTCCTTTGAAAGTGCCTTAAGCAACTTGCAAGAATTCACAAGAAACTCACATGCGTTTCTCTGAAAGAGAAGCAGTCTGTTCCAACACTTCAATTCACTGTGCGAAGTGAATGGAGTGTTGCTTCACTTCCTAAATGCTGTCCTTTCAGAGAAAATCACTTTCCTTTGAAAGTGCCTTAAGCTACTTGCAAGCATTCACAAGAAACCCTAATGCGTTTCTATGAAAGAGAACCAGTCTGTTCCAACACTTCAATTCATTGCGCGAAGGGAATGGAGTGTTGCTTTACTTTCTAAATGCTGTCCTTTCAGAGAAAATCACTTTCCTTTCAAAGTGCCTTAAGTTACTTACAAGCATTCAACAGAAACTCACATGCATTTCTCTGAAAGAGAAGCAGTCTGTTCCAACACTTCAATTCACTGTGCGAAGTGAATGGAGTGTTGCTTCAGTTTCTAAATGCTGTCCTTTCAGAGAAAATCACTTTCCTTTGAAAGTGCCTTAAGCAACTTGCAAGCATTCACAAGAAACTCACATGCGTTTCTCTGAAAGAGAAGCAGTCTGTTCCAACACTTCAATTCACTGTGCGAAGTGAATGGAGTGTTGCTTCACTTTCTAAATGCTGTCCTTTCAGAGAAAATCACTTTCCTTTGAAAGTGCCTTAAGCTACTTACAAGCATTCACCAGAAACTCACATGCGTTTCTCTGAAAGAGAAGCAGTCTGTTCCAACACTTCAATTCACTGTGTGAAGTGAATGGAGTGTTGCCTCACTTTCTAAATGCTGTCCTTTCAGAGAAAATCACTTTCCTTTGAAAGTGCCTTAAGCAACTTACAAGCATTCACAAGAAACACTAATGCGTTTCTATGAAAGAGAAGCACTCTGTTCCAACACTTCAATTCACTGCACGAAGGGAATGGAGTGTTGCTTCACTTTCTAAATGCTGTCCTTTTAGAGAAAATCACTTTCCTTTGAAAGTGCCTTAAGCTACTTACAAGCATTCAACAGAAACTCACATGCGTTTCTCTGAAAGAGAAGCAGTCTGTTCCAACACTTCAATTCACTGAGCGAAGTGAATGGAGTGTTGCCTCACTTTCTAAATGCTGTCCTTTCAGAGAAAATCACTTTCCTTTGAAAGTGCCTTAAACTACTTTCAAGCATTCACAAAAAACTCACATGCGTTTCTCTTAAAGAGAAGCAGTCTGTTCCAACACTTCAATTCACTGTGCGAAGTGAATGGAGTGTTGCTTCACTTCCTAAATGCTGTCCTTTCAGAGAAAATCACTTTCCTGTGAAAGTGCCTTAAGTTACTTGCAAGCATTCACAAGAAACACTAATGCGTTTCTATGAAAGAGAACCAGTCTGTTCCAACACTTCAATTCATTGCGCGAAGGGAATGGAGTGTTGCTTTACTTTCTAAATTCTGTCCTTTCAGAGAAAATCACTTTCCTTTGAAAGTGCCTTAAGCTACTTACAAGCATTCAACAGAAACTCACATGCATTTCTCTGAAAGAGAAGCAGTCTGTTCCAAACTTCAATTCACTGTGCGAAGTGAATGGAGTGTTGCTTCAGTTTCTAAATGCTGTCCTTTCAGAGAAAATCACTTTCCTTTGAAAGTGCCTTAAGGAACTTGCAAGCATTCACAAGAAACTCACATGCGTTTCTCTGAAAGAGAAGCAGTCTGTTCCAACACTTCAATTCACTGTGCAAAGTGAATGGAGTGTTGCTTCACTTTCTAAATGCTGTCCTTTCAGAGAAAATCACTTTCCTTTGAAAGTGCCTTAAACTACTTGCAAGCATTAGGAAGAAACTCACATGCGTTTCTCTGAAAGAGAAGCAGTCTGTTCCAACACTTCAATTCACTGTGCGAAGTGAATGGAGTGTTGCTTCACTTCCTAAATGCTGTCCTTTCAGAGAAAATCACTTTCCTTTGAAAGTGCCTTAAGCTACTTGCAAGATTAGGAAGAAACTCACATGCGTTTCTCTTAAAGAGAAGCAGTCTGTTCCAACACTTCAATTCACTGTGCGAAGTGAATGGAGTGTTGCTTCAGTTTCTAAATGCTGTTTTCAGAGAAAATCACTTTCCTTTGAAAGTGCCTTAAGCAACTTGCAAGCATTCACAAGAAACTCACATGCGTTTCTCTGAAAGAGAAGCAGTCTGTTCCAACACTTCAATTCACTGTGCGAAGTGAATGGAGTGTTGCTTCACTTTCTAAATGCTGTCCTTTCAGAGAAAATCACTTTCCTTTGAAAGTGCCTTAAGCTACTTACAAGCATTCACCAGAAACTCACATGCGTTTCTCTGAAAGAGAAGCAGTCTGTTCCAACACTTCAATTCACTGTGTGAAGTGAATGGAGTGTTGCCTCACTTTCTAAATGCTGTCCTTTCAGAGAAAATCACTTTCCTTTGAAAGTGCCTTAAGCAACTTACAAGCATTCACAAGAAACACTAATGCGTTTCTATGAAAGAGAAGCACTCTGTTCCAACACTTCAATTCACTGCACGAAGGGAATGGAGTGTTGCTTCACTTTCTAAATGCTGTCCTTTTAGAGAAAATCACTTTCCTTTGAAAGTGCCTTAAGCTATTTACAAGCATTCAACAGAAACTCACTTGCGTTTCTCTGAAAGAGAAGCATTCTGTTCCAACACTTCAATTCACTGTGCGAAGTGAATGGAGTGTTGCCTCACTTTCTAAATGCTGTCCTTTCAGAGAAAATCACTTTCCTTTGAAAGTGCCTCAAACTACTTTCAAGCATTCACAAAAAACTCACATGCGTTTCTCTTAAAGAGAAGCAGTCTGTTCCAACACTTCAATTCACTGTGCGAAGTGAATGGAGTGTTGCTTCACTTTCTAAATGCTGTCCTTTCAGAGAAAATCACTTTCCTTTGAAAGTGCCTTAAGTAACTTGCAAGAATTCACAAGAAACTCACATGCGTTTCTCTGAAAGAGAAGCAGTCTGTTCCAACACTTCAATTCACTGTGCGAAGTGAATGGAGTGTTGCTTCACTTCCTAAATGCTGTCCTTTCAGAGAAAATCACTTTCCTTTGAAAGTGCCTTAAGCTACTTGCAAGCATTCACAAGAAACACTAATGCGTTTCTATGAAAGAGAACCAGTCTGTTCCAACACTTCAATTCATTGCGCGAAGGGAATGGAGTGTTGCTTTACTTTCTAAATGCTGTCCTTTCAGAGAAAATCACTTTCCTTTGAAAGTGCCTTAAGCTACTTACAAGCATTCAACAGAAACTCACATGCATTTCTCTGAAAGAGAAGCAGTCTGTTCCAAACTTCAATTCACTGTGCGAAGTGAATGGAGTGTTGCTTCAGTTTCTAAATGCTGTCCTTTCAGAGAAAATCACTTTCCTTTGAAAGTGCCTTAAGCAACTTGCAAGCATTCACAAGAAACTCACATGCGTTTCTCTGAAAGAGAAGCAGTCTGTTCCAACACTTCAATTCACTGTGCGAAGTGAATGGAGTGTTGCTTCACTTTCTAAATGCTGTCCTTTCAGAGAAAATCACTTTCCTTTGAAAGTGCCTTAAGCTACTTGCAAGCATTAGGAAGAAACTCACATGCGTTTCTCTGAAAGAGAAGCAGTCTGTTCCAACACTTCAATTCACTGTGCGAAGTGAATGGAGTGTTGCTTCACTTCCTAAATGCTGTCCTTTCAGAGAAAATCACTTTCCTTTGAAAGTGCCTTAAGCTACTTGCAAGCATTAGGAAGAAACTCACATGCGTTTCTCTTAAACAGAAGCAGTCTGTTCCAACACTTCAATTCACTGTGCGAAGTGAATGGAGTGTTGCTTCACTTTCTAAATGCTGTCCTTTCAGAGAAAATCACTTTCCTTTGAAAGTGCCTTAAGCAACTTGCAAGAATTCACAAGAAACTCACATGCGTTTCTCTGAAAGAGAAGCAGTCTGTTCCAACACTTCAATTCACTGTGCGAAGTGAATGGAGTGTTGCTTCACTTCCTAAATGCTGTCCTTTCAGAGAAAATCACTTTCCTTTGAAAGTGCCTTAAGCTACTTGCAAGCATTCACAAGAAACCCTAATGCGTTTCTATGAAAGAGAACCAGTCTGTTCCAACACTTCAATTCATTGCGCGAAGGGAATGGAGTGTTGCTTTACTTTCTAAATGCTGTCCTTTCAGAGAAAATCATTTTCCTTTCAAAGTGCCTTAAGCTACTTACAAGCATTCAACAGAAACTCACATGCATTTCTCTGAAAGAGAAGCAGTCTGTTCCAACACTTCAATTCACTGTGCGAAGTGAATGGAGTGTTGCTTCAGTTTCTAAATGTTGTCCTTTCAGAGAAAATCACTTTCCTTTGAAAGTGCCTTAAGCAACTTGCAAGCATTCACAAGAAACTCACATGCGTTTCTCTGAAAGAGAAGCAGTCTGTTCCAACACTTCAATTCACTGTGCGAAGTGAATGGAGTGTTGCTTCACTTTCTAAATGCTGTCCTTTCAGAGAAAATCACTTTCCTTTGAAAGTGCCTTAAGCTACTTGCAAGCATTAGGAAGAAACTCACATGTGTTTCTCTGAAAGAGAAGCAGTCTGTTCCAACACTTCAATTCACTGTGCGAAGTGAATGGAGTGTTGCTTCACTTCCTAAATGCTGTCCTTTCAGAGAAAATCACTTTCCTTTGAAAGTGCCTTAAGCTACTTGCAAGCATTAGGAAGAAACTCACATGCGTTTCTCTTAAAGAGAAGCAGTCTGTTCCAACACTTCAATTCACTGTGCGAAGTGAATGGAGTGTTGCTTCACTTTCTAAATGCTGTCCTTTCAGAGAAAATCACTTTCCTTTGAAAGTGCCTTAAGCAACTTGCAAGCATTCACAAGAAACTCACATGCGTTTCTCTGAAAGAGAAGCAGTCTGTTCCAACACTTCAATTCACTGTGCGAAGTGAATGGAGTGTTGCTTCACTTCCTAAATGCTGTCCTTTCAGAGAAAATCACTTTCCTTTGAAAGTGCCTTAAGCTACTTGCAAGCATTCACAAGAAACCCTAATGCGTTTCTATGAAAGAGAACCAGTCTGTTCCAACACTTCAATTCATTGCGCGAAGGGAATGGAGTGTTGCTTTACTTTCTAAATGCTGTCCTTTCAGAGAAAATCACTTTCCTTTCAAAGTGCCTTAAGTTACTTACAAGCATTCAACAGAAACTCACATGCATTTCTCTGAAAGAGAAGCAGTCTGTTCCAACACTTCAATTCACTGTGCGAAGTGAATGGAGTGTTGCTTCAGTTTCTAAATGCTGTCCTTTCAGAGAAAATCACTTTCCTTTGAAAGTGCCTTAAGCAACTTGCAAGCATTCACAAGAAACTCACATGCGTTTCTCTGAAAGAGAAGCAGTCTGTTCCAACACTTCAATTCACTGTGCGAAGTGAATGGAGTGTTGCTTCACTTTCTAAATGCTGTCCTTTCAGAGAAAATCACTTTCCTTTGAAAGTGCCTTAAGCTACTTACAAGCATTCACCAGAAACTCACATGCGTTTCTCTGAAAGAGAAGCAGTCTGTTCCAACACTTCAATTCACTGTGTGAAGTGAATGGAGTGTTGCCTCACTTTCTAAATGCTGTCCTTTCAGAGAAAATCACTTTCCTTTGAAAGTGCCTTAAGCAACTTACAAGCATTCACAAGAAACACTAATGCGTTTCTATGAAAGAGAAGCACTCTGTTCCAACACTTCAATTCACTGCACGAAGGGAATGGAGTGTTGCTTCACTTTCTAAATGCTGTCCTTTTAGAGAAAATCACTTTCCTTTGAAAGTGCCTTAAGCTACTTACAAGCATTCAACAGAAACTCACATGCGTTTCTCTGAAAGAGAAGCAGTCTGTTCCAACACTTCAATTCACTGAGCGAAGTGAATGGAGTGTTGCCTCACTTTCTAAATGCTGTCCTTTCAGAGAAAATCACTTTCCTTTGAAAGTGCCTTAAACTACTTTCAAGCATTCACAAAAAACTCACATGCGTTTCTCTTAAAGAGAAGCAGTCTGTTCCAACACTTCAATTCACTGTGCGAAGTGAATGGAGTGTTGCTTCACTTCCTAAATGCTGTCCTTTCAGAGAAAATCACTTTCCTGTGAAAGTGCCTTAAGCTACTTGCAAGCATTCACAAGAAACACTAATGCGTTTCTATGAAAGAGAACCAGTCTGTTCCAACACTTCAATTCATTGCGCGAAGGGAATGGAGTGTTGCTTTACTTTCTAAATTCTGTCCTTTCAGAGAAAATCACTTTCCTTTGAAAGTGCCTTAAGCTACTTACAAGCATTCAACAGAAACTCACATGCATTTCTCTGAAAGAGAAGCAGTCTGTTCCAAACTTCAATTCACTGTGCGAAGTGAATGGAGTGTTGCTTCAGTTTCTAAATGCTGTCCTTTCAGAGAAAATCACTTTCCTTTGAAAGTGCCTTAAGGAACTTGCAAGCATTCACAAGAAACTCACATGCGTTTCTCTGAAAGAGAAGCAGTCTGTTCCAACACTTCAATTCACTGTGCAAAGTGAATGGAGTGTTGCTTCACTTTCTAAATGCTGTCCTTTCAGAGAAAATCACTTTCCTTTGAAAGTGCCTTAAACTACTTGCAAGCATTAGGAAGAAACTCACATGCGTTTCTCTGAAAGAGAAGCAGTCTGTTCCAACACTTCAATTCACTGTGCGAAGTGAATGGAGTGTTGCTTCACTTCCTAAATGCTGTCCTTTCAGAGAAAATCACTTTCCTTTGAAAGTGCCTTAAGCTACTTGCAAGATTAGGAAGAAACTCACATGCGTTTCTCTTAAAGAGAAGCAGTCTGTTCCAACACTTCAATTCACTGTGCGAAGTGAATGGAGTGTTGCTTCACTTTCTAAATGCTGTCCTTTCAGAGAAAATCACTTTCCTTTGAAAGTGCCTTAAGCAACTTGCAAGAATTCACAAGAAACTCACATGCGTTTCTCTGAAAGAGAAGCAGTCTGTTCCAACACTTCAATTCACTGTGCGAAGTGAATGGAGTGTTGCTTCACTTCCTAAATGCTGTCCTTTCAGAGAAATCACTTTCCTTTGAAAGTGCCTTAAGCTACTTGCAAGCATTCACAAGAAACACTAATGCGTTTCTATGAAAGAGAACCAGTCTGTTCCAACACTTCAATTCATTGCGCGAAGGGAATGGAGTGTTGCTTTACTTTCTAAATGCTGTCCTTTCAGAGAAAATCACTTTCCTTTCAAAGTGCCTTAAGCTACTTACAAGCATTCAACAGAAACTCACATGCATTTCTCTGAAAGAGAAGCAGTCTGTTCCAACACTTCAATTCACTGTGCGAAGTGAATGGAGTGTTGCTTCAGTTTCTAAATGCTGTCCTTTCAGAGAAAATCACTTTCCTTTGAAAGTGCCTTAAGCAACTTGCAAGCATTCACAAGAAACTCACATGCGTTTCTCTGAAAGAGAAGCAGTCTGTTCCAACACTTCAATTCACTGTGCGAAGTGAATGGAGTGTTGCTTCACTTTCTAAATGCTGTCCTTTCAGAGAAAATCACTTTCCTTTGAAAGTGCCTTAAGCTACTTACAAGCATTCACCAGAAACTCATATGCGTTTCTCTGAAAGAGAAGCAGTCTGTTCCAACACTTCAATTCACTGTGTGAAGTGAATGGAGTGTTGCCTCACTTTCTAAATGCTGTCCTTTCAGAGAAAATCACTTTCCTTTGAAAGTGCCTTAAGCAACTTACAAGCATTCACAAGAAACACTAATGCGTTTCTATGAAAGAGAAGCACTCTGTTCCAACACTTCAATTCACTGCACGAAGGGAATGGAGTGTTGCTTCACTTTCTAAATGCTGTCCTTTTAGAGAAAATCACTTTCCTTTGAAAGTGCCTTAAGCTACTTACAAGCATTCAACAGAAACTCACATGCGTTTCTCTGAAAGAGAAGCAGTCTGTTCCAACACTTCAATTCACTGTGCGAAGTGAATGGAGTGTTGCCTCACTTTCTAAATGCTGTCCTTTCAGAGAAAATCACTTTCCTTTGAAAGTGCCTTAAACTACTTTCAAGCATTCACAAAAAACTCACATGCGTTTCTCTTAAAGAGAAGCAGTCTGTTCCAACACTTCAATTCACTGTGCGAAGTGAATGGAGTGTTGCTTCAGTTTCTAAATGCTGTCCTTTCAGAGAAAATCACTTTCCTTTGAAAGTGCCTTAAGCAACTTGCAAGAATTCACAAGAACTTCACATGCGTTTCTCTGAAAGAGAAGCAGTCTGTTCCAACACTTCAATTCACTGTGCGAAGTGAATGGAGTGTTGCTTCACTTCCTAAATGCTGTCCTTTCAGAGAAAATCACTTTCCTGTGAAAGTGCCTTAAGCTACTTGCAAGCATTCACAAGAAACACTAATGCGTTTCTATGAAAGAGAACCAGTCTGTTCCAACACTTCAATTCATTGCGCGAAGGGAATGGAGTGTTGCTTTACTTTCTAAATTCTGTCCTTTCAGAGAAAATCACTTTCCTTTGAAAGTGCCTTAAGCTACTTACAAGCATTCAACAGAAACTCACATGCATTTCTCTGAAAGAGAAGCAGTCTGTTCCAAACTTCAATTCACTGTGCGAAGTGAATGGAGTGTTGCTTCAGTTTCTAAATGCTGTCCTTTCAGAGAAAATCACTTTCCTTTGAAAGTGCCTTAAGGAACTTGCAAGCATTCACAAGAAACTCACATGCGTTTCTCTGAAAGAGAAGCAGTCTGTTCCAACACTTCAATTCACTGTGCAAAGTGAATGGAGTGTTGCTTCACTTTCTAAATGCTGTCCTTTCAGAGAAAATCACTTTCCTTTGAAAGTGCCTTAAACTACTTGCAAGCATTAGGAAGAAACTCACATGCGTTTCTCTGAAAGAGAAGCAGTCTGTTCCAACACTTCAATTCACTGTGCGAAGTGAATGGAGTGTTGCTTCACTTCCTAAATGCTGTCCTTTCAGAGAAAATCACTTTCCTTTGAAAGTGCCTTAAACTACTTTCAAGCATTCACAAAAAACTCACATGCGTTTCTCTTAAAGAGAAGCAGTCTGTTCCAACACTTCAATTCACTGTGCGAAGTGAATGGAGTGTTGCTTCAGTTTCTAAATGCTGTCCTTTCAGAGAAAATCACTTTCCTTTGAAAGTGCCTTAAGGAACTTGCAAGCATTCACAAGAAACTCACATGCGTTTCTCTGAAAGAGAAGCAGTCTGTTCCAACACTTCAATTCACTGTGCGAAGTGAATGGAGTGTTGCTTTACTTTCTAAATGCTGTCCTTTCAGAGAAAATCACTTTCCTTTGAAAGTGCCTTAAACTACTTGCAAGCATTAGGAAGAAACTCACATGCGTTTCTCTGAAAGAGAAGCAGTCTGTTCCAACACTTCAATTCACTGTGCGAAGTGAATGGAGTGTTGCTTCACTTCCTAAATGCTGTCCTTTCAGAGAAAATCACTTTCCTTTGAAAGTGCCTTAAGCTACTTGCAAGCATAAGGAAGAAAATCACATGCGTTTCTCTTAAAGAGAAGCAGTCTGTTCCAACACTTCAATTCACTGTGCGAAGTGAATGGAGTGTTGCTTCACTTTCTAAATGCTGTCCTTTCAGAGAAAATCACTTTCCTTTGAAAGTGCCTTAAGCAACTTGCAAGAATTCACAAGAAACTCACATGCGTTTCTCTGAAAGAGAAGCAGTCTGTTCCAACACTTCAATTCACTGTGCGAAGTGAATGGAGTGTTGCTTCACTTCCTAAATGCTGTCCTTTCAGAGAAATCACTTTCCTTTGACCGTGCCTTAAGCTACTTGCAAGCATTCACAAGAAACACTAATGCGTTTCTATGAAAGAGAACCAGTCTGTTCCAACACTTCAATTCATTGCGCCAAGGGAATGGAGTGTTGCTTTACTTTCTAAATGCTGTCCTTTCAGAGAAAATCACTTTCCTTTCAAAGTGCCTTAAGCTACTTACAAGCATTCAACAGAAACTCACATGCATTTCTCTGAAAGAGAAGCAGTCTGTTCCAACACTTCAATTCACTGTGCGAAGTGAATGGAGTGTTGCTTCAGTTTCTAAATGCTGTCCTTTCAGAGAAAATCACTTTCCTTTGAAAGTGCCTTAAGCAACTTGCAAGCATTCACAAGAAACTCACATGCGTTTCTCTGAAAGAGAAGCAGTCTGTTCCAACACTTCAATTCACTGTGCGAAGTGAATGGAGTGTTGCTTCACTTTCTAAATGCTGTCCTTTCAGAGAAAATCACTTTCCTTTGAAAGTGCCTTAAGCTACTTACAAGCATTCACCAGAAACTCACATGCGTTTCTCTGAAAGAGAAGCAGTCTGTTCCAACACTTCAATTCACTGTGTGAAGTGAATGGAGTGTTGCCTCACTTTCTAAATGCTGTCCTTTCAGAGAAAATCACTTTCCTTTGAAAGTGCCTTAAGCAACTTACAAGCATTCACAAGAAACACTAATGCGTTTCTATGAAAGAGAACCAGTCTGTTCCAACACTTCAATTCACTGCACGAAGGGAATGGAGTGTTGCTTCACTTTCTAAATGCTGTCCTTTTAGAGAAAATCACTTTCCTTTGAAAGTGCCTTAAGCTACTTACAAGCATTCAACAGAAACTCACATGCGTTTCTCTGAAAGAGAAGCAGTCTGTTCCAACACTTCAATTCACTGTGCGAAGTGAATGGAGTGTTGCCTCACTTTCTAAATGCTGTCCTTTCAGAGAAAATCACTTTCCTTTGAAAGTGTCTTAAACTACTTTCAAGCATTCACAAAAAACTCACATGCGTTTCTCTTAAAGAGAAGCAGTCTGTTCCAACACTTCAATTCACTGTGCGAAGTGAATGGAGTGTTGCTTCAGTTTCTAAATGCTGTCCTTTCAGAGAAAATCACTTTCCTTTGAAAGTGCCTTAAGCAACTTGCAAGAATTCACAAGAAACTCACATGCGTTTCTCTGAAAGAGAAGCAGTCTGTTCCAACACTTCAATTCACTGTGCGAAGTGAATGGAGTGTTGCTTCACTTCCTAAATGCTGTCCTTTCAGAGAAAATCACTTTCCTTTGAAAGTGCCTTAAGCTACTTGCAAGCATTCACAAGAAACACTAATGCGTTTCTATGAAAGAGAACCAGTCTGTTCCAACACTTCAATTCATTGCGAGAAGGGAATGGAGTGTTGCTTTACTTTCTAAATGCTGTCCTTTCAGTGAAAATCACTTTCCTTTGAAAGTGCCTTAAGCTACTTACAAGCATTCAACAGAAACTCACATGCATTTCTCTGAAAGAGAAGCAGTCTGTTCCAAACTTCAATTCACTGTGCGAAGTGAATGGAGTGTTGCTTCAGTTTCTAAATGCTGTCCTTTCAGAGAAAATCACTTTCCTTTGAAAGTGCCTTAAGCAACTTGCAAGCATTCACAAGAAACTCACATGCGTTTCTCTGAAAGAGAAGCAGTCTGTTCCAACACTTCAATTCACTGTGCGAAGTGAATGGAGTGTTGCTTCACTTTCTAAATGCTGTCCTTTCAGAGAAAATCACTTTCCTTTGAAAGTGCCTTAAGCTACTTGCAAGCATTCACCAGAATCTCACATGAGTTTCTCTGAAAGAGAAGCAGTCTGTTCCAACACTTCAATTCACTGTGTGAAGTGAATGGAGTGTTGCCTCACTTTCTAAATGCTGTCCTTTCAGAGAAAATCACTTTCCTTTGAAAGTGCCTTAAGCAACTTACAAGCATTCACAGGAAACACTAATGCGTTTCTATGAAAGAGAAGCACTCTGTTCCAACAATTCAATTCACTGCACGAAGGGAATGGAGTGTTGCTTCACTTTCTAAATGCTGTCCTTTCAGAGAAAATCACTTTCCTTTGAAAGTGCCTTAAGGTACTTACAAGCATTCAACAGAAACTCACATGCGTTTCTCTGAAAGAGAAGCAGTCTGTTCCAACACTTCAATTCACTGTGCGAAGTGAATGGAGTGTTGCTGCAGTTTCTAAATGCTGTCCTTTCAGAGAAAATCACTTTCCTTTGAAAGTGCCTTAAGCAACTTGCAAGAATTCACAAGAAACTCACATGCGTTTCTCTGAAAGAGAAGCAGTCTGTTCCAACACTTCAATTCACTGTGCGAAGTGAATGGAGTGTTGCTTCACTTTCTAAATGCTGTCCTTTCAGAGAAAATCTCTTTCCTTTGAAAGTGCCTTAAGCTTCTTGCAAGCATTCACAAGAAACACTAATGCGATTCTATGAAAGAGAAGCAGTCTGTTCCAACACTTCAATTCATTGCGCGAAGGGAATGGAGTGTTGCTTCACTTTCTGAATGCTGTCCTTTCAGAGAAAATCACTTTCCTTTGAAAGAGCCTTAAGCTACTTACAAGCATTCAACAGAAACTCACATGCGTTTCTCTGATAGAGAAGCAGTCTGTTCCAACACTTCAATTCACTGTTCGAAGTGAATGGAGTGTTGCTTCACTTTCTAAATGCTGTCCTTTCAGAGAAAATCACTTTCCTTTGAAAGTTCCTTAAGCTACTTACAAGCATTCACCAGAAACTCACATGCGTTTCTCTGAAAGAGAAGCAGTCTGTTCCAGCACTTCAATTCACTGTGCGAAGTGAATGGAGTGTTGCTTCACTTTCTAAATGCTGTCCTTTCAGAGAAAATCACTTTCCTTTGACCGTGCCTTAAGCTACTTGCAAGCATTAGGAAGAAACTCACATGCGTTTCTCTGAAAGAGAAGCAGTCTTTTCCAACACTTCAATTCACTGCACGAAGGGAATGGAGTGTTGCTTCACTTTCTAAATGCTGTCCTTTTAGAGAAAATCACTTTACTTTGAAAGTGCCTTAAGCTACTTACAAGCATTCAACAGAAACTCACATGCGTTTCTCTGAAAGAGAAGCAGTCTGTTCCAACACTTCAATTCACTGTGCGAAGTGAATGGAGTGTTGCCTCACTTTCTAAATGCTGTCCTTTCAGAGAAAATCACTTTCCTTTGAAAGTGCCTTAAACTACTTTCAAGCATTCACAAAAAACTCACATGCGTTTCTCTTAAAGAGAAGCAGGCTGTTCCAACACTTCAATTCACTGTGCGAAGTGAATGGAGTGTTGCTGCAGTTTCTAAATGCTGTCCTTTCAGAGAAAATCACTTTCCTTTGAAAGTGCCTTAAGCAACTTGCAAGAATTCACAAGAAACTCACATGGGTTTCTCTGAAAGAGAAGCAGTCTGTTCCAACACTTCAATTCACTGTGCGAAGTGAATGGAGTGTTGCTTCACTTTCTAAATGCTGTCCTTTCAGAGAAAATCTCTTTCCTTTGAAAGTGCCTTAAGCTTCTTGCAAGCATTCACAAGAAACACTAATGCGATTCTATGAAAGAGAAGCAGTCTGTTCCAACACTTCAATTCATTGCGCGAAGGGAATGGAGTGTTGCTTCACTTTCTAAATGCTGTCCTTTCAGAGAAAATCACTTTCCTTTGAAAGAGCCTTAAGCTACTTACAAGCATTCAACAGAAACTCACATGCGTTTCTCTGAAAGAGAAGCAGTCTGTTCCAACACTTCAATTCACTGTGCGAAGTGAATGGAGTGTTGCTTCACTTTCTAAATGCTGTCCTTTCAGAGAAAATCACTTTCCTTTGAAAGTGCCTTAAGCAACTTGCTAGAATTCACAAGAAACTCACATGCGTTTCTCTGAAAGAGAAGCAGTCTGTTCCAACACTTCAATTCACTGTGCGAAGTGAATGGAGTGTTGCTTCACTTCCTAAATGCTGTCCTTTCAGAGAAAATCACTTTCCTTTGAAAGTGCCTTAAGCTACATGCAAGCATTCACAAGAAACACTAATGCGTTTCTATGAAAGAGAACCAGTCTGTTCCAACACTTCAATTCATTGCGCGAAGGGAATGGAGTGTTGCTTTACTTTCTAAATGCTGTCCTTTCAGAGAAAATCACTTTCCTTTGAAAGTGCCTTAAGCTACTTACAAGCATTCAACAGAAACTCACATGCATTTCTCTGAAAGAGAAGCAGTCTGTTCCAACACTTCAATTCACTGTGCGAAGTGAATGGAGTGTTGCTTCAGGTTCTAAATGCTTTCCTTTCAGAGAAAATCACTTTCCTTTGAAAGTGCCTTAAGCAACTTGCAAGCATTCACAAGAAACTCACATGCGTTTCTCTGAAAGAGAAGCAGTCTGTTCCAACACTTCAATTCACTGTGCGAAGTGAATGGAGTGTTGCTTCACTTTCTAAATGCTGTCCTTTCAGAGAAAATCACTTTCCTTTGAAAGTGCCTTAAGCTACTTACAAGCATTCACCAGAATCTCACATGCGTTTCTCTGAAAGAGAAGCAGTCTGTTCCAACACTTCAATTCACTGTGTGAAGTGAATGGAGTGTTGCCTCACTTTCTAAATGCTGTCCTTTCAGAGAAAATCACTTTCCTTTGAAAGTGCCTTAAGCAACTTACAAGCATTCACAAGAAACACTAATGCGTTTCTATGAAAGAGAAGCACTCTGTTCCAACACTTCAATTCACTGCACGAAGGGAATGGAGTGTTGCTTCACTTTCTAAATGCTGTCCTTTCAGAGAAAATCACTTTCCTTTGAAAGTGCCTTAAGCTACTTACAAGCATTCAACAGAAACTCACATGCGTTTCTCTGAAAGAGAAGCAGTCTGTTCCAACACTTCAATTCACTGTGCGAAGTGAATGGAGTGTTGCCTCACTTTCTAAATGCTGTCCTTTCAGAGAAAATCACTTTCCTTTGAAAGTGCCTTAAACTACTTTCAAGCATTCACAAAAAACTCACATGCGTTTCTCTTAAAGAGAAGCAGTCTGTTCCAACACTTCAATTCACTGTGCGAAGTGAATGGAGTGTTGCTTCACTTTCTAAATGCTGTCCTTTCAGAGAAAATCACTTTCCTTTGAAAGTGCCTTAAGCAACTTGCAAGAATTCACAAGAAACTCACATGCGTTTCTCTGAAAGAGAAGCAGTCTGTTCCAACACTTCAATTCACTGTGCGAAGTGAATGGAGTGTTGCTTCACTTTCTAAATGCTGTCCTTTCAGAGAAAATCTCTTTCCTTTTCAAGAGCCTTAAGCTACTTACAAGCATTCAACAGAAACTCACATGCGTTTCTCTGAAAGAGAAGCAGTCTGTTCCAACACTTCAATTCACTGTGCGAAGTGAATGGAGTGTTGCTTCACTTTCTAAATGCTGTCCTTTCAGAGAAAATCACTTTCCTTTGAAAGTGCCTTAAGCTACTTACAAGCATTCACCAGAAACTCACATGCGTTTCTCTGAAAGAGAAGCAGTCTGTTCCAGCACTTCAATTCACTGTGCGAAGTGAATGGAGTGTTGCTTCACTTTCTAAATGCTGTCCTTTCAGAGAAAATCACTTTCCTTTGACCGTGCCTTAAGCTACTTGCAAGCATTAGGAAGAAACTCACATGCGTTTCTCTGAAAGAGAAGCAGTCTGTTCCAACACTTCAATTCACTGTGTGAAGTGAATGGAGTGTTGCCTCACTTTCTAAATGCTGTCCTTTCAGAGAAAATCACTTTCCTTTGAAAGTGCCTTAAGCAACTTACAAGCATTCACAAGAAACACTAATGCGTTTCTATGAAAGAGAAGCACTCTGTTCCAACACTTCAATTCACTGCACGAAGGGAATGGAGTGTTGCTTCACTTTCTAAATGCTGTCCTTTTAGAGAAAATCACTTTACTTTGAAAGTGCCTTAAGCTACTTACAAGCATTCAACAGAAACTCACATGCGTTTCTCTGAAAGAGAAGCAGTCTGTTCCAACACTTCAATTCACTGTGCGAAGTGAATGGAGTGTTGCCTCACTTTCTAAATGCTGTCCTTTCAGAGAAAATCACTTTCCTTTGAAAGTGCCTTAAACTACTTTCAAGCATTCACAAAAAACTCACATGCGTTTCTCTTAAAGAGAAGCAGTCTGTTCCAACACTTCAATTCACTGTGCGAAGTGAATGGAGTGTTGCTTCACTTTCTAAATGCTGTCCTTTCAGAGAAAATCACTTTCCTTTGAAAGTGCCTTAAGCAACTTGCAAGAATTCACAAGAAACTCACATGCGTTTCTCTGAAAGAGAAGCAGTCTGTTCCAACACTTCAATTCACTGTGCGAAGGGAATGGAGTGTTGCTTCACTTTCTAAATGCTGTCCTTTCAGAGAAAATCACTTTCCTTTGAAAGTGCCTTAAGCTACTTACAAGCATTCAACAGAAACTCACATGCATTTCTCTGAAAGAGAAGCAGTCTGTTCCAACACTTCAATTCACTGTGCGAAGTGAATGGAGTGTTGCTTCAGTTTCTAAATGCTGTCCTTTCAGAGAAAATCACTTTCCTTTGAAAGTGACTTAAGCAACTTGCAAGCATTCACAAGAAACTCACATGCGTTTCTCTGAAAGAGAAGCAGGCTGTTCCAACACTTCAATTCACTGTGCGAAGTGAATGGAGTGTTGCTGCAGTTTCTAAATGCTGTCCTTTCAGAGAAAATCTCTTTCCTTTGAAAGTGCCCTAAGCTTCTTGCAAGCATTCACAAGAAACACTAATGCGTTTCTCTGAAAGAGAAGCAGTCTGTTCCAACACTTCAATTCACTGTGCGAAGTGAATGGAGTGTTGCTTCACTTTCTAAATGCTGTCCTTTCAGAGAAAATCACTTTCCTTTGAAAGTGCCTTAAGCTACTTGCAAGCATTCACCAGAATCTCACATGAGTTTCTCTGAAAGAGAAGCAGTCTGTTCCAACACTTCAATTCACTGTGTGAAGTGAATGGAGTGTTGCCTCACTTTCTAAATGCTGTCCTTTCAGAGAAAATCACTTTCCTTTGAAAGTGCCTTAAGCAACTTACAAGCATTCACAGGAAACACTAATGCGTTTCTATGAAAGAGAAGCACTCTGTTCCAACAATTCAATTCACTGCACGAAGGGAATGGAGTGTTGCTTCACTTTCTAAATGCTGTCCTTTCAGAGAAAATCACTTTCCTTTGAAAGTGCCTTAAGGTACTTACAAGCATTCAACAGAAACTCACATGCGTTTCTCTGAAAGAGAACCAGTCTGTTCCAACACTTCAATTCACTGTGCGAAGTGAATGGAGTGTTGCTGCAGTTTCTAAATGCTGTCCTTTCAGAGAAAATCACTTTCCTTTGAAAGTGCCTTAAGCAACTTGCAAGAATTCACAAGAAACTCACATGCGTTTCTCTGAAAGAGAAGCAGTCTGTTCCAACACTTCAATTCACTGTGCGAAGTGAATGGAGTGTTGCTTCACTTTCTAAATGCTGTCCTTTCAGAGAAAATCTCTTTCCTTTGAAAGTGCCTTAAGCTTCTTGCAAGCATTCACAAGAAACACTAATGCGATTCTATGAAAGAGAAGCAGTCTGTTCCAACACTTCAATTCATTGCGCGAAGGGAATGGAGTGTTGCTTCACTTTCTGAATGCTGTCCTTTCAGAGAAAATCACTTTCCTTTGAAAGAGCCTTAAGCTACTTACAAGCATTCAACAGAAACTCACATGCGTTTCTCTGATAGAGAAGCAGTCTGTTCCAACACTTCAATTCACTGTTCGAAGTGAATGGAGTGTTGCTTCACTTTCTAAATGCTGTCCTTTCAGAGAAAATCACTTTCCTTTGAAAGTTCCTTAAGCTACTTACAAGCATTCACCAGAAACTCACATGCGTTTCTCTGAAAGAGAAGCAGTCTGTTCCAGCACTTCAATTCACTGTGCGAAGTGAATGGAGTGTTGCTTCACTTTCTAAATGCTGTCCTTTCAGAGAAAATCACTTTCCTTTGACCGTGCCTTAAGCTACTTGCAAGCATTAGGAAGAAACTCACATGCGTTTCTCTGAAAGAGAAGCAGTCTTTTCCAACACTTCAATTCACTGCACGAAGGGAATGGAGTGTTGCTTCACTTTCTAAATGCTGTCCTTTTAGAGAAAATCACTTTACTTTGAAAGTGCCTTAAGCTACTTACAAGCATTCAACAGAAACTCACATGCGTTTCTCTGAAAGAGAAGCAGTCTGTTCCAACACTTCAATTCACTGTGCGAAGTGAATGGAGTGTTGCCTCACTTTCTAAATGCTGTCCTTTCAGAGAAAATCACTTTCCTTTGAAAGTGCCTTAAACTACTTTCAAGCATTCACAAAAAACTCACATGCGTTTCTCTTAAAGAGAAGCAGGCTGTTCCAACACTTCAATTCACTGTGCGAAGTGAATGGAGTGTTGCTGCAGTTTCTAAATGCTGTCCTTTCAGAGAAAATCACTTTCCTTTGAAAGTGCCTTAAGCAACTTGCAAGAATTCACAAGAAACTCACATGCGTTTCTCTGAAAGAGAAGCAGTCTGTTCCAACACTTCAATTCACTGTGCGAAGTGAATGGAGTGTTGCTTCACTTTCTAAATGCTGTCCTTTCAGAGAAAATCTCTTTCCTTTGAAAGTGCCTTAAGCTTCTTGCAAGCATTCACAAGAAACACTAATGCGATTCTATGAAAGAGAAGCAGTCTGTTCCAACACTTCAATTCATTGCGCGAAGGGAATGGAGTGTTGCTTCACTTTCTAAATGCTGTCCTTTCAGAGAAAATCACTTTCCTTTGAAAGAGCCTTAAGCTACTTACAAGCATTCAACAGAAACTCACATGCGTTTCTCTGAAAGAGAAGCAGTCTGTTCCAACACTTCAATTCACTGTGCGAAGTGAATGGAGTGTTGCTTCACTTTCTAAATGCTGTCCTTTCAGAGAAAATCACTTTCCTTTGAAAGTGCCTTAAGCAACTTGCTAGAATTCACAAGAAACTCACATGCGTTTCTCTGAAAGAGAAGCAGTCTGTTCCAACACTTCAATTCACTGTGCGAAGTGAATGGAGTGTTGCTTCACTTCCTAAATGCTGTCCTTTCAGAGAAAATCACTTTCCTTTGAAAGTGCCTTAAGCTACATGCAAGCATTCACAAGAAACACTAATGCGTTTCTATGAAAGAGAACCAGTCTGTTCCAACACTTCAATTCATTGCGCGAAGGGAATGGAGTGTTGCTTTACTTTCTAAATGCTGTCCTTTCAGAGAAAATCACTTTCCTTTGAAAGTGCCTTAAGCTACTTACAAGCATTCAACAGAAACTCACATGCATTTCTCTGAAAGAGAAGCAGTCTGTTCCAACACTTCAATTCACTGTGCGAAGTGAATGGAGTGTTGCTTCAGGTTCTAAATGCTTTCCTTTCAGAGAAAATCACTTTCCTTTGAAAGTGCCTTAAGCAACTTGCAAGCATTCACAAGAAACTCACATGCGTTTCTCTGAAAGAGAAGCAGTCTGTTCCAACACTTCAATTCACTGTGCGAAGTGAATGGAGTGTTGCTTCACTTTCTAAATGCTGTCCTTTCAGAGAAAATCACTTTCCTTTGAAAGTGCCTTAAGCTACTTACAAGCATTCACCAGAATCTCACATGCGTTTCTCTGAAAGAGAAGCAGTCTGTTCCAACACTTCAATTCACTGTGTGAAGTGAATGGAGTGTTGCCTCACTTTCTAAATGCTGTCCTTTCAGAGAAAATCACTTTCCTTTGAAAGTGCCTTAAGCAACTTACAAGCATTCACAAGAAACACTAATGCGTTTCTATGAAAGAGAAGCACTCTGTTCCAACACTTCAATTCACTGCACGAAGGGAATGGAGTGTTGCTTCACTTTCTAAATGCTGTCCTTTCAGAGAAAATCACTTTCCTTTGAAAGTGCCTTAAGCTACTTACAAGCATTCAACAGAAACTCACATGCGTTTCTCTGAAAGAGAAGCAGTCTGTTCCAACACTTCAATTCACTGTGCGAAGTGAATGGAGTGTTGCCTCACTTTCTAAATGCTGTCCTTTCAGAGAAAATCACTTTCCTTTGAAAGTGCCTTAAACTACTTTCAAGCATTCACAAAAAACTCACATGCGTTTCTCTTAAAGAGAAGCAGTCTGTTCCAACACTTCAATTCACTGTGCGAAGTGAATGGAGTGTTGCTTCACTTTCTAAATGCTGTCCTTTCAGAGAAAATCACTTTCCTTTGAAAGTGCCTTAAGCAACTTGCAAGCATTCACAAGAAACTCACATGCGTTTCTCTGAAAGAGAAGCAGTCTGTTCCAACACTTCAATTCACTGTGCGAAGTGAATGGAGTGTTGCTTCACTTTCTAAATGCTGTCCTTTCAGAGAAAATCACTTTCCTTTGAAAGTGCCTTAAGCTACTTACAAGCATTCACCAGAAACTCACATGCGTTTCTCTGAAAGAGAAGCAGTCTGTTCCAGCACTTCAATTCACTGTGCGAAGTGAATGGAGTGTTGCTTCACTTTCTAAATGCTGTCCTTTCAGAGAAAATCACTTTCCTTTGACCGTGCCTTAAGCTACTTGCAAGCATTAGGAAGAAACTCACATGCGTTTCTCTGAAAGAGAAGCAGTCTGTTCCAACACTTCAATTCACTGTGTGAAGTGAATGGAGTGTTGCCTCACTTTCTAAATGCTGTCCTTTCAGAGAAAATCACTTTCCTTTGAAAGTGCCTTAAGCAACTTACAAGCATTCACAAGAAACACTAATGCGTTTCTATGAAAGAGAAGCACTCTGTTCCAACACTTCAATTCACTGCACGAAGGGAATGGAGTGTTGCTTCACTTTCTAAATGCTGTCCTTTTAGAGAAAATCACTTTACTTTGAAAGTGCCTTAAGCTACTTACAAGCATTCAACAGAAACTCACATGCGTTTCTCTGAAAGAGAAGCAGTCTGTTCCAACACTTCAATTCACTGTGCGAAGTGAATGGAGTGTTGCCTCACTTTCTAAATGCTGTCCTTTCAGAGAAAATCACTTTCCTTTGAAAGTGCCTTAAACTACTTTCAAGCATTCACAAAAAACTCACATGCGTTTCTCTTAAAGAGAAGCAGTCTGTTCCAACACTTCAATTCACTGTGCGAAGTGAATGGAGTGTTGCTTCACTTTCTAAATGCTGTCCTTTCAGAGAAAATCACTTTCCTTTGAAAGTGCCTTAAGCAACTTGCAAGAATTCACAAGAAACTCACATGCGTTTCTCTGAAAGAGAAGCAGTCTGTTCCAACACTTCAATTCACTGTGCGAAGGGAATGGAGTGTTGCTTCACTTTCTAAATGCTGTCCTTTCAGAGAAAATCACTTTCCTTTGAAAGTGCCTTAAGCTACTTACAAGCATTCAACAGAAACTCACATGCATTTCTCTGAAAGAGAAGCAGTCTGTTCCAACACTTCAATTCACTGTGCGAAGTGAATGGAGTGTTGCTTCAGTTTCTAAATGCTGTCCTTTCAGAGAAAATCACTTTCCTTTGAAAGTGACTTAAGCAACTTGCAAGCATTCACAAGAAACTCACATGCGTTTCTCTGAAAGAGAAGCAGGCTGTTCCAACACTTCAATTCACTGTGCGAAGTGAATGGAGTGTTGCTGCAGTTTCTAAATGCTGTCCTTTCAGAGAAAATCTCTTTCCTTTGAAAGTGCCCTAAGCTTCTTGCAAGCATTCACAAGAAACACTAATGCGATTCTATGAAAGAGAAGCAGTCTGTTCCAACACTTCAATTCACTGTGCGAAGTGAATGGAGTGTTGCTTCACTTTCTAAATGCTGTCCTTTCAGAGAAAATCTCTTTCCTTTTCAAGAGCCTTAAGCTACTTACAAGCATTCAACAGAAACTCACATGCGTTTCTCTGAAAGAGAAGCAGTCTGTTCCAACACTTCAATTCACTGTGCGAAGTGAATGGAGTGTTGCTTCACTTTCTAAATGCTGTCCTTTCAGAGAAAATCACTTTCCTTTGAAAGTGCCTTAAGCTACTTACAAGCATTCACCAGAAACTCACATGCGTTTCTCTGAAAGAGAAGCAGTCTGTTCCAGCACTTCAATTCACTGTGCGAAGTGAATGGAGTGTTGCTTCACTTTCTAAATGCTGTCCTTTCAGAGAAAATCACTTTCCTTTGAAAGTGCCTTAAGCAACTTACAAGCATTCACAAGAAACACTAATGCGTTTCTATGAAAGAGAAGCACTCTGTTCCAACACTTCAATTCACTGCACGAAGGGAATGGAGTGTTGCTTCACTTTCTAAATGCTGTCCTTTTAGAGAAAATCACTTTACTTTGAAAGTGCCTTAAGCTACTTACAAGCATTCAACAGAAACTCACATGCGTTTCTCTGAAAGAGAAGCAGTCTGTTCCAACACTTCAATTCACTGTGCGAAGTGAATGGAGTGTTGCCTCACTTTCTAAATGCTGTCCTTTCAGAGAAAATCACTTTCCTTTGAAAGTGCCTTAAACTACTTTCAAGCATTCACAAAAAACTCACATGCGTTTCTCTTAAAGAGAAGCAGTCTGTTCCAACACTTCAATTCACTGTGCGAAGTGAATGGAGTGTTGCTTCACTTTCTAAATGCTGTCCTTTCAGAGAAAATCACTTTCCTTTGAAAGTGCCTTAAGCAACTTGCAAGAATTCACAAGAAACTCACATGCGTTTCTCTGAAAGAGAAGCAGTCTGTTCCAACACTTCAATTCACTGTGCGAAGGGAATGGAGTGTTGCTTCACTTTCTAAATGCTGTCCTTTCAGAGAAAATCACTTTCCTTTGAAAGTGCCTTAAGCTACTTACAAGCATTCAACAGAAACTCACATGCATTTCTCTGAAAGAGAAGCAGTCTGTTCCAACACTTCAATTCACTGTGCGAAGTGAATGGAGTGTTGCTTCAGTTTCTAAATGCTGTCCTTTCAGAGAAAATCACTTTCCTTTGAAAGTGACTTAAGCAACTTGCAAGCATTCACAAGAAACTCACATGCGTTTCTCTGAAAGAGAAGCAGGCTGTTCCAACACTTCAATTCACTGTGCGAAGTGAATGGAGTGTTGCTGCAGTTTCTAAATGCTGTCCTTTCAGAGAAAATCTCTTTCCTTTGAAAGTGCCCTAAGCTTCTTGCAAGCATTCACAAGAAACACTAATGCGATTCTATGAAAGAGAAGCAGTCTGTTCCAACACTTCAATTCACTGTGCGAAGTGAATGGAGTGTTGCTTCACTTTCTAAATGCTGTCCTTTCAGAGAAAATCTCTTTCCTTTTCAAGAGCCTTAAGCTACTTACAAGCATTCAACAGAAACTCACATGCGTTTCTCTGAAAGAGAAGCAGTCTGTTCCAACACTTCAATTCACTGTGCGAAGTGAATGGAGTGTTGCTTCACTTTCTAAATGCTGTCCTTTCAGAGAAAATCACTTTCCTTTGAAAGTGCCTTAAGCTACTTACAAGCATTCACCAGAAACTCACATGCGTTTCTCTGAAAGAGAAGCAGTCTGTTCCAGCACTTCAATTCACTGTGCGAAGTGAATGGAGTGTTGCTTCACTTTCTAAATGCTGTCCTTTCAGAGAAAATCACTTTCCTTTGACCGTGCCTTAAGCTACTTGCAAGCATTAGGAAGAAACACACATGCGTTTCTCTGAAAGAGAAGCAGTCTGTTCCAACACTTCAATTCACTGTGTGAAGTGAATGGAGTGTTGCCTCACTTTCTAAATGCTGTCCTTTCAGAGAAAATCACTTTCCTTTGAAAGTGCCTTAAGCAACTTACAAGCATTCACAAGAAACACTAATGCGTTTCTATGAAAGAGAAGCACTCTGTTCCAACACTTCAATTCACTGCACGAAGGGAATGGAGTGTTGCTTCACTTTCTAAATGCTGTCCTTTTAGAGAAAATCACTTTACTTTGAAAGTGCCTTAAGCTACTTACAAGCATTCAACAGAAACTCACATACGTTTCTCTGAAAGAGAAGCAGTCTGTTCCAACACTTCAATTCACTGTGCGAAGTGAATGGAGTGTTGCCTCACTTTCTAAATGCTGTCCTTTCAGAGAAAATCACTTTCCTTTGAAAGTGCCTTAAACTACTTTCAAGCATTCACAAAAAACTCACATGCGTTTCTCTTAAAGAGAAGCAGTCTGTTCCAACACTTCAATTCACTGTGCGAAGTGAATGGAGTGTTGCTTCACTTTCTAAATGCTGTCCTTTCAGAGAAAATCACTTTCCTTTGAAAGTGCCTTAAGCAACTTGCAAGAATTCACAAGAAACTCACATGCGTTTCTCTGAAAGAGAAGCAGTCTGTTCCAACACTTCAATTCACTGTGCGAAGTGAATGGAGTGTTGCTTCAGTTTCTAAATGCTGTCCTTTCAGAGAAAATCACTTTCCTTTGAAAGTGCCTTAAGCTACTTACAAGCATTCAACAGAAACTCACATGCATTTCTCTGAAAGAGAAGCAGTCTGTTCCAACACTTCAATTCACTGTGCGAAGTGAATGGAGTGTTGCTTCAGTTTCTAAATGCTGTCCTTTCAGAGAAAATCACTTTCCTTTGAAAGTGACTTAAGCAACTTGCAAGCATTCACAAGAAACTCACATGCGTTTCTCTTAAAGAGAAGCAGTCTGTTCCAACACTTCAATTCACTGTGCGAAGTGAATGGAGTGTTGCTTCACTTTCTAAATGCTGTCCTTTTAGAGAAAATCACTTTCCTTTGAAAGTGCCTTAAGCTACTTACAAGCATTCACCAGAATCTCACATGCGTTTCTTTGAAAGAGAAGCAGTCTGTTCCAACACTTCAATTCACTGTGTGAAGTGAATGGAGTGTTGCCTCACTTTCTAAATGCTGTCCTTTCAGAGAAAATCACTTTCCTTTGAAAGTGCCTTAAGCAACTTACAAGCATTCACAAGAAACACTAATGCGTTTCTATGAAAGAGAAGCACTCTGTTACAACAATTCAATTCACTGCACGAAGGGAATGGAGTGTTGCTTCACTTTCTAAATGCTGTCCTTTCAGAGAAAATCACTTTCCTTTGAAAGTGCCTTAAGCTACTTACAAGCATTCAACAGAAACTCACATGCGTTTCTCTGAAAGAGAAGCAGTCTGTTCCAACACTTCAATTCACTGTGCGAAGTGAATGGAGTGTTGCTTCACTTTCTAAATGCTGTCCTTTCAGAGAAAATCACTTTCCTTTGAAAGTGCCTTAAACTACTTTCAAGCATTCACAAAAAACTCACATGCGTTTCTCTTAAAGAGAAGCAGGCTGTTCCAACACTTCAATTCACTGTGCGAAGTGAATGGAATGTTGCTGCAGTTTCTAAATGCTGTCCTTTCAGAGAAAATCACTTTCCTTTGAAAGTGCCCTAAGCAACTTGCAAGAATTCACAAGAAACTCACATGCGTTTCTCTGAAAGAGAAGCAGTCTGTTCCAACACTTCAATTCACTGTGCGAAGTGAATGGAGTGTTGCTTCACTTTCTAAATGCTGTCCTTTCAGAGAAAATCTCTTTCCTTTGAAAGTGCCTTAAGCTTCTTGCAAGCATTCACAAGAAACACTAATGCGATTCTATGAAAGAGAAGCAGTCTGTTCCAACACTTCAATTCATTGCGCGAAGGGAATGGAGTGTTGCTTCACTTTCTAAATGCTGTCCTTTCAGAGAAAATCACTTTCCTTTGAAAGAGCCTTAAGCTACTTACAAGCATTCAACAGAAACTCACATGCGTTTCTCTGAAAGAGAAGCAGTCTGTTCCAACACTTCAATTCACTGTGCGAAGTGAATGGAGTGTTGCTTCACTTTCTAAATGCTGTCCTTTCAGAGAAAATCACTTTCCTTTGAAAGTGCCTTAAGCTACTTACAAGCATTCACCAGAAACTCACATGCGTTTCTCTGAAAGAGAAGCAGTCTGTTCCAGCACTTCAATTCACTGTGCGAAGTGAATGGAGTGTTGCTTCACTTTCTAAATGCTGTCATTTCAGAGAAAATCACTTTCCTTTGACCGTGCCTTAAGCTACTTGCAAGCATTAGGAAGAAACTCACATGCGTTTCTCTGAAAGAGAAGCAGTCTGTTCCAACACTTCAATTCACTGTGCGAAGTGAATGGAGTGTTGCCTCACTTTCTAAATGCTGTCCTTTCAGAGAAAATCACTTTCCTTTGAAAGTGCCTTAAACTACTTTCAAGCATTCACAAAAAACTCACATGCGTTTCTCTTAAAGAGAAGCAGTCGGTTCCAACACTTCAATTCACTGTGCGAAGTGAATGGAGTGTTGCTTCAGTTTCTAAATGCTGTCCTTTCAGAGAAAATCACTTTCCTTTGAAAGTGCCTTAAGCAACTTGCAAGAATTCACAAGAAACTCACATGCGTTTCTCTGAAAGAGAAGCAGTCTGTTCCAACACTTCAATTCACTGTGCGAAGTGAATGGAGTGTTGCCTCACTTTCTAAATGCTGTCCTTTCAGAGAAAATCACTTTCCTTTGAAAGTGCCTTAAGCTACTTGCAAGCATTCACAAGAAACACTAATGCGTTTCTATGAAAGAGAAGCACTCTGTTCCAACACTTCAATTCACTGCACGAAGGGAATGGAGTGTTGCTTCACTTTCTAAATGCTGTCCTTTCAGAGAAAATCACTTTCCTTTGAAAGTGCCTTAAGCTACTTACAAGCATTCAACAGAAACTCACATGCGTTTCTCTGAAAGAGAAGCAGTCTGTTCCAACACTTCAATTCACTGTGCGAAGTGAATAGAGTGTTGCCTCACTTTCTAAATGCTGTCCTTTCAGAGAAAATGACTTTCCTTTGAAAGTGCCTTAAACTACTTTCAAGCATTCACAAAAAACTCACATGCGTTCCTCTTAAAGAGAAGCAGTCTGTTCCAACACTTCAATTCACTGTGCGAAGTGAATGGAGTGTTGCTTCAGTTTCTAAATGCTGTCCTTTCAGAGAAAATCACTTTCCTTTGAAAGTGCCTTAAGCAACTTGCAAGAATTCACAAGAAACTCACATGCGTTTCTCTGAAAGAGAAGCAGTCTGTTCCAACACTTCAATTCACTGTGCGAAGTGAATGGAGTGTTGCTTCACTTTCTAAATGCTGTCCTTTCAGAGAAAATCACTTTCCTTTGAAAGTGCCTTAAGCTACTTGCAAGCATTCACAAGAAACACTAATGCGTTTCTATGAAAGAGAACCAGTCTGTTCCAACACTTCAATTCATTGCGCGAAGGGAATGGAGTGTTGCTTTACTTTCTAAATGCTGTCCTTTCAGAGAAAATCACTTTCCTTTGAAAGTGCCTTAAGCTACTTACAAACATTCAACAGACACTCACATGCATTTCTCTGAAAGAGAAGCAGTCTGTTCCAACACTTCAATTCACTGTGCGAAGTGAATGGAGTGTTGCTTCAGTTTCTAAATGCTGTCCTTTCAGAGAAAATCACTTTCCTTTGAAAGTGCCTTAAGCTACTTACAAGCATTCAACAGAAACTCACATGCATTTCTCTGAAAGAGAAGCAGTCTGTTCCAACACTTCAATTCACTGTGCGAAGTGAATGGAGTGTTGCTTCAGTTTCTAAATGATGTCCTTTCAGAGAAAATCACTTTCCTTTGAAAGTGACTTAAGCAACTTGCAAGCATTCACAAGAAACTCACATGCGTTTCTCTGAAAGAGAAGCAGTCTGTTCCAACACTTCAATTCACTGTGCGAAGTGAATGGAGTGTTGCTTCACTTTCTAAATGCTGTCCTTTCAGAGAAAATCACTTTCCTTTGAAAGTGCCCTAAGCAACTTGCAAGAATTCACAAGAAACTCACATGCGTTTCTCTGAAAGAGAAGCAGTCTGTTCCAACACTTCAATTCACTGTGCGAAGTGAATGGAGTGTTGCTTCACTTTCTAAATGCTGTCATTTCAGAGAAAATCTCTTTCCTTTGAAAGTGCCTTAAGCTTCTTGCAAGCATTCACAAGAAACACTAATGCGATTCTATGAAAGAGAAGCAGTCTGTTCCAACACTTCAATTCATTGCGCGAAGGGAATGGAGTGTTGCTTCACTTTCTAAATGCTGTCCTTTCAGAGAAAATCACTTTCCTTTGAAAGAGCCTTAAGCTACTTACAAGCATTAAACAGAAACTCACATGCGTTTCTCTGAAAGAGAAGCAGTCTGTTCCAACACTTCAATTCACTGTGCGAAGTGAATGGAGTGTTGCTTCACTTTCTAAATGCTGTCCTTTCAGAGAAAATCACTTTCCTTTGAAAGTGCCTTAAGCTACTTACAAGCATTCACCAGAAACTCACATGCGTTTCTCTGAAAGAGAAGCAGTCTGTTCCAGCACTTCAATTCACTGTGCGAAGTGAATGGAGTGTTGCTTCACTTTCTAAATGCTGTCATTTCAGAGAAAATCACTTTCCTTTGACCGTGCCTTAAGCAACTTGCAAGCATTAGGAAGAAACTCACATGCGTTTCTCTGAAAGAGAAGCAGTCTGTTCCAACACTTCAATTCACTGCACGAAGGGAATGGAGTGTTGCTTCACTTTCCAAATGCTGTCCTTTCAGAGAAAATCACTTTCCTTTGAAAGTGCCTTAAGCTACTTACAAGCATTCAACAGAAACTCACATGCGTTTCTCTGAAAGAGAAGCAGTCTGTTCCAACACTTCAATTCACTGTGCGAAGTGAATAGAGTGTTGCCTCACTTTCTAAATGCTGTCCTTTCAGAGAAAATGACTTTCCTTTGAAAGTGCCTTAAACTACTTTCAAGCATTCACAAAAAACTCACATGCGTTTCTCTTAAAGAGAAGCAGTCTGTTCCAACACTTCAATTCACTGTGCGAAGTGAATGGAGTGTTGCTTCAGTTTCTAAATGCTGTCCTTTCAGAGAAAATCACTTTCCTTTGAAAGTGCCTTAAGCAACTTGCAAGAATTCACAAGAAACTCACATGTGTTTCTCTGAAAGAGAAGCAGTCTGTTCCAACACTTCAATTCACTGTGCGAAGTGAATGGAGTGTTGCTTCACTTTCTAAATGCTGTCCTTTCAGAGAAAATCACTTTCCTTTGAAAGTGCCTTAAGCTACTTGCAAGCATTCACAAGAAAGACTAATGCGTTTCTATGAAAGAGAACCAGTCTGTTCCAACACTTCAATTCATTGCGCGAAGGGAATGGAGTGTTGCTTTACTTTCTAAATGCTGTCCTTTCAGAGAAAATCACTTTCCTTTGAAAGTGCCTTAAGCTACTTACAAACATTCAACAGAAACTCACATGCATTTCTCTGAAAGAGAAGCACTCTGTTCCAACACTTCAATTCACTGTGCGAAGTGAATGGAGTGTTGCTTCAGTTTCTAAATGCTGTCCTTTTAGAGAAAATCACTTTCCTTTGAAAGTGCCTTAAGCAACTTGCAAGCATTCACAAGAAACTCACATGCGTTTCTCTGAAAGGGAAGCAGTCTGTTCCAACACTTCAATTCACTGTGCGAAGTGAATGGAGTGTTGCTTCACTTTCTAAATGCTGTCCTTTCAGAGAAAATCACTTTCCCTTGAAAGTGCCTTAAGCTACTTACAAGCATTCACCAGAAACTCACATGCGTTTCTCTGAAAGAGAAGCAGTCTGTTCCAACACTTCAATTCACTGTGCGAAGTGAATGGAGTGTTGCTTCACTTTCTAAATGCTGTCCTTTCAGAGAAAATCACTTTCCTTTAAACGTGCCTTAAGCTACTTGCAAGCATTAGGAAGAAACTCACATGCGTTTCTCTGAAAGAGAAGCAGTCTGTTCCAACACTTCAATTCACTGTGCGAAGTGAATGGAGTGATTCTTCACTTTCTAAATGCTGTCCTTTCAGAGAAAATCACTTTCCTTTGAAAGTGCCTTAAGCTACTTACAAGCATTCACCAGAAACTCACATGCGTTTCTCTGAAATAGAAGCAGTCTGTTCCAACACTTCAATTCACTGTGCGAAGTGAATGGAGTGTTGCTTCACTTTTTAATTATGTCCTTTCAGAGAAAATCACTTTCCTTTGAAAGTGCCTTAAGCAACTTACAAACATTCACAAGAAACACTAATGCGTTTCTATGAAAGAGAAGCACTCTGTTCCAACACTTCAATTCACTGCGCGAAGGGAATGGAGTGTCGCTTCACTTTCTAAATGCTGTCCTTTCAGAGAAAATCACTTTCCTTTGAAAGTGCCTTAAGCTGCTTACAAGCATTCAACAGAAACTCACATGCGTTTCTCTGAAATAGAAGCAGTCTGTTCCAACACTTCAATTCACTGTGCGAAGTGAATGGAGTGTTGCTTCACTTTTTAATTATGTCCTTTCAGAGAAAATCACTTTCCTTTGAAAGTGCCTTAGGCAATTTGCAAGCATTCACAAAAAACTCACATGCGTTTCTCTGAAAGAGAAGCAGTCTGTTCCAACACTTCAATTCACTGTGCGAAGTGAATGGAGTGTTGCTTCACTTTCTAAATGCTGTCCTTTCAGAGAAAATCACTTTCCTTTGAAAGTGCCCTAAGCAACTTGCAAGAATTCACAAGAAACTCACATGCGTTTCTCTGAAAGAGAAGCAGTCTGTTCCAACACTTCAATTCACTGTGCGAAGTGAATGGAGTGTTGCTTCACTTTCTAAATGCTGTCCTTTCAATGAAAATCTCTTTCCTTTGAAAGTGCCTTAAGCTTCTTGCAAGCATTCACAAGAAACACTAATGCGATTCTATGAAAGAGAAGCAGTCTGTTCCAACACTTCAATTCATTGCGCGAAGGGATTGGAGTGTTGCTTCACTTTGTAAATGCTGTCCTTTCAGAGAAAATCACTTTCCTTTGAAAGAGCCTTAAGCTACTTACAAGCATTCAACAGAAACTCACATGCGTTTCTCTGAAAGAGAAGCAGTCTGTTCCAACACTTCAATTCACTGTGCGAAGTGAATGGAGTGTTGCTTCACTTTCTAAATGCTGTCCTTTCAGAGAAAATCACTTTCCTTTGAAAGTGCCTTAAGCTACTTACAAGCATTCACCAGAAACTCACATGCGTTTCTCTGAAAGAGAAGCAGTCTGTTCCAGCACTTCAATTCACTGTGCGAAGTGAATGGAGTGTTGCTTCACTTTCTAAATGCTGTCATTTCAGAGAAAATCACTTTCCTTTGACCGTGCCTTAAGCAACTTGCAAGCATTAGGAAGAAACTCACATGCGTTTCTCTGAAAGAGAAGCAGTCTGTTCCAACACTTCAATTCACTGTGCGAAGTGAATGGAGTGTTGCCTCACTTTCTAAATGCTGTCCTTTCAGAGAAAATCACTTTCCTTTGAAAGTGCCTTAAACTACTTTCAAGCATTCACAAAAAACTCACATGCGTTTCTCTTAAAGAGAAGCAGTCTGTTCCAACACTTCAATTCACTGTGCGAAGTGAATGGAGTGTTGCTTCAGTTTCTAAATGCTGTCCTTTCAGAGAAAATCACTTTCCTTTGAAAGTGCCTTAAGCAACTTGCAAGAATTCACAAGAAACTCATATGCGTTTCTCTGAAAGAGAAGCAGTCTGTTCCAACACTTCAATTCACTGTGCGAAGTGAATGGAGTGTTGCCTCACTTTCTAAATGCTGTCCTTTCAGAGAAAATCACTTTCCTTTGAAAGTGCCTTAAGCTACTTGCAAGCATTCACAAGAAACACTAATGCGTTTCTATGAAAGAGAAGCACTCTGTTCCAACACTTCAATTCACTGCACGAAGGGAATGGAGTGTTGCTTCACTTTCTAAATGCTGTCCTTTCAGAGAAAATCACTTTCCTTTGAAAGTGCCTTAAGCTACTTACAAGCATTCAACAGAAACTCACATGCGTTTCTCTGAAAGAGAAGCAGTCTGTTCCAACACTTCAATTCACTGTGCGAAGTGAATAGAGTGTTGCCTCACTTTCTAAATGCTGTCCTTTCAGAGAAAATGACTTTCCTTTGAAAGTGCCTTAAACTACTTTCAAGCATTCACAAAAAACTCACATGCGTTTCTCTTAAAGAGAAGCAGTCTGTTCCAACACTTCAATTCACTGTGCGAAGTGAATGGAGTGTTGCTTCAGTTTCTAAATGCTGTCCTTTCAGAGAAAATCACTTTCCTTTGAAAGTGCCTTAAGCAACTTGCAAGAATTCACAAGAAACTCACATGCGTTTCTCTGAAAGAGAAGCAGTCTGTTCCAACACTTCAATTCACTGTGCGAAGTGAATGGAGTGTTGCTTCACTTTCTAAATGCTGTCCTTTCAGAGAAAATCACTTTCCTTTGAAAGTGCCTTAAGCTACTTGCAAGCATTCACAAGAAACACTAATGCGTTTCTATGAAAAAGAACCAGTCTGTTCCAACACTTCAATTCATTGCGCGAAGGGAATGGAGTGTTGCTTTACTTTCTAAATGCTGTCCTTTCAGAGAAAATCACTTTCCTTTGAAAGTGCCTTAAGCTACTTACAAACATTCAACAGAAACTCACATGCATTTCTCTGAAAGAGAAGCACTCTGTTCCAACACTTCAATTCACTGTGCGAAGTGAATGGAGTGTTGCTTCAGTTTCTAAATGCTGTCCTTTCAGAGAAAATCACTTTCCTTTGAAAGTGCCTTAAGCAACTTGCAAGCATTCACAAGAAACTCACATGCGTTTCTCTGAAAGGGAAGCAGTCTGTTCCAACACTTCAATTCACTGTGCGAAGTGAATGGAGTGTTGCTTCACTTTCTAAATGCTGTCCTTTCAGAGAAAATCACTTTCCCTTGAAAGTGCCTTAAGCTACTTACAAGCATTCACCAGAAACTCACATGCGTTTCTCTGAAAGAGAAGCAGTCTGTTCCAACACTTCAATTCACTGTGCGAAGTGAATGGAGTGTTGCTTCACTTTCTAAATGCTGTCCTTTCAGAGAAAATCACTTTCCTTTAAACGTGCCTTAAGCTACTTGCAAGCATTAGGAAGAAACTCACATGCGTGTCTCTGAAAGAGAAGCAGTCTGTTCCAACACTTCAATTCACTGTGCGAAGTGAATGGAGTGATTCTTCACTTTCTAAATGCTGTCCTTTCAGAGAAAATCACTTTCCTTTGAAAGTGCCTTAAGCTACTTACAAGCATTCACCAGAAACTCACATGCGTTTCTCTGAAATAGAAGCAGTCTGTTCCAACACTTCAATTCACTGTGCGAAGTGAATGGAGTGTTGCTTCACTTTTTAATTATGTCCTTTCAGAGAAAATCACTTTCCTTTGAAAGTGCCTTAAGCAACTTACAAACATTCACAAGAAACACTAATGCGTTTCTATGAAAGAGAAGCACTCTGTTCCAACACTTCAATTCACTGCGCGAAGGGAATGGAGTGTCGCTTCACTTTCTAAATGCTGTCCTTTCAGAGAAAATCACTTTCCTTTGAAAGTGCCTTAAGCTACTTACAAGCATTCAACAGAAACTCACATGCGTTTCTCTGAAAGAGAAGCAGTCTGTTCCAACACTTCAATTCACTGTGCGAAGTGAATGGAGTGTTGCCTCACTTTCTAAATGCTGTCCTTTCAGAGAAAATCACTTTCCTTTGAAAGTGCCTTAAACTACTTTCAAGCATTCACAAAAAACTCACATGCGTTTCTCTTAAAGAGAAGCAGTCTGTTCCAACACTTCAATTCACTGTGCAAAGTGAATGGAGTGTTGCATCAGTTTCTAAATGCTGTCCTTTCAGAGAAAATCACTTTCCTTTGAAAGTGCCTTAAGCAACTTGCAAGAATTCACAAGAAACTCACATGCGTTTCTCTGAAAGAGAAGCAGTCTGTTCCAACACTTCAATTCACTGTGCGAAGTGAATGGAGTGTTGCTTCACTTTCTAAATGCTGTCCTTTCAGAGAAAATCACTTTCATTTGAAAGTGCCTTAAGCTACTTGCAAGCACTCACAAGAAACACTAATGCGTTTCTATGAAAGAGAACCAGTCTGTTCCAACACTTCAATTCATTGCGCGAAGGGAATGGAGTGTTGCTTTACTTTCTAAATGCTGTCCTTTCAGAGAAAATCACTTTCCTTTGAAAGAGCCTTAAGCTACTTTCAAGCATTCAACAGAAACTCACATGCATTTCTCTGAAAGAGAAGCAGTCTGTTCCAACACTTCAATTCACTGTACAAAGTGAATGGAGTGTTGCTTCACATTCTAAATGCTGTCCTTTCAGAGAAAATCACTTTCCTTTGAAAGTGCTTAAACTACTTTCAAGCATTCAAAAAAAACTCACATGCGTTTCTCTTAAAGAGAAGCAGTCTGTTCCAACACTTCAATTCACTGTGCGAAGTGAATGGAGTGTTGCTTCAGTTTCTAAATGCTGTCCTTTCAGAGAAAATCACTTTCCTTTGAAAGTGCCTTAGGCAACTTGCAAGCATTCACAAAAAACTCACATGCGTTTCTCTGAAAGAGAAGCAGTCTGTTCCAACACTTCAATTCACTGTGCGAAGTGAATGGAGTGTTGCTTCACTTTCTAAATGCTCTCCTTTCAGAGAAAATCACTTTCCTTTGAAAGTGCCTTAAGCTACTTACAAGCATTCACCAGAAACTCACATGCGTTTCTCTGAAAGAGAAGCAGTCTGTTCCAATACTTCAATTAAATCTGCGAAGTGAATGGAGTGTTGCTTCAATTTCTAAATGCTGTCCTTTCCGAGAAAATCACTTTCCTTTGAAAGTACCTTAAGCTACTTACAAGCATTCAACAGAAACTCACATGCATTTCTCTGAAAGAGAAGCAGTCTGTTCCAACACTTCAATTCACTGTGCGAAGTGAATGGAGTGTTTCTTCACTTTCTAAATGCTGTCCTTTCAGAGAAAATCACTTTCCTTTGAAAGTGCCTTAAGCTACTTACAAGCATTCACCAGAAACTCACATGCGTTTCTCTGAAAGAGAAGCAGTCTGTTCCAACACTTCAATTCACTGTGTGAAGTGAATGGAGTGTTGTCTCACTTTTTAAATGCTGTCCTTTCAGAGAAAATCACTTTCCTTTGAAAGTGCCTTAAGCTACTTGCAAGCATTAGGAAGAAACTCACATGCGTTTCTCTGAAAGAGAAGCAGTCTGTTCCAACACTTCAATTCACTGTGTGAAGTGAATGGAGTGTTGCCTCACTTTTTAAATGCGGTCCTTTCAGAGAAAATCACTTTCCTTTGAAAGTGCCTTAAGCTACTTACAAGCATTCAACAGAAACTCACATGCGTTTCTCTGAAAGAGAAGCAGTCTGTTCCAACACTTCAATTCAATGTGCGAAGTGAATGGAGTGTTGCTTCACTTTCTAAATGCTGTCCTTTCAGAGAAAATCACTTTCCTTTGAAAGTGCCTTAAGCTACTTACAAGCATTCAACAGAAACTCACATGCATTTCTCTGAAAGAGAAGCAGTCTGTTCCAACACTTCAATTCACTGTGCGAAGTGAATGGAGTGTTGCTTCACTTTCTAAATGCTGTTCTTTCAGAGAAAATCACTTTCCTTTGAAAGTGCCTTAAGCTACTTGCAAGCATTAGGAAGAAGCTCACATGCGTTTCTCTGAAAGAGAAGCAGTCTGTTCCAACACTTCACTTCACTGTGCGAAGTGAATGGAGTGTTGCTTCACTTTCTAAATGCTGTCCTTTCAGAGAAAATCACTTTCCTTTGAAAGTGCCTTAAGCTACTTGCAAGCATTAGGAAGAAACTCACATGCGTTTCTCTGAAAGAGAAGCAGTCTGTTCCAACACTTCAATTCACTGTGTGAAGTGAATGGAGTGTTGCCTCACTTTCTAAATGCTGTCCTTTCAGAGAAAATCACTTTCTTTTGAAAGTGCCTTAAGCTACTTGCAAGCATTAGGATAAACTCACATGCGTTTCTCTGAAAGAGAAGCAGTCTGTTCCAACACTTCAATTCACTGTGTGAAGTGAATGGAGTGTAGCCTCACTTTCTAAATGCTGTCCTTTCAGAGAAAATCACTTTCCTTTGAAAGTGCCTTAAGCTACTTGCAAGCATTAACAAGAAACACTAATGCGTTTCTACGAAAGAGAAGCACTCTGTTCCAACACTTCAATTCACAAGACGAAGTGAATGGAGTGTTGCTTCACTTTCTAAATGCTGTCCTTTCAGAGAAAATCACTTTCCTTTGAAAGTGCCTTAAGCTACTTACAAGCATTCACCAGAAACTCACATGCGTTTCTCTGAAAGAGAAGCAGTCTGTTCCAAAACTTCAATTCACTGTGCGAAGTGAATGGAGTGTTGCTTCACTTTCTAAATGCTGTCCTTTCAGAGAAAATCACTTTCCTTTGAAAGTGCCTTAAGCTACTTGCAAGCATTAGGAAGAAACTCACATGCGTTTCTCTGAAAGAGAAGCAGTCTGTTCCAACACTTCAATTCACTGTGCGAAGTGAATGGAGTGTTGCTTCACTTTCTAAATTATGTCCTTTCAGAGAAAATCACTTTCCTTTGAAAGTGCCTTAAGCAACTTACAAGCATTCACAAGAAACACTAATGCGTTTCTATGAAAGAGAAGCACTCTGTTCCAACACTTCGATTCACTGCACGAAGGGAATGGAGTGTTGCTTCACTTTCTAAATGCTGTCCTTTCAGAGAAAATCACTTTCCTTTGATAGTGCCTTAAGCTACTTGCAAGCATTAGGAAGAAACTCACATGCGTTTCTGTGAAAGAGAAGCATCTGTTCCAACACTTCAATTCACAGTGCGAAGTGACTGGAGTGTTGCTTCACTTTCTAAATTCTGTCCTTTCAGAGAAAATCACTTTCCTTTGAAAGTGCCTTAAACTACTTTCAAGCATTCACAAAAAACTCACATGCGTTTCTCTGAAGGAGAAGCAGTCTGTTCCAACACTTCAATTCACAGTGCGAAGTGAATGGAGTGTTGCTTCAGTTTCTAAATGCTGTCCTTTCAGAGAAAATCACTTTCCTTTGAAAGTGCCTTAAGCTACTTACAAGCATTCAACAGAAACTCACATGCACTTCTCTGAAAGAGAAGCAGTCTGTTCCAACACTTCAATTCACTGTGCGAAGTGAATGGAGTGTTGCTTCACTTTCTAAATGCTGTCCTTTCAGAGAAAATCACTTTCCTTTGAAAGTGCCTTAAGCTACTTGCAAGCATTCACAAGAAACACTAATGCGTTTCTATGAAAGATAAGCAGTCTTTTCCAACACTTCAATTCATTGCGCGAAGGGAATGGAGTGTTGCTTTACTTTATAAATGCTGTCCTTTCAGAGAAAATCACTTTCCTTTGAAAGTGCCTTAAGCTACTTACAAGCATTCAACAGAAACTCACATGCATTTCTCTGAAAGAGAAGCAGTCTGTTCCAACACTTCAATTCACTGTACAAAGTGAATGGAGTATTGCTTCACTTTCTAAATGCTGTCCTTTCAGAGAAAATCACTTTCCTTTGAAAGTGCCTAAGCAACTTGAAAGCATTCACAAGAAACACTAATGCGTTTCTATGAAAGAGAAGCACTATGTTCCAACACTTCAATTCACTGCACGAAGGGAATGGAGTGTTGTTTCACTTTCTAAATGCTGTCCTTTCAGAGAAAATCACTTTCCTTTTAAAGTGCCTTAAGCTACTTACAAGCATTAGGAAGAAACTCACATGCGTTTCTCTGAAAGAGAAGCAGTCTGTTCCAACACTTCAATTCACTGTGCGAAGTGAATGGAGTGTTGCATCACTTTCTAAATTCTGTCCTTTCAGAGAAAATCACTTTCCTTTGAAAGTGCCTTAAACTACTTTCAAGCATTCACAAAAAACTCACATGCGTTTCTCTTACAGAGAAGCAGTCTGTTCCAACACTTCAATTCACTGTGCGAAGTGATTGGAGTGTTGCTTCAGTTTCTAAATGCTGTCCTTTCAGAGAAAATCACTTTCCTTTGAAAGTGCCTTAGGCAATTTGCAAGCATTCACAAAAAACTCACATGCGTTTCTCTGAAAGAGAAGCAGTCTGTTCCAACACTTCAATTCACTGTGCGAAGTGAATGGAGTGTTGCTTCACTTTCTAAATGCTGTCCTTTCAGAGAAAATCACTTTCCTTTGAAAGTGCCCTAAGCAACTTGCAAGAATTCACAAGAAACTCACATGCGTTTCTCTGAAAGAGAAGCAGTCTGTTCCAACACTTCAATTCACTGTGCGAAGTGAATGGAGTGTTGCTTCACTTTCTAAATGCTGTCCTTTCAATGAAAATCTCTTTCCTTTGAAAGTGCCTTAAGCTTCTTGCAAGCATTCACAAGAAACACTAATGCGATTGTATGAAAGAGAAGCAGTCTGTTCCAACACTTCAATTCATTGCGCGAAGGGAATGGAGTGTTGCTTCACTTTCTAAATGCTGTCCTTTCAGAGAAAATCACTTTCCTTTGAAAGAGCCTTAAGCTACTTACAAGCATTCAACAGAAACTCACATGCGTTTCTCTGAAAGAGAAGCAGTCTGTTCCAACACTTCAATTCACTGTGCGAAGTGAATGGAGTGTTGCTTCACTTTCTAAATGCTGTCCTTTCAGAGAAAATCACTTTCCTTTGAAAGTGCCTTAAGCTACTTACAAGCATTCACCAGAAACTCACATGCGTTTCTCTGAAAGAGAAGCAGTCTGTTCCAGCACTTCAATTCACTGTGCGAAGTGAATGGAGTGTTGCTTCACTTTCTAAATGCTGTCATTTCAGAGAAAATCACTTTCCTTTGACCGTGCCTTAAGCAACTTGCAAGCATTAGGAAGAAACTCACATGCGTTTCTCTGAAAGAGAAGCAGTCTGTTCCAACACTTCAATTCACTGTGCGAAGTGAATGGAGTGTTGCCTCACTTTCTAAATGCTGTCCTTTCAGAGAAAATCACTTTCCTTTGAAAGTGCCTTAAACTACTTTCAAGCATTCACAAAAAACTCACATGCGTTTCTCTTAAAGAGAAGCAGTCTGTTCCAACACTTCAATTCACTGTGCGAAGTGAATGGAGTGTTGCTTCAGTTTCTAAATGCTGTCCTTTCAGAGAAAATCACTTTCCTTTGAAAGTGCCTTAAGCAACTTGCAAGAATTCACAAGAAACTCATATGCGTTTCTCTGAAAGAGAAGCAGTCTGTTCCAACACTTCAATTCACTGTGCGAAGTGAATGGAGTGTTGCCTCACTTTCTAAATGCTGTCCTTTCAGAGAAAATCACTTTCCTTTGAAAGTGCCTTAAGCTACTTGCAAGCATTCACAAGAAACACTAATGCGTTTCTATGAAAGAGAAGCACTCTGTTCCAACACTTCAATTCACTGCACGAAGGGAATGGAGTGTTGCTTCACTTTCTAAATGCTGTCCTTTCAGAGAAAATCACTTTCCTTTGAAAGTGCCTTAAGCTACTTACAAGCATTCAACAGAAACTCACATGCGTTTCTCTGAAAGAGAAGCAGTCTGTTCCAACACTTCAATTCACTGTGCGAAGTGAATAGAGTGTTGCCTCACTTTCTAAATGCTGTCCTTTCAGAGAAAATGACTTTCCTTTGAAAGTGCCTTAAACTACTTTCAAGCATTCACAAAAAACTCACATGCGTTTCTCTTAAAGAGAAGCAGTCTGTTCCAACACTTCAATTCACTGTGCGAAGTGAATGGAGTGTTGCTTCAGTTTCTAAATGCTGTCCTTTCAGAGAAAATCACTTTCCTTTGAAAGTGCCTTAAGCAACTTGCAAGAATTCACAAGAAACTCACATGCGTTTCTCTGAAAGAGAAGCAGTCTGTTCCAACACTTCAATTCACTGTGCGAAGTGAATGGAGTGTTGCTTCACTTTCTAAATGCTGTCCTTTCAGAGAAAATCACTTTCCTTTGAAAGTGCCTTAAGCTACTTGCAAGCATTCACAAGAAACACTAATGCGTTTCTATGAAAGAGAACCAGTCTGTTCCAACACTTCAATTCATTGCGCGAAGGGAATGGAGTGTTGCTTTACTTTCTAAATGCTGTCCTTTCAGAGAAAATCACTTTCCTTTGAAAGTGCCTTAAGCTACTTACAAACATTCAACAGAAACTCACATGCATTTCTCTGAAAGAGAAGCACTCTGTTCCAACACTTCAATTCACTGTGCGAAGTGAATGGAGTGTTGCTTCAGTTTCTAAATGCTGTCCTTTCAGAGAAAATCACTTTCCTTTGAAAGTGCCTTAAGCAACTTGCAAGCATTCACAAGAAACTCACATGTGTTTCTCTGAAAGGGAAGCAGTCTGTTCCAACACTTCAATTCACTGTGCGAAGTGAATGGAGTGTTGCTTCACTTTCTAAATGCTGTCCTTTCAGAGAAAATCACTTTCCCTTGAAAGTGCCTTAAGCTACTTACAAGCATTCACCAGAAACTCACATGCGTTTCTCTGAAAGAGAAGCAGTCTGTTCCAACACTTCAATTCACTGTGCGAAGTGAATGGAGTGTTGCTTCACTTTCTAAATGCTGTCCTTTCAGAGAAAATCACTTTCCTTTAAACGTGCCTTAAGCTACTTGCAAGCATTAGGAAGAAACTCACATGCGTGTCTCTGAAAGAGAAGCAGTCTGTTCCAACACTTCAATTCACTGTGCGAAGTGAATGGAGTGATTCTTCACTTTCTAAATGCTGTCCTTTCAGAGAAAATCACTTTCCTTTGAAAGTGCCTTAAGCTACTTACAAGCATTCACCAGAAACTCACATGCGTTTCTCTGAAAGAGAAGCAGTCTGTTCCAACACTTCAATTCACTGTGCGAAGTGAATGGAGTGTTGCTTCACTTTTTAATTATGTCCTTTCAGAGAAAATCACTTTCCTTTGAAAGTGCCTTAAGCAACTTACAAACATTCACAAGAAACACTAATGCGTTTCTATGAAAGAGAAGCACTCTGTTCCAACACTTCAATTCATTGCGCGAAGGGAATGGAGTGTTGCTTTACTTTCTAAATGCTGTCCTTTCAGAGAAAATCACTTTCCTTTGAAAGAGCCTTAAGCTACTTTCAAGCATTCAACAGAAACTCACATGCATTTCTCTGAAAGAGAAGCAGTCTGTTCCAACACTTCAATTCACTGTACAAAGTGAATGGAGTGTTGCTTCACTTTCTAAATGCTGTCCTTTCAGAGAAAATCACTTTCCTTTGAAAGTGCTTAAACTACTTTCAAGCATTCAAAAAAAACTCACATGCGTTTCTCTTAAAGAGAAGCAGTCTGTTCCAACACTTCAATTCACTGTGCGAAGTGAATGGAGTGTTGCTTCAGTTTCTAAATGCTGTCCTTTCAGAGAAAATCACTTTCCTTTGAAAGTGCCTTAGGCAACTGGCAAGCATTCACAAAAAACTCACATGCGTTTCTCTGAAAGAGAAGCAGTCTGTTCCAACACTTCAATTCACTGTGCGAAGTGAATGGAGTGTTGCTTCACTTTCTAAATGCTGTCCTTTCAGAGAAAATCACTTTCCTTTGAAAGTGCCTTAAGCTACTTACAAGCATTCACCAGAAACTCACATGCGTTTCTCTGAAAGAGAAGCAGTCTGTTCCAATACTTCAATTAAATCTGCGAAGTGAATGGAGTGTTGCTTCAATTTCTAAATGCTGTCCTTTCCGAGAAAATCACTTTCCTTTGAAAGTACCTTAAGCTACTTACAAGCATTCAACAGAAACTCACATGCATTTCTCTGAAAGAGAAGCAGTCTGTTCCAACACTTCAATTCACTGTGCGAAGTGAATGGAGTGTTTCTTCACTTTCTAAATGCTGTCCTTTCAGAGAAAATCACTTTCCTTTGAAAGTGCCTTAAGCTACTTACAAGCATTCACCAGAAACTCACATGCGTTTCTCTGAAAGAGAAGCAGTCTGTTCCAACACTTCAATTCACTGTGTGAAGTGAATGGAGTGTTGTCTCACTTTTTAAATGCTGTCCTTTCAGAGAAAATCACTTTCCTTTGAAAGTGCCTTAAGCTACTTGCAAGCATTAGGAAGAAACTCACATGCGTTTCTCTGAAAGAGAAGCAGTCTGTTCCAACACTTCAATTCACTGTGTGAAGTGAATGGAGTGTTGCCTCACTTTTTAAATGCGGTCCTTTCAGAGAAAATCACTTTCCTTTGAAAGTGCCTTAAGCTACTTACAAGCATTCAACAGAAACTCACATGCGTTTCTCTGAAAGAGAAGCAGTCTGTTCCAACACTTCAATTCAATGTGCGAAGTGAATGGAGTGTTGCTTCACTTTCTAAATGCTGTCCTTTCAGAGAAAATCACTTTCCTTTGAAAGTGCCTTAAGCTACTTACAAGCATTCAACAGAAACTCACATGCATTTCTCTGAAAGAGAAGCAGTCTGTTGCAACACTTCAATTCACTGTGCGAAGTGAATGGAGTGTTGCTTCACTTTCTAAATGCTGTTCTTTCAGAGAAAATCACTTTCCTTTGAAAGTGCCTTAAGCTACTTGCAAGCATTAGGAAGAAGCTCACATGCGTTTCTCTGAAAGAGAAGCAGTCTGTTCCAACACTTCACTTCACTGTGCGAAGTGAATGGAGTGTTGCTTCACTTTCTAAATGCTGTCCTTTCAGAGAAAATCACTTTCCTTTGAAAGTGCCTTAAGCTACTTGCAAGCATTAGGAAGAAACTCACATGCGTTTCTCTGAAAGAGAAGCAGTCTGTTCCAACACTTCAATTCACTGTGTGAAGTGAATGGAGTGTTGCCTCACTTTCTAAATGCTGTCCTTTCAGAGAAAATCACTTTCTTTTGAAAGTGCCTTAAGCTACTTGCAAGCATTAGGATAAACTCACATGCGTTTCTCTGAAAGAGAAGCAGTCTGTTCCAACACTTCAATTCACTGTGTGAAGTGAATGGAGTGTAGCCTCACTTTCTAAATGCTGTCCTTTCAGAGAAAATCACTTTCCTTTGAAAGTGCCTTAAGCTACTTGCAAGCATTAACAAGAAACACTAATGCGTTTCTACGAAAGAGAAGCACTCTGTTCCAACACTTCAATTCACAAGACGAAGTGAATGGAGTGTTGCTTCACTTTCTAAATGCTGTCCTTTCAGAGAAAATCACTTTCCTTTGAAAGTGCCTTAAGCTACTTACAAGCATTCACCAGAAACTCACATGCGTTTCTCTGAAAGAGAAGCAGTCTGTTCCAAAACTTCAATTCACTGTGCGAAGTGAATGGAGTGTTGCTTCACTTTCTAAATGCTGTCCTTTCAGAGAAAATCACTTTCCTTTGAAAGTGCCTTAAGCTACTTGCAAGCATTAGGAAGAAACTCACATGCGTTTCTCTGAAAGAGAAGCAGTCTGTTCCAACACTTCAATTCACTGTGCGAAGTGAATGGAGTGTTGCTTCACTTTCTAAATTATGTCCTTTCAGAGAAAATCACTTTCCTTTGAAAGTGCCTTAAGCAACTTACAAGCATTCACAAGAAACACTAATGCGTTTCTATGAAAGAGAAGCACTCTGTTCCAACACTTCGATTCACTGCACGAAGGGAATGGAGTGTTGCTTCACTTTCTAAATGCTGTCCTTTCAGAGAAAATCACTTTCCTTTGATAGTGCCTTAAGCTACTTGCAAGCATTAGGAAGAAACTCACATGCGTTTCTGTGAAAGAGAAGCATCTGTTCCAACACTTCAATTCACAGTGCGAAGTGACTGGAGTGTTGCTTCACTTTCTAAATTCTGTCCTTTCAGAGAAAATCACTTTCCTTTGAAAGTGCCTTAAACTACTTTCAAGCATTCACAAAAAACTCACATGCGTTTCTCTGAAGGAGAAGCAGTCTGTTCCAACACTTCAATTCACAGTGCGAAGTGAATGGAGTGTTGCTTCACTTTCTAAATGCTGTCCTTTCAGAGAAAATCACTTTCCTTTGAAAGTGCCTTAAGCTACTTACAAGCATTCAACAGAAACTCACATGCACTTCTCTGAAAGAGAAGCAGTCTGTTCCAACACTTCAATTCACTGTGCGAAGTGAATGGAGTGTTGCTTCACTTTCTAAATGCTGTCCTTTCAGAGAAAATCACTTTCCTTTGAAAGTGCCTTAAGCTACTTGCAAGCATTCACAAGAAACACTAATGCGTTTCTATGAAAGATAAGCAGTCTTTTCCAACACTTCAATTCATTGCGCGAAGGGAATGGAGTGTTGCTTTACTTTATAAATGCTGTCCTTTCAGAGAAAATCACTTTCCTTTGAAAGAGCCTTAAGCTACTTACAAGCATTCAACAGAAACTCACATGCATTTCTCTGAAAGAGAAGCAGTCTGTTCCAACACTTCAATTCACTGTACAAAGTGAATGGAGTGTTGCTTCACTTTCTAAATGCTGTCCTTTCAGAGAAAATCACTTTCCTTTGAAAGTGCCTAAGCAACTTGCAAGCATTCACAAGAAACACTAATGCGTTTCTATGAAAGAGAAGCACTATGTTCCAACACTTCAATTCACTGCACGAAGGGAATGGAGTGTTGTTTCACTTTCTAAATGCTGTCCTTTCAGAGAAAATCACTTTCCTTTTAAAGTGCCTTAAGCTACTTACAAGCATTAGGAAGAAACTCACATGCGTTTCTCTGAAAGAGAAGCAGTCTGTTCCAACACTTCAATTCACTGTGCGAAGTGAATGGAGTGTTGCATCACTTTCTAAATTCTGTCCTTTCAGAGAAAATCACTTTCCTTTGAAAGTGCCTTAAACTACTTTCAAGCATTCACAAAAAACTCACATGCGTTTCTCTTACAGAGAAGCAGTCTGTTCCAACACTTCAATTCACTGTGCGAAGTGATTGGAGTGTTGCTTCAGTTTCTAAATGCTGTCCTTTCAGAGAAAATCACTTTCCTTTGAAAGTGCCTTAAGCAACTTGCAAGCATTCACAAGAAACACTAATGCGTTTCTATGAAAGATAAGCAGTCTTTTCCAACACTTCAATTCATTGCGCGAAGGGAATGGAGTGTTGCTTTACTTTATAAATGATGTCCTTTCAGAGAAAATCACTCTCCTTTGAAAGAGCCTTAAGCTACTTACAAGCATTCAACAGAAACTCACATGCATTTCTCTGAAAGAGAAGCAGTCTGTTCCAACACTTCAATTCACTGTACAAAGTGAATGGAGTGTTGCTTCACTTTCTAAATGCTGTCCTTTCAGAGAAAATCACTTTCCTTTGAAAGAGCCTTAAGCTACTTTCAAGCATTCACAAGAAACACTAATGCGTTTCTATGAAAGAGAAGCACTATGTTCCAACACTTCAATTCACTGCACGAAGGGAATGGAGTGTTGTTTCACTTTCTAAATGCTGTCCTTTCAGAGAAAATCACTTTCCTTTTAAAGTGCCTTAAGCTACTTACAAGCATTAGGAAGAAACTCACATGCGTTTCTCTGAAAGAGAAGCAGTCTGTTCCAACACTTCAGTTCACTGTGTGAAGTGAATGCAGTGTTGCTTCACTTTCTAAATGCTGTCCTTTCAGAGAAAATCACTTTCCTTTGAAAGTGCCTTAAGCTACTAACAAGCATTCACCAGAAACTCACATGCGTTTCTCTGAAAGAGAAGCAGTCTGTTCCAATACTTCAATTCACTCTGCGAAGTGAATGGAGTGTTGCTTCACTTTCTAAGTGCTGTCCTTTCAGAGAAAATCACTTTCCTTTGAAAGTGCCTTAAGCTACTTACAAGCATTCAACAGAAACTCACATGCATTTCTCTGAAAGAGAAGCTGTCTGTTCCAACACTTCAATTCACTGTGCGAAGTGAATGGAGTGTTGCTTCACTTTCTAAATGCTGTCCTTTCAGAGAAAATCACTTTCCTTTGAAAGTGCCTTAAGCTACTTTCTAGCATTCACAGGAAACACACATGCGTTTCTCTGAAAGAGAAGCACTCTGTTCCAACACTTCAATTCACTGTGTGAAGTGAATGGAGTGTTGCCTCACTTTCTAAATGCTGTCCTTTCAGAGAAAATCACTTTCCTTTGAAAGTGCCTTAAGCTACTTACAAGCATTCAACAGAAACTCACATGCGTTTCTCTGAAAGAGAAGCAGTCTGTTCCAACACTTCAATTCAATGTGCGAAGTGAATGGAGTGTTGCTTCACTTTCTAAATGCTGTCCTTTCAGAGAAAATCACTTTCCTTTGAAAGTGCCTTAAGCTACTTGCAAGCATTAGGAAGAAACTCACATGCGTTTCTCTGAAAGAGAAGCAGTCTGTTCCAACACTTCAATTCACTGTGTGAAGTGAATAGAGGGTTGCCTCACTTTCTAAATGCTGTCCTTTCAGAGAAAATCACTTTCCTTTGAAAGTGCCTTAAGCTACTTACAAGCATTCACCAGAAACTCACATGCGTTTCTCTGAAAGAGAAGCAGTCTGTTCCAACACTTCAATTCACTGTGTGAAGTGAATAGAGTGTTGCCTCACTTTCTAAATGCTGTCCTTTCAGAGAAAATCACTTTCCTTTGAAAGTGCCTTAAGCTACTTACAAGCATTCACCAGAAACTCACATGCGTTTCTCTTAAAGAGAAGCAGTCTGTTCCAACACTTCAATTCACTGTGTGAAGTGAATAGAGTGTTGCTTCACTTACTAAATGCTGTCCTTTCAGAGAAAATCACTTTCCTTTGAAAGTGCCTTAAACTACTTTCAAGCATTCACAAAAAACTCACATGCGTTTCTCTTAAAGAGAAGCAGTCTGTTCCAACACTTCAATTCACTGTGCGAAGTGAATGGAGTGTTGCTTCACTTTCTAAATGCTGTCCTTTCAGAGAAAATCACTTTCCTTTGAAAGTGCCTTAAGCTACTTACAAGCATTCACCAGAAGCTCACATGCATTTCTCTGAAAGAGAAGCAGTCTGTTCCAATACTTCAATTCACTATGCGAAGTGAATGGAGTGTTGCTTCACTTTCTAAATGCAGTCCTTTCAGAGAAAATCACTTTCCTTTGAAAGTGCCTTAAGCTACTTACAAGCATTCGACAGAAACTCACATGCATTTCTCTGAAAGAGAAGCAATCTGTTCCAACACTTCAATTAACTGTGCAAAGTGAATGGAGTGTTGCTTCACTTTCTAAATGCTGTCCTTTCAGAGAAAATCACTTTCCTTTGAAAGTGCATTAAGCTACTTTCAAGCATTCACCAGAAACTCACATGCGTTTCTCTGAAAGAGAAGCAATCTGTTCCAACACTTCAATTCACTGTGCGAAGTGAATGGAGTGTTGCTTCACTTTCAAAATGCTGTCCTTTCAGAGAAAATCACTTTCCTTTGAAAGTGCCTTAAGCTACTTACAAGCATTTAACAGAAACTCACATGCGTTTCTCTGAAAGAGAAGCAGTCTGTTCCAACACTTCAATTCACTGTGCGAAGTGAATGGAGTGTTGCTTCACTTTCTAAATGCTGTTCTTTCAAAGAAAATCACTTTCCTTTGAAAGTGCCTTAAGCTACTTGCAAGCATTAGGAAGAAACTCACATGCGTTTCTCTGAAAGAGAAGCAGGCTGTTCCAACACTTCAATTCACTGTGCGAAGTGAATGGAGTGTTGCTTCACTTTCTAAATGCTGTCCTTTCAGAGAAAATCACTTTCCTTTGAAAGTGCCTTAAGCTACTTGCAAGCATTAGGAAGAAACTCACATGCGTTTCTCTGAAAGAGAAGCAGTCTGTTCCAACACTTCAATTCACTGTGCGAAGTGAATGGAGTGTTGCCTCACTTTCTAAATGCTGTCCTTTCAGAGAAAATCACTTTCCATTGAAAGTGCCTTAAACTACTTCCAAGCATTCACAAAAAACTCACATGCGTTTTTCTGAAAGAGAAGCAGTCTGTTCCAACACTTCAATTCTCTGTGCGAAGTGAATGGAGTGTTGCTTCACTTTCTAAATGCTGTCCTTTCAGAGAAAATCCCTTTCTTTTGAATGTGCCTTAAGCTACTTACAAGCATTCAACAGAAACTCACATGCATTTCTCTGAAAGAGAAGCAATCTGTTCCAAAACTTCAATTCTCTGTGCGAAGTGAATGGAGTGTTGCTTCACTTTCTAAATGCTGTCCTTTCAGAGAAAATCACTTTCCTTTGAAAGTGCCTTAAGCAACTTCAAAGCATTCACAAGAAACCCTAATGCGTTTCTATGAAAGAGAAGCACTCTGTTCCAACACTTCAATTCACTGCACGAAGGGAATGGAGTGTTGCTTCACTTTCTAAATGCTGTCCTTTCAGAGAAAATCACTTTCCTTTGCAAGTGCCTTAAGCTACTTAAAAGCATTCACCAGAAACTCACATGCGTTTCTCTGAAAGAGAAGCAGTCTGTTCCAACACTTCAATTCACTGTGCGAAGTGAATGGAGTGTTGCTTCACTTTCTAAATGCTGTCCAATCAGAGAAAATCACTTTCCTTTGAAAGTGCCTTAAGCAACTTGCAAGCATTAGGAAGAAACTCACATGCGTTTCTCTGAAAGAGAAGCATCTGTTCCAACACTTCAATTCACTGTGCGAAGTGAATGGAGTGTTGCTTCACTTTCTAAATGCTGTCCTTTCAGAGAAAATCACTTTCCTTTGAAAGTGCCTTAAGCTACTTGCAAGCATTAGGAAGAAACTCACATGCGTTTCTCTGAAAGAGAAGCAGTCTGTTCCAACACTTCAATTCACTGTGCGAAGTGAATGGAGTGTTGCTTCACTTTCTAAATGCTGTCCTTTCAGAGAAAATCACTTTCCTTTGCAAGTGCCTTAAGCTACTTAAAAGCATTCACCAGAAACTCACATGCGTTTCTCTGAAAGAGAAGCATCTGTTCCAACACTTCAATTCACTGTGCGAAGTGAATGGAGTGTTGCTTCACTTTCTAAATTCTGTCCTTTCAGAGAAAATCACTTTCCTTTGAAAGTGCCTTAAACTACTTTCAAGCATTCACAAAAAACTCCCATGCGTTTCTCTGAAAGAGAAGCAGTCTGTTCCAACACTTCAATTCACAATGCGAAGTGAATGGAGTGTTGCTTCAGTTTCTAAATGCTGTCCTTTCAGAGAAAATCACTTTCCTTTGAAAGTGCCTTAAGCTACTTGCAAGCATTCACAAGAAACACTAATGCGTTTCTATGAAAGAGAAGCAGTCTCTTCCAATACTTCAATTCACTCTGCGAAGTGAATGGAGTGTTGCTTCACTTTCTAAATGCTGTCCTTTCAGAGAAAATCACTTTCCTTTGAAAGTGCCTTAAGCTACTTACAAGCATTCAACAGAAACTCACATGCATTTCTCTGAAAGAGAAGCAGTCTGTTCCAACACTTCAATTCACTGTGCGAAGTGAATGGAGTGTTGCTTCACTTTCTAAATGCTGTCCTTTCAGAGAAAATCACTTTCCTTTGAAAGTGCCTTAAGCTACTTACAAGCATTCACCAGAAACTCACATGCGTTTCTCTGAAAGAGAAGCAGTCTGTTCCAACATTTCAATTCACTGTGCGAAGTGAATGGAGTGTTGCTTCACTTTCTAAATGCTGTCCTTTCGGAGAAAATCACTTTCCTTTGAAAGTGCCTTAAGCTACTTGCAAGCATTTGGAAGAAACTCACAAGCGTTTCTCTGAAAGAGAAGCAGACTGTTCCAACACTTCAATTCACTGTGCGAAGTGAATGGAGTGTTGCTTCACTTTCTAAATGCTGTCCTTTCAGAGAAAATCACTTTCCTATGAAAGCGCCTTCAGCTACTTGCAAGCATTAGGAAGAAACTCTCATGCGTTTCTCTGAAAGAGAAGCAGTCTGTTCCAACACTTCAATTCACTGTGTGAAGTGAATGAAGTGTTGCCTCACTTTCTAAATGCTGTCCTTTCAGAGAAAATCACTTTCCTTTGAATGTGCCTTAAGCTACTTACAAGCATTCACCAGAAACTCACATGCGTTTCTCTGAAAGAGAAGCAGTCTGTTCCAACACTTCAATTCAATGTGCGAAGTGAATGGAGTGTTGCTTCACTTTCTAAATGCTGTCCTTTCAGAGAAAATCACTTTCCTTTGAAAGTGCCTTAAGCTACTAACAAGCATTCAACAGAAACTCCCATGCATTTCTCTGAAAGAGAAGCAGTCTGTTCCAACACTTCAATTCACTGTGCGAAGTGAATGGAGTGTTGCTTCAGTTTCTAAATGCTGTCCTTTCAGAGAAAATCACTTTCCTTTGAAAGTGCCTTAAGCAACTTGCAAGCATTCACAAGAAACACTAATGCGTTCCTATGAAAGAGAAGCACTCTGTTCCAACACTTCAATTCACTGCACGAAGAGAATGGAGTGTTGCTTCACTTTCTAAATGCTGTCCTTTCAGAGAAAATCACTTTCCTTTGAAAGTGCCTTAAGCTACTTACAAGCATTCACCAGAAACTCACATGCGTTTCTCTGAAAGAGACGCAGTCGGTTCCAACACTTCAATTCACTGTGCAAAGTGAATGGAGTGTTGCTTCACTTTCTAAATGCTGTCCTTTCAGAGAAAATCCCTTTCCTTTGAATGTGCCTTAAGCTACTTACAAGCATTGACCAGAAACTCACATGCGTTTCTCTGAAAGAGAAGCAGTCTCTTCCAATACTTCAATTCACTCTGCGAAGTGAATGGAGTGTTGCTTCACTTTCTAAATGCTGTCCTTTCAGAGAAAATCACTTTCCTTTGAAAGTGCCTTAAGCTACTTACAAGCATTCAACAGAAACTCACATGCATTTCTCTGAAAGGGAAGCAGTCTGTTCCAACACTTCAATTCACTGTGCAAAGTGAATGGAGTGTTGCTTCACTTTCTAAATGCTGTCCTTTCAGAGAAAATCACTTTCCTTTGAAAGTGCCTTAAGCTACTTACAAGCATTCACCAGAAACTCACATGCGTTTTTCTGAAAGAGAAGCAGTCTGTTCCAACACTTCAATTCACTGTGCGAAGTGAATGGAGTGTTGCTTCACTTTCTAAATGCTGTCCTTTCAGAGAAAATCACTTTCCTTTGAAAGTGCCTTAAGCTACTTACAAGCATTAGGAAGAAACTCACATGCGTTTCTCTGAAAGAGAAGCAGTCTGTTCCAACACTTCAATTCACTGTGCGAAGTGAATGGAGTGTTGCATCACTTTCTAAATTCTGTCCTTTCAGAGAAAATCACTTTCCTTTGAAAGTGCCTTAAACTACTTTCAAGCATTCACAAAAAACTCACATGCGTTTCCCTTAAAGAGAAGCAGTCTGTTCCAACACTTCAATTCACTGTGCGAAGTGAATGGAGTGTTGCTTCAGTTTCTAAATGCTGTCCTTTCAGAGAAAATCACTTTCCTTTGAAAGTGCCTTAAGCAACTTGCAAGCATTCACCAGAAACTCACATGCGATTCTCTGAAAGAGAAGCAGTCTGTTCCAACATTTCAATTCACTGTGCGAAGTGAATGGAGTGTTGCTTCACTTTCTAAATGCTGTCCTTTCAGAGAAAATCACTTTCCTTTGAAAGTGCCTTAAGCTACTTGCAAGCATTAGGAAGAAACTCACATGCGTTTCTCTGAAAGAGAAGCAGTCTGTTCCAACACTTCAATTCACTGTGCAAAGTGAATGGAGTGTTGCTTCACTTTCTAAATGCTGGCCTTTCAGAGAAAATCACTTTCCTTTGAAAGTGCCTTAAGCTACTTACAAGCATTCACCAGAAACGCACATGCGTTTCTCTGAAAGAGAAGCAGTCTGTTCCAACACTTCAATTCACTGTGCGAAGTGAATGGAGTGTTGCTTCACTTTCTAAATGCTGTCCTTTCAGAGAAAATCACTTTCCTTTGAAAGTGCCTTAAGCTACTTGCACGCATTAGGAAGAAACTCACATGCGTTTCTCTGAAAGAGAAGCAGACTGTTCCAACACTTCAATTCACTGTGCAAAGTGAATGGAGTGTTGCTTCACTTTCTAAATGCTGTCCTTTCAGAGAAAATCACTTTCCTTTGAAAGTGCCTTAAGCTACTTGCAAGCATTAGGAAGAAACTCTCATGCGTTTCTCTGAAAGAGAAGCAGTCTGTTCCAACACTTCAATTCACTGTGTGAAGTGAATGGAGTGTTGCCTCACTTTCTAAATGCTGTCCTTTCAGACAAAATCACTTTCCTTTGAAAGTGCCTTAAGCTACTAACAAGCATTCAACAGAAACTCACATGCATTTCTCTGAAAGAGAAGCAGACTGTTCCAACACTTCAATTCACTGTGCGAAGTGAATGGAGTGTTGCTTCACTTTCTAAATGCTGTCCTTTCAGAGAAAATCACTTTCCTTTGAAAGTGCCTTAAGCTACTTACAAGCATTCACCAGAAACTCATATGCGTTTCTCTGAAAGAGAAGCAGTCTGTTCCAACACTTCAATTCACTGTGCGAAGTGAATGGAGTGTTGCTTCACTTTCTAAATGCTGTCCTTTCAGAGAAAATCACTTTCCTTTGAAAGTGCCTTAAGCTACTAACAAGCATTCAACAGAAACTCACATGCATTTCTCTGAAAGAGAAGCAGTCTGTTCCAACACTTCAATTCACTGTGCGAAGTGAATGGAGTGTTGCTTCACTTTCTAAATTCTGTCCTTTCAGAGAAAATCACTTACCTTTGAAATTGCCTTAAGCAACTTGCAAGCATTCACAAGAAACACTAATGCGTTTATATGAAAGAGAAGCACTCTGTTCCAACACCTCAATTCACTGCACGAAGGGAAGGGAGTGTTGCTTCACTTTCTAAATGCTGTCCTTTCAGAGAAAATCACTTTCCTTTGAAAGTGCCTTAAGCTACTTACAAGCATTCACCAGAAACTCACATGCGTTTCTCTGAAAGAGAAGCAGTCTGTTCCAACACTTCAATTCACTGTGCGAAGTGAATGGAGTGTTGCTTCACTTTCTAAATGCTGTCCTTTCAGAGAAAATCACTTTCCTTTGAAAGTGCCTTAAGCTACTTGTAAGCATTAGGAAGAAACTCACATGCGTTTCTCTGAAAGAGAAGCAGTCTGTTTCCACACTTCAATTCACTGTGCGAAGTGAATGGAGTGTTGCCTCACTTTCTAAATGCTGTCCTTTCAGAGAAAATCACTTTCCTTTGAAAGTGACTTAAACTACTTTCAAGCATTCATAAAAAACTCACATGCATTTCTCTGAAAGAGAAGCAGTCTGTTCCAACACTTCAATTCACTGTGAGAAGTGAATGGAGTGTTGCTTCACTTTCTAAATGCTGTCCTTTCAGAGAAAATCACTTTCCTTTGATAGTGCCTTAAGCTACTTGCAAGCATTAGGAAGAAACTCACATGCGATTCTCTGAAAGAGAAGCAGTCTGTTCCAACACTTCAATTCACTGTGTGAAGTGAATAGAGTGTTGCCTCACTTTCTAAATGCTGTCCTTTCAGAGAAAATCACTTTCCTTTGAAAGTGCCTTAAGCTACATGCAAGCATTAGGAAGAAACTCACATGCGTTCCTCTGAAAGAGAAGCAGTCTGTTCCAACACTTCAATTCACTGTGCGAAGTGAATGGAGTGTTGCATCACTTTCTAAATGCTGTCCTTTCAGAGAAAATCACTTTCCATTGAAAGTGCCTTAAACTACTTTCAAGCATTCACAAAAAACTCACATGCGTTTCTCTTAAAGAGAAGCAGTCTGTTTTAACACTTCAATTCACTGTGCGAAGTGAATGGAGTGTTGCTTCAGTTTCTAAATGCTGTCCTTTCAGAGAAAATCACTTTCCTTTGAAAGTGCCTTAAGCAACTTGCAAGAATTCACAAGAAACTCACATGCGTTTCTCTGAAAGAGAAGCAGTCTGTTCCAACACTTCAATTCACTGTGCGAAGTGAATGGAGTGTTGCTTCACTTTCTAAATGCTGTCCTTTCAGAGAAAATCACTTTCCTTTGCAAGTGCCTTAAGCTACTTAAAAGCATTCACCAGAAACTCACATGCGTTTCTCTGAAAGAGAAGCATCTGTTCCAACACTTCAATTCACTGTGCGAAGTGAATGGAGTGTTGCTTCACTTTCTAAATTCTGTCCTTTCAGAGAAAATCACTTTCCTTTGAAAGTGCCTTAAACTACTTTCAAGCATTCACAAAAAACTCCCATGCGTTTCTCTGAAAGAGAAGCAGTCTGTTCCAACACTTCAATTCACAATGCGAAGTGAATGGAGTGTTGCTTCAGTTTCTAAATGCTGTCCTTTCAGAGAAAATCACTTTCCTTTGAAAGTGCCTTAAGCTACTTGCAAGCATTCACAAGAAACACTAATGCGTTTCTATGAAAGAGAAGCAGTCTCTTCCAATACTTCAATTCACTCTGCGAAGTGAATGGAGTGTTGCTTCACTTTCTAAATGCTGTCCTTTCAGAGAAAATCACTTTCCTTTGAAAGTGCCTTAAGCTACTTACAAGCATTCAACAGAAACTCACATGCATTTCTCTGAAAGAGAAGCAGTCTGTTCCAACACTTCAATTCACTGTGCGAAGTGAATGGAGTGTTGCTTCACTTTCTAAATGCTGTCCTTTCAGAGAAAATCACTTTCCTTTGAAAGTGCCTTAAGCTACTTACAAGCATTCACCAGAAACTCACATGCGTTTCTCTGAAAGAGAAGCAGTCTGTTCCAACATTTCAATTCACTGTGCGAAGTGAATGGAGTGTTGCTTCACTTTCTAAATGCTGTCCTTTCGGAGAAAATCACTTTCCTTTGAAAGTGCCTTAAGCTACTTGCAAGCATTTGGAAGAAACTCACAAGCGTTTCTCTGAAAGAGAAGCAGACTGTTCCAACACTTCAATTCACTGTGCGAAGTGAATGGAGTGTTGCTTCACTTTCTAAATGCTGTCCTTTCAGAGAAAATCACTTTCCTATGAAAGCGCCTTCAGCTACTTGCAAGCATTAGGAAGAAACTCTCATGCGTTTCTCTGAAAGAGAAGCAGTCTGTTCCAACACTTCAATTCACTGTGTGAAGTGAATGAAGTGTTGCCTCACTTTCTAAATGCTGTCCTTTCAGAGAAAATCACTTTCCTTTGAATGTGCCTTAAGCTACTTACAAGCATTCACCAGAAACTCACATGCGTTTCTCTGAAAGAGAAGCAGTCTGTTCCAACACTTCAATTCAATGTGCGAAGTGAATGGAGTGTTGCTTCACTTTCTAAATGCTGTCCTTTCAGAGAAAATCACTTTCCTTTGAAAGTGCCTTAAGCTACTAACAAGCATTCAACAGAAACTCCCATGCATTTCTCTGAAAGAGAAGCAGTCTGTTCCAACACTTCAATTCACTGTGCGAAGTGAATGGAGTGTTGCTTCAGTTTCTAAATGCTGTCCTTTCAGAGAAAATCACTTTCCTTTGAAAGTGCCTTAAGCAACTTGCAAGCATTCACAAGAAACACTAATGCGTTCCTATGAAAGAGAAGCACTCTGTTCCAACACTTCAATTCACTGCACGAAGAGAATGGAGTGTTGCTTCACTTTCTAAATGCTGTCCTTTCAGAGAAAATCACTTTCCTTTGAAAGTGCCTTAAGCTACTTACAAGCATTCACCAGAAACTCACATGCGTTTCTCTGAAAGAGACGCAGTCGGTTCCAACACTTCAATTCACTGTGCAAAGTGAATGGAGTGTTGCTTCACTTTCTAAATGCTGTCCTTTCAGAGAAAATCCCTTTCCTTTGAATGTGCCTTAAGCTACTTACAAGCATTGACCAGAAACTCACATGCGTTTCTCTGAAAGAGAAGCAGTCTCTTCCAATACTTCAATTCACTCTGCGAAGTGAATGGAGTGTTGCTTCACTTTCTAAATGCTGTCCTTTCAGAGAAAATCACTTTCCTTTGAAAGTGCCTTAAGCTACTTACAAGCATTCAACAGAAACTCACATGCATTTCTCTGAAAGGGAAGCAGTCTGTTCCAACACTTCAATTCACTGTGCAAAGTGAATGGAGTGTTGCTTCACTTTCTAAATGCTGTCCTTTCAGAGAAAATCACTTTCCTTTGAAAGTGCCTTAAGCTACTTACAAGCATTCACCAGAAACTCACATGCGTTTTTCTGAAAGAGAAGCAGTCTGTTCCAACACTTCAATTCACTGTGCGAAGTGAATGGAGTGTTGCTTCACTTTCTAAATGCTGTCCTTTCAGAGAAAATCACTTTCCTTTGAAAGTGCCTTAAGCTACTTACAAGCATTAGGAAGAAACTCACATGCGTTTCTCTGAAAGAGAAGCAGTCTGTTCCAACACTTCAATTCACTGTGCGAAGTGAATGGAGTGTTGCATCACTTTCTAAATTCTGTCCTTTCAGAGAAAATCACTTTCCTTTGAAAGTGCCTTAAACTACTTTCAAGCATTCACAAAAAACTCACATGCGTTTCCCTTAAAGAGAAGCAGTCTGTTCCAACACTTCAATTCACTGTGCGAAGTGAATGGAGTGTTGCTTCAGTTTCTAAATGCTGTCCTTTCAGAGAAAATCACTTTCCTTTGAAAGTGCCTTAAGCAACTTGCAAGCATTCACCAGAAACTCACATGCGATTCTCTGAAAGAGAAGCAGTCTGTTCCAACATTTCAATTCACTGTGCGAAGTGAATGGAGTGTTGCTTCACTTTCTAAATGCTGTCCTTTCAGAGAAAATCACTTTCCTTTGAAAGTGCCTTAAGCTACTTGCAAGCATTAGGAAGAAACTCACATGCGTTTCTCTGAAAGAGAAGCAGTCTGTTCCAACACTTCAATTCACTGTGCAAAGTGAATGGAGTGTTGCTTCACTTTCTAAATGCTGGCCTTTCAGAGAAAATCACTTTCCTTTGAAAGTGCCTTAAGCTACTTACAAGCATTCACCAGAAACGCACATGCGTTTCTCTGAAAGAGAAGCAGTCTGTTCCAACACTTCAATTCACTGTGCGAAGTGAATGGAGTGTTGCTTCACTTTCTAAATGCTGTCCTTTCAGAGAAAATCACTTTCCTTTGAAAGTGCCTTAAGCTACTTGCACGCATTAGGAAGAAACTCACATGCGTTTCTCTGAAAGAGAAGCAGACTGTTCCAACACTTCAATTCACTGTGCAAAGTGAATGGAGTGTTGCTTCACTTTCTAAATGCTGTCCTTTCAGAGAAAATCACTTTCCTTTGAAAGTGCCTTAAGCTACTTGCAAGCATTAGGAAGAAACTCTCATGCGTTTCTCTGAAAGAGAAGCAGTCTGTTCCAACACTTCAATTCACTGTGTGAAGTGAATGGAGTGTTGCCTCACTTTCTAAATGCTGTCCTTTCAGACAAAATCACTTTCCTTTGAAAGTGCCTTAAGCTACTAACAAGCATTCAACAGAAACTCACATGCATTTCTCTGAAAGAGAAGCAGACTGTTCCAACACTTCAATTCACTGTGCGAAGTGAATGGAGTGTTGCTTCACTTTCTAAATGCTGTCCTTTCAGAGAAAATCACTTTCCTTTGAAAGTGCCTTAAGCTACTTACAAGCATTCACCAGAAACTCATATGCGTTTCTCTGAAAGAGAAGCAGTCTGTTCCAACACTTCAATTCACTGTGCGAAGTGAATGGAGTGTTGCTTCACTTTCTAAATGCTGTCCTTTCAGAGAAAATCACTTTCCTTTGAAAGTGCCTTAAGCTACTAACAAGCATTCAACAGAAACTCACATGCATTTCTCTGAAAGAGAAGCAGTCTGTTCCAACACTTCAATTCACTGTGCGAAGTGAATGGAGTGTTGCTTCACTTTCTAAATTCTGTCCTTTCAGAGAAAATCACTTACCTTTGAAATTGCCTTAAGCAACTTGCAAGCATTCACAAGAAACACTAATGCGTTTATATGAAAGAGAAGCACTCTGTTCCAACACCTCAATTCACTGCACGAAGGGAAGGGAGTGTTGCTTCACTTTCTAAATGCTGTCCTTTCAGAGAAAATCACTTTCCTTTGAAAGTGCCTTAAGCTACTTACAAGCATTCACCAGAAACTCACATGCGTTTCTCTGAAAGAGAAGCAGTCTGTTCCAACACTTCAATTCACTGTGCGAAGTGAATGGAGTGTTGCTTCACTTTCTAAATGCTGTCCTTTCAGAGAAAATCACTTTCCTTTGAAAGTGCCTTAAGCTACTTGTAAGCATTAGGAAGAAACTCACATGCGTTTCTCTGAAAGAGAAGCAGTCTGTTTCCACACTTCAATTCACTGTGCGAAGTGAATGGAGTGTTGCCTCACTTTCTAAATGCTGTCCTTTCAGAGAAAATCACTTTCCTTTGAAAGTGACTTAAACTACTTTCAAGCATTCATAAAAAACTCACATGCATTTCTCTGAAAGAGAAGCAGTCTGTTCCAACACTTCAATTCACTGTGAGAAGTGAATGGAGTGTTGCTTCACTTTCTAAATGCTGTCCTTTCAGAGAAAATCACTTTCCTTTGATAGTGCCTTAAGCTACTTGCAAGCATTAGGAAGAAACTCACATGCGATTCTCTGAAAGAGAAGCAGTCTGTTCCAACACTTCAATTCACTGTGTGAAGTGAATAGAGTGTTGCCTCACTTTCTAAATGCTGTCCTTTCAGAGAAAATCACTTTCCTTTGAAAGTGCCTTAAGCTACATGCAAGCATTAGGAAGAAACTCACATGCGTTCCTCTGAAAGAGAAGCAGTCTGTTCCAACACTTCAATTCACTGTGCGAAGTGAATGGAGTGTTGCATCACTTTCTAAATGCTGTCCTTTCAGAGAAAATCACTTTCCATTGAAAGTGCCTTAAACTACTTTCAAGCATTCACAAAAAACTCACATGCGTTTCTCTTAAAGAGAAGCAGTCTGTTTTAACACTTCAATTCACTGTGCGAAGTGAATGGAGTGTTGCTTCAGTTTCTAAATGCTGTCCTTTCAGAGAAAATCACTTTCCTTTGAAAGTGCCTTAAGCAACTTGCAAGAATTCACAAGAAACTCACATGCGTTTCTCTGAAAGAGAAGCAGTCTGTTCCAACACTTCAATTCACTGTGGGAAGTGAATGGAGTGTTGCTTCACTTTCTAAATGCTGTCCTTTCAGAGAAAATCACTTTCCTTTGAAAGTGCCTTAAGCTACTTACAAGCATTCACCAGAAACTCACATGCGTTTCTCTGAAAGAGAAGCACTCTGTTCCAATACTTCAGTTCACTCTGCGAAGTGAATGGAGTGTTGCTTCACTTTCTAAATGCTGTCCTTTCAGAGAAAATCACTTTCCTTTGAAAGTGCCTTAAGCTACTTACAAGCATTCAACAGAAACTCACATGCATTTCTCTGAAAGAGAAGCAGTCTGTTCCAACCCTTCAATTCACTGTGAGAAGTGAATGGAGTGTTGCTTCACTTTCTAAATGCTGTCCTTTCAGAGAAAATCACTTTCCTTTGAAAGTGCCTTAAGCTACTTACAAGCATTCACCAGAAACTCACATGCGATTCTCTGAAAGAGAAGCAGTCTGTTCCAACATTTCAATTCACTGTGCGAAGTGAATGGAGTGTTGCTTCACTTTCTAAATGCTGTCCTTTCAGAGAAAATCACTTTCCTTTGAAAGTGCCTTAAGCTACTTGCAAGCATTAGGAAGAAACTCACATGCGTTTCTCTGAAAGAGAAGCAGTCTGTTCCAACACTTCAATTCACTGTGCGAAGTGAATGGAGTGTTGCTTCACTTTCTAAATGCTGGCCTTTCAGAGAAAATCACTTTCCTTTGAAAGTGCCGTAAGCTACTTGCAAGCATTCACCAGAAACTCACATGCGTTTCTCTGAAAGAGAAGCAGTCTGTTCCAACACTTCAATTCACTGTGCGAAGTGAATGGAGTGTTGCTTCACTTTCTAAATGCTGTCCTTTCAGAGAAAATCACTTTCCTTTGAAAGTGCCTTAAGCTACTTGCAAGCATTAGGAAGAAACTCACATGCGTTTCTCTGAAAGAGAAGCAGACTGTTCCAACACTTCAATTCACTGTGCGAAGTGAATGGAGTGTTGCTTCACTTTCTAAATGCTGTCCTTTCAGAGAAAATCACTTTCCTTTGAAAGTGCCTTAAGCTACTTGCAAGCATTAGGAAGAAACTCTCATGCGTTTCTCTGAAAGAGAAGCAGTCTGTTCCAACACTTCAATTCACTGTGTGAAGTGAATGGAGTGTTGTTTCACTTTCTAAATGCTGTCCTTTCAGACAAAATCACTTTCCTTTCAAAGTGCCTTAAGCTACTTACAAGCATTCACCAGAAACTCATATGCGTTTCTCTGAAAGAGAAGCAGTCTGTTCCAACACTTCAATTCACTGTGCGAAGTGAATGGAGTGTTGCTTCACTTTCTAAATTCTGTCCTTTCAGAGAAAATCACTTTCCTTTAAAAGTGCCTTAAGCAACTTGCAAGCATTCACAAGAAACACTAATGCGTTTATATGAAAGAGAAGCACTCTGTTCCAACACTTCAATTCACTGCACGAAGGGAAGGGAGTGTTGCTTCACTTTCTAAATGCTGTCCTTTCAGAGAAAATCACTTTCCTTTGAAAGTGCCTTAAGCTACTTACAAGCATTCACCAGAAACTCACATGCGTTTCTCTGAAAGAGAAGCAGTCGGTTCCAACACTTCAATTCACTGTGTGAAGTGAATAGAGTGTTGCCTCACTTTCTAAATGCTGTCCTTTCAGAGAAAATCACTTTCCTTTGAAAGTGCCTTAAGCTACTTGCAAGCATTAGGAAGAAACTCTCATGCGTTTCTCTGAAAGAGAAGCAGTCTGTTCCAACACTTCAATTCACTGTGTGAAGTGAATGGAGTGTTGCCTCACTTTCTAAATGCTGTCCTTTCTGACAAAATCACTTTCCTTTGAAAATGCCTTAAGCTACTTACAAGCATTCACCAGAAACTCATATGCGTTTCTCTGAAAGAGAAGCAGTCTGTTCCAACACTTCAATTCAATGTGCGAAGTGAATGGAGTGTTGCTTCACTTTCTAAATGCTGTCCTTTCAGAGAAAATCACTTTCCTTTGAAAGTGCCTTAAGCTACTAACAAGCATTCAACAGAAACTCACATGCATTTCTCTGAAAGAGAAGCAGTCTGTTCCAACACTTCAATTCACTGTGCGAAGTGTATGGAGTGTTGCTTCACTTTCTAAATTCTGTCCTTTCAGAGAAAATCACTTTCCTTTGAAAGTGCCTTAAGCAACTTGCAAGCATTCACAAGAAACACTAATGCGTTTATATGAAAGAGAAGCACTCTGTTCCAACACTTCAATTCACTGTGCGAAGTGAATGGAGTGTTGCCTCACTTTCTAAATGCTGTCCTTTCAGAGAAAATCACTTTCCTTTGAAAGTGCCTTAAGCTACTTGTAAGCATTAGGAAGAAACTCACATGCGTTTCTCTGAAAGAGAAGCAGACTGTTCCAACACTTCAATTCACTGTGCGAAGTGAATGGAGTGTTGCTTCACTTTCTAAATGCTGTCCTTTCAGAGAAAATCACTTTCCTATGAAAGTGCCTTCAGCTACTTGCAAGCATTAGGAAGAAACTCTCATGCGTTTCTCTGAAAGAGAAGCAGTCTGTTCCAACACTTCAATTCACTGTGTGAAGTGAATGGAGTGTTGCCTCACTTTCTAAATGCTGTCCTTTCAGAGAAAATCACTTTCCTTTGAATGTGCCTTAAGCTACTTACAAGCATTAACCAGAAACTCACATGCGTTTCTCTGAAAGAGAAGCAGTCTGTTCCAACACTTCAATTCACTGTGCGAAGTGAATGGAGTGTTGCTTCACTTTCTAAATGCTGTCCTTTCAGAGAAAATCACTTTCCTTTGAAAGTGCCTTAAGCTACTTGTAAGCATTAGGAAGAAACTCACATGCGTTTCTCTGAAAGAGAAGCAGTCTGTTTCCACACTTCAATTCACTGTGCGAAGTGAATGGAGTGTTGCCTCACTTTCTAAATGCTGTCCTTTCAGAGAAAATCACTTTCCTTTGAAAGTGACTTAAACTACTTTCAAGCATTCATAAAAAACTCACATGCATTTCTCTGAAAGAGAAGCAGTCTGTTCCAACACTTCAATTCACTGTGAGAAGTGAATGGAGTGTTGCTTCACTTTCTAAATGCTGTCCTTTCAGAGAAAATCACTTTCCTTTGATAGTGCCTTAAGCTACTTGCAAGCATTAGGAAGAAACTCACATGCGATTCTCTGAAAGAGAAGCAGTCTGTTCCAACACTTCAATTCACTGTGTGAAGTGAATAGAGTGTTGCCTCACTTTCTAAATGCTGTCCTTTCAGAGAAAATCACTTTCCTTTGAAAGTGCCTTAAGCTACATGCAAGCATTAGGAAGAAACTCACATGCGTTTCTCTGAAAGAGAAGCAGTCTGTTCCAACACTTCAATTCACTGTGCGAAGTGAATGGAGTGTTGCATCACTTTCTAAATGCTGTCCTTTCAGAGAAAATCACTTTCCATTGAAAGTGCCTTAAACTACTTTCAAGCATTCACAAAAAACTCACATGCGTTTCTCTTAAAGAGAAGCAGTCTGTTTTAACACTTCAATTCACTGTGCGAAGTGAATGGAGTGTTGCTTCAGTTTCTAAATGCTGTCCTTTCAGAGAAAATCACTTTCCTTTGAAAGTGCCTTAAGCAACTTGCAAGAATTCACAAGAAACTCACATGCGTTTCTCTGAAAGAGAAGCAGTCTGTTCCAACACTTCAATTCACTGTGGGAAGTGAATGGAGTGTTGCTTCACTTTCTAAATGCTGTCCTTTCAGAGAAAATCACTTTCCTTTGAAAGTGCCTTAAGCTACTTACAAGCATTCACCAGAAACTCACATGCGTTTCTCTGAAAGAGAAGCACTCTGTTCCAATACTTCAGTTCACTCTGCGAAGTGAATGGAGTGTTGCTTCACTTTCTAAATGCTGTCCTTTCAGAGAAAATCACTTTCCTTTGAAAGTGCCTTAAGCTACTTACAAGCATTCAACAGAAACTCACATGCATTTCTCTGAAAGAGAAGCAGTCTGTTCCAACCCTTCAATTCACTGTGAGAAGTGAATGGAGTGTTGCTTCACTTTCTAAATGCTGTCCTTTCAGAGAAAATCACTTTCCTTTGAAAGTGCCTTAAGCTACTTACAAGCATTCACCAGAAACTCACATGCGATTCTCTGAAAGAGAAGCAGTCTGTTCCAACATTTCAATTCACTGTGCGAAGTGAATGGAGTGTTGCTTCACTTTCTAAATGCTGTCCTTTCAGAGAAAATCACTTTCCTTTGAAAGTGCCTTAAGCTACTTGCAAGCATTAGGAAGAAACTCACATGCGTTTCTCTGAAAGAGAAGCAGTCTGTTCCAACACTTCAATTCACTGTGCGAAGTGAATGGAGTGTTGCTTCACTTTCTAAATGCTGGCCTTTCAGAGAAAATCACTTTCCTTTGAAAGTGCCTTAAGCTACTTGCAAGCATTCACCAGAAACTCACATGCGTTTCTCTGAAAGAGAAGCAGTCTGTTCCAACACTTCAATTCACTGTGCGAAGTGAATGGAGTGTTGCTTCACTTTCTAAATGCTGTCCTTTCAGAGAAAATCACTTTCCTTTGAAAGTGCCTTAAGCTACTTGCAAGCATTAGGAAGAAACTCACATGCGTTTCTCTGAAAGAGAAGCAGACTGTTCCAACACTTCAATTCACTGTGCGAAGTGAATGGAGTGTTGCTTCACTTTCTAAATGCTGTCCTTTCAGAGAAAATCACTTTCCTTTGAAAGTGCCTTAAGCTACTTGCAAGCATTAGGAAGAAACTCTCATGCGTTTCTCTGAAAGAGAAGCAGTCTGTTCCAACACTTCAATTCACTGTGTGAAGTGAATGGAGTGTTGTTTCACTTTCTAAATGCTGTCCTTTCAGACAAAATCACTTTCCTTTCAAAGTGCCTTAAGCTACTTACAAGCATTCACCAGAAACTCATATGCGTTTCTCTGAAAGAGAAGCAGTCTGTTCCAACACTTCAATTCACTGTGCGAAGTGAATGGAGTGTTGCTTCACTTTCTAAATTCTGTCCTTTCAGAGAAAATCACTTTCCTTTAAAAGTGCCTTAAGCAACTTGCAAGCATTCACAAGAAACACTAATGCGTTTATATGAAAGAGAAGCACTCTGTTCCAACACTTCAATTCACTGCACGAAGGGAAGGGAGTGTTGCTTCACTTTCTAAATGCTGTCCTTTCAGAGAAAATCACTTTCCTTTGAAAGTGCCTTAAGCTACTTACAAGCATTCACCAGAAACTCACATGCGTTTCTCTGAAAGAGAAGCAGTCGGTTCCAACACTTCAATTCACTGTGTGAAGTGAATAGAGTGTTGCCTCACTTTCTAAATGCTGTCCTTTCAGAGAAAATCACTTTCCTTTGAAAGTGCCTTAAGCTACTTGCAAGCATTAGGAAGAAACTCTCATGCGTTTCTCTGAAAGAGAAGCAGTCTGTTCCAACACTTCAATTCACTGTGTGAAGTGAATGGAGTGTTGCCTCACTTTCTAAATGCTGTCCTTTCTGACAAAATCACTTTCCTTTGAAAATGCCTTAAGCTACTTACAAGCATTCACCAGAAACTCATATGCGTTTCTCTGAAAGAGAAGCAGTCTGTTCCAACACTTCAATTCAATGTGCGAAGTGAATGGAGTGTTGCTTCACTTTCTAAATGCTGTCCTTTCAGAGAAAATCACTTTCCTTTGAAAGTGCCTTAAGCTACTAACAAGCATTCAACAGAAACTCACATGCATTTCTCTGAAAGAGAAGCAGTCTGTTCCAACACTTCAATTCACTGTGCGAAGTGTATGGAGTGTTGCTTCACTTTCTAAATTCTGTCCTTTCAGAGAAAATCACTTTCCTTTGAAAGTGCCTTAAGCAACTTGCAAGCATTCACAAGAAACACTAATGCGTTTATATGAAAGAGAAGCACTCTGTTCCAACACTTCAATTCACTGCACGAAGGGAAGGGAGTGTTGCTTCACTTTCTAAATGCTGTCCTTTCAGAGAAAATCACTTTCCTTTGAAAGTGCCTTAAGCTACTTGTAAGCATTAGGAAGAAACTCACATGCGTTTCTCTGAAAGAGAAGCAGTCTGTTCCAACACTTCAATTCACTGTGCGAAGTGAATGGAGTGTTGCTTCACTTTCTAAATGCTGTCCTTTCAGAGAAAATCACTTTCCTATGAAAGTGCCTTCAGCTACTTGCAAGCATTAGGAAGAAACTCTCATGCGTTTCTCTGAAAGAGAAGCAGTCTGTTCCAACACTTCAATTCACTGTGTGAAGTGAATGGAGTGTTGCCTCACTTTCTAAATGCTGTCCTTTCAGAGAAAATCACTTTCCTTTGAATGTGCCTTAAGCTACTTACAAGCATTCACCAGAAACTCACATGCGTTTCTCTGAAAGAGAAGCAGTCTGTTCCAACACTTCAATTCAATGTGCGAAGTGAATGGAGTGTTGCTTCACTTTCTAAATGCTGTCCTTTCAGAGAAAATCACTTTCCTTTGAAAGTGCCTTAAGCTACTAACAAGCATTAAACAGAAACTCACATGCATTTCTCTGAAAGAGAAGCAGTCTGTTCCAACACTTCAATTCACTGTGCGAAGTGAATGGAGTGTTGCTTCAGTTTCTAAATGCTGTCCTTTCAGAGAAAATCACTTTCCTTTGAAAGTGCCTTAAGCAACTTGCAAGCATTCACAAGAAACACTAATGCGTTTCTATGAAAGAGAAGCACTCTGTTCCAACACTTCAATTCACTGCACGAAGGGAATGGAGTGTTGCTTCACTTTCTAAATGCTGTCCTTTCAGAGAAAATCACTTTCCTTTGAAAGTGCCTTAAGCTACTTACAAGCATTCACCAGAAACTCACATGCGTTTCTCTGAAAGAGAAGCAGTCGGTTCCAACACTTCAATTCACTGTGCAAAGTGAATGGAGTGTTGCTTCACTTTCTAAATGCTGTCCTTTCAGAGAAAATCACTTTCCTTTGAAAGTGCCTTAAGCAACTTGCAAGAATTCACAAGAAACTCACATGCGTTTCTCTGAAAGAGAAGCAGTTTGTTCCAACACTTCAATTCACTGTGTGAAGTGAATGGAGTGTTGCTTCACTTTCTAAATGCGGTCCTTTCAGAGAAAATCACTTTCCTTTGAATGTGCCTTAAGCTACTTACAAGCATTGACCAGAAACTCACATGCGTTTCTCTGAAAGTGAAGCAGTCTCTTCCAATACTTCAATTCACTCTGCGAAGTGAATGGAGTGTTGCTTCACTTTCTAAATGCTGTCCTTTCAGAGAAAATCACTTTCCTTTGAAAGTGCCTTAAGCTACTTACAAGCATTCAACAGAAACTCACATTCATTTCTCTGAAAGGGAAGCAGTCTGTTCCAACACTTCAATTCACTGTGCGAAGTGAATGGAGTGTTGCTTCACTTTCTAAATGCTGTCCTTTCAGAGAAAATCACTTTCCTTTGAAAGTGCCTTAAGCTACTTACAAGCATTCACCAGAAACTCACATGCGTTTCTCGGAAAGAGAAGCAGTCTGTTCCAACACTTCAATTCACTGTGCGAAGTGAATGGAGTGTTGCTTCACTTTCTAAATGCTGTCCTTTCAGAGAAAATCACTTTCCTTTGAAAGTGCCTTAAGCTACTTACAAGCATTAGGAAGAAACTCACATGCGTTTCTCTGAAAGAGAAGCAGTCTGTTCCAACACTTCAATTCACTGTGCGAAGTGAATGGAGTGTTGCATCACTTTCTAAATTTTGTCCTTTCAGAGAAAATCACTTTCCTTTGAAAGTGCCTTAAACTACTTTCAAGCATTCACAAAAAACTCACATGCGTTTCCCTTAAAGAGAAGCAGTCTGTTCCGACACTTCAATTCACTGTGCGAAGTGAATGGAGTGTTGCTTCAGTTTCTAAATGCTGTTCTTTCAGAGAAAATCACTTTCCTTTGAGAGTGCCTTAAGCAACTTGCAAGAATTCACAAGAAACTCACATGCGTTTCTCTGAAAGAGAAGCAGTCTCTTCCAACACTTCAATTCACTGTGTGAAGTGAATGGAGTGTTGCTTCACTTTCTAAATGCTGTTCTTTCAGAGAAAATCACTTTCCTTTGAAAGTGCCTTAAGCAACTTGCAAGCATTCACAAGAAACACTAATGCGTTTCTATGAAAGAGAAGCAGTCTGTTCCAACACTTCAATTCACTGCACGAAGGGAATGGAGTGTTGCTTCACTTTCTAAATGCTGTCCTTTCAGAGAAAATCACTTTCCTTTGAAAGTGCCTTAAGCTACTTACAAGCATTCACCAGAAACTCACATGCGTTTCTCTGAAAGAGAAGCAGTCGGTTCCAACACTTAAATTCACTGTGCAAAGTGAATGGAGTGTTGCTTCACTTTCTAAATGCTGTCCTTTCAGAGAAAATCACTTTCCTTTGAAAGTGCCTTAAGCAACTTGCAAGAATTCACAAGAAACTCACATGCGTTTCTCTGAAAGAGAAGCAGTTTGTTCTAACACTTCAATTCACTGTGTGAAGTGAATGGAGTGTTGCTTCACTTTCTAAATGCTGTCCTTTCAGAGAAAATCACTTTCCTTTGAATGTGCCTTAAGCTACTTACAAGCATTGACCAGAAACTCACATGCGTTTCTCTGAAAGTGAAGCAGTCTCTTCCAATACTTCAATTTACTCTGCGAAGTGAATGGAGTGTTGCTTCACTTTCTAAATGCTGTCCTTTCAGATAAAATCACTTTCCTTTGAAAGTGCCTTAAGCTACTTACAAGCATTCAACAGAAACTCACATGCATTTCTCTGAAAGGGAAGCAGTCTGTTCCAACACTTCAATTCACTGTGCGAAGTGAATGGAGTGTTGCTTCACTTTCTAAATGCTGTCCTTTCAGAGAAAATCACTTTCCTTTGAAAGTGCCTTAAGCTACTTACAAGCATTCACCAGAAACTCACATGCGATTCTCTGAAAGAGAAGCAGTCTGTTCCAACACTTCACTTCACTGTGCGAAGTGAATGGAGTGTTGCTTCACTTTCTAAATGCTGTCCTTTCAGAGAAAATCACTTTCCTTTGAAAGTGCCTTAAGCTACTTACAAGCATTAGGAAGAAACTCACATGCGTTTCTCTGAAAGAGAAGCAGTCTGTTCCAACACTTCAATTCACTGTGCGAAGTGAATGGAGTGTTGCATCACTTTCTAAATTCTGTCCTTTCAGAGAAAATCACTTTCCTTTGAAAGTGCCTTAAACTACTTTCAAGCATTCACAAAAAACTCACATGCGTTTCCCTTAAAGAGAAGCAGTCTGTTCCAACACTTCAATTCACTGTGCGAAGTGAATGGAGTGTTGCTTCAGTTTCTAAATGCTGTCCTTTCAGAGAAAATCACTTTCCTTTGAGAGTGCCTTAAGCAACTTGCAAGAATTCACAAGAAACTCACATGCGTTTCTCTGAAAGAGAAGCAGTCTCTTCCAACACTTCAATTCACTGTGTGAAGTGAATGGAGTGTTGCTTCACTTTCTAAATGCTGTTCTTTCAGAGAAAATCACTTTCCTTTGAAAGTGCCTTAAGCTACTTACAAGCATTCACCAGAAACTCACATGCGTTTCTCTGAAAGAGAAGCAGTCTGTTCCAATACTTCAATTCACTCTGCGAAGTGAATGGAGTGTTGCTTCACTTTCTAAATGCTGTCCTTTCAGAGAAAATCACTTTCCTTTGAAAGTGCCTTAAGCTGCTTGCAAGCATTAGGAAGAAACTCACATGCGTTTCTCTGAAAGAGAAGCAGTCTGTTCCAACACTTCAATTCACTGTGCGAAGTGAATGGAGTGTTGCATCACTTTCTAAATTCTGTCCTTTCAGAGAAAATCACTTTCCTTTGAAAGTGCCTTAAACTACTTTCAAGCATTCACAAAAAACTCACATGCGTTTCCCTTAAAGAGAAGCAGTCTGTTCCGACACTTCAATTCACTGTGCGAAGTGAATGGAGTGTTGCTTCAGTTTCTAAATGCTGTCCTTTCAGAGAAAATCACTTTCCTTTGAGAGTGCCTTAAGCAACTTGCAAGAATTCACAAGAAACTCACATGCGTTTCTCTGAAAGAGAAGCAGTCTCTTCCAACACTTCAATTCACTGTGTGAAGTGAATGGAGTGTTGCTTCACTTTCTAAATGCTGTTCTTTCAGAGAAAATCACTTTCCTTTGAAAGTGCCTTAAGCAACTTGCAAGCATTCACAAGAAACACTAATGCGTTTCTATGAAAGAGAAGCAGTCTGTTCCAACACTTCAATTCACTGCACGAAGGGAATGGAGTGTTGCTTCACTTTCTAAATGCTGTCCTTTCTGAGAAAATCACTTTCCTTTGAAAGTGCCTTAAGCTACTTACAAGCATTCACCAGAAACTCACATGCGTTTCTCTGAAAGAGAAGCAGTCGGTTCCAACACTTCAATTCACTGTGCAAAGTGAATGGAGTGTTGCTTCACTTTCTAAATGCTGTCCTTTCAGAGAAAATCACTTTCCTTTGAAAGTGCCTTAAGCAACTTGCAAGAATTCACAAGAAACTCACATGCGTTTCTCTGAAAGAGAAGCAGTTTGTTCCAACACTTCAATTCACTGTGTGAAGTGAATGGAGTGTTGCTTCACTTTCTAAATGCTGTCCTTTCAGAGAAAATCACTTTCCTTTGAATGTGCCTTAAGCTACTTACAAGCATTGACCAGAAACTCACATGCGTTTCTCTGAAAGTGAAGCAGTCTCTTCCAATACTTCAATTTACTCTGCGAAGTGAATGGAGTGTTGCTTCACTTTCTAAATGCTGTCCTTTCAGATAAAATCACTTTCCTTTGAAAGTGCCTTAAGCTACTTACAAGCATTCAACAGAAACTCACATGCATTTCTCTGAAAGGGAAGCAGTCTGTTCCAACACTTCAATTCACTGTGCGAAGTGAATGGAGTGTTGCTTCACTTTCTAAATGCTGTCCTTTCAGAGAAAATCACTTTCCTTTGAAAGTGCCTTAAGCTACTTACAAGCATTCACCAGAAACTCACATGCGATTCTCTGAAAGAGAAGCAGTCTGTTCCAACACTTCAATTCACTGTGAGAAGTGAATGGAGTGTTGCTTCACTTTCTAAATGCTGTCCTTTCAGAGAAAATCACTTTCCTTTGAAAGTGCCTTAAGCTACTTACAAGCATTAGGAAGAAACTCACATGCGTTTCTCTGAAAGAGAAGCAGTCTGTTCCAACACTTCAATTCACTGTGCGAAGTGAATGGAGTGTTGCATCACTTTCTAAATTCTGTCCTTTCAGAGAAAATCACTTTCCTTTGAAAGTGCCTTAAACTACTTTCAAGCATTCACAAAAAACTCACATGCGTTTCCCTTAAAGAGAAGCAGTCTGTTCCAACACTTCAATTCACTGTGCGAAGTGAATGGAGTGTTGCTTCACTTTCTAAATGCTGTCCTTTCAGAGAAAATCACTTTCCTTTGAGAGTGCCTTAAGCAACTTGCAAGAATTCACAAGAAACTCACATGCGTTTCTCTGAAAGAGAAGCAGTCTCTTCCAACACTTCAATTCACTGTGTGAAGTGAATGGAGTGTTGCTTCACTTTCTAAATGCTGTTCTTTCAGAGAAAATCACTTTCCTTTGAAAGTGCCTTAAGCTACTTACAAGCATTCACCAGAAACTCACATGCGTTTCTCTGAAAGAGACGCAGTCTGTTCCCATACTTCAATTCACTCTGCGAAGTGAATGGAGTGTTGCTTCACTTTCTAAATGCTGTCCTTTCAGAGAAAATCACTTTCCTTTGAAAGTGCCTTAAGCTACTTACAAGCATTCAACAGAAACTCACATGCATTTCTCTGAAAGAGAAGCAGTCTGTTCCAACACTTCAATTCACTGTGAGAAGTGAATGGAGTGTTGCTTCACTTTCTAAATGCTGTCCTTTCAGAGAAAATCACTTTCCTTTGAAAGTGCCTTAAGCTACTTACAAGCATTCACCAGAAACTCACATGCGATTCTCTGAAAGAGAAGCAGTCTGTTCCAACATTTCAATTCACTGTGCGAAGTGAATGGAGTGTTGCTTCACTTTCTAAATGCTGTCCTTTCAGAGAAAATCACTTTCCTTTGAAAGTGCCTTAAGCTACTTGCAAGCATTAGGAAGAAACTCACATGCGTTTCTCTGAAAGAGAAGCAGTCTGTTCCAACACTTCAATTCACTGTGCAAAGTGAATGGAGTGTTGCTTCACTTTCTAAATGCTGGCCTTTCAGAGAAAATCACTTTCCTTTGAAAGTGCCTTAAGCTACTTACAAGCATTCACCAGAAACTCACATGTGTTTCTCTGAAAGAGAAGCAGTCTGTTCCAACACTTCAATTCACTGTGCGAAGTGAATGGAGTGTTCCTTCACTTTCTAAATGCTGTCCTTTCAGAGAAAATCACTTTCCTTGGAAAGTGCCTTAAGCTACTTGCAAGCATTAGGAAGAAACTCACATGCGTTTCTCTGAAAGAGAAGCAGACTGTTCCAACACTTCAATTCACTGTGCGAAGTGAATGGAGTGTTGCTTCACTTTCTAAATGCTGTCCTTTCAGAGAAAATCACTTTCCTTTGAAAGTGCCTTAAGCTACTTGCAAGCATTAGGAAGAAACTCTCATGCGTTTCTCTGAAAGAGAAGCAGTCTGTTCCAACACTTCAATTCACTGTGTGAAGTGAATGGAGTGTTGCCTCACTTTCTAAATGCTGTCCTTTCAGACAAAATTACTTTCCTTTGAAAGTGCCTTAAGCTACTTACAAGCATTCACCAGAAACTCATATGCGTTTCTCTGAAAGAGAAGCAGTCTGTTCCAACACTTCAATTCAATGTGCGAAGTGAATGGAGTGTTGCTTCACTTTCTAAATGCTGTCCTTTCAGAGAAAATCACTTTCCTTTGAAAGTGCCTTAAGCTACTAACAAGCATTCAACAGAAACTCACATGCATTTCTCTGAAAGAGAAGCAGTCTGTTCCAACACTTCAATTCACTGTGCGAAGTGAATGGAGTGTTGCTTCACTTTCTAAATTCTGTCCTTTCAGAGAAAATCACTTTCCTTTGAAAATGCCTTAAGCAACTTGCAAGCATTCACAAGAAACACTAATGCGTTTATATGAAAGAGAAGCACTCTGTTCCAACACCTCAATTCACTGCACGAAGGGAAGGGCGTGTTGCTTCACTTTCTAAATGCTGTCCTTTCAGAGAAAATCACTTTCCTTTGAAAGTGCCTTAAGCTACTTACAAGCATTCACCAGAAACTCACATGCGTTTCTCTGAAAGAGAAGCAGTCGGTTCCAACACTTCAATTCACGGTGCGAAGTGAATGGAGTGTTGCTTCACTTTCTAAATGCTGTCCTTTCAGAGAAAATCACTTTCCTTTGAAAGTGCCTTAAGCTACTTGTAAGCATTAGGAAGAAACTCACATGCGTTTCTCTGAAAGAGAAGCAGTCTGTTTCCAAACTTCAATTCACTGTGCGAAGTGAATGGAGTGTTGCCTCACTTTCTAAATGCTGTCCTTTCAGAGAAAATCACTTTCCTTTGAAAGTGACTTAAACTACTTTCAAGCATTCATAAAAAACTCACATGCATTTCTCTGAAAGAGAAGCAGTCTGTTCCAACACTTCAATTCACTGTGAGAAGTGAATGGAGTGTTGCTTCACTTTCTAAATGCTGTCCTTTCAGAGAAAATAACTTTCCTTTGATAGTGCCTTAAGCTACTTGCAAGCATTAGGAAGAAACTCACATGCGATTCTCTGAAAGAGAAGCAGTCTGTTCCAACACTTCAATTCACTGTGTGAAGTGAATAGAGTGTTGCCTCACTTTCTAAATGCTGTCCTTTCAGAGAAAATCACTTTCCTTTGAAAGTGCCTTAAGCTACATGCAAGCATTAGGAAGAAACTCACATGCGTTTTTCTGAAAGAGAAGCAGTCTGTTCCAATACTTCAATTCACTGTGCGAAGTGAATGGAGTGTTGCTTCACTTTCTAAATGCTGTCCTTTCAGAGAAAATCACTTTCCATTGAAAGTGCCTTAAACTACTTTCAAGCATTCACAAAAAACTCACATGCGTTTCTCTTAAAGAGAAGCAGTCTGTTTCAACAATTCAATTCACTGTGCGAAGTGAATGGAGTGTTGCTTCAGTTTCTAAATGCTGTCCTTTCAGAGAAAATCACTTTCCTTTGAAAGTGCCTTAAGCAACTTGCAAGAATTCACAAGAAACTCACATGCGTTTCTCTGAAAGAGAAGCAGTCTGTTCCAACACTTCAATTCACTGTGTGAAGTGAATGGAGTGTTGCTTCACTTTCTAAATGCTGTCCTTTCAGAGAAAATCACTTTCCTTTGAAAGTGCCTTAAGCTACTTACAAGCATTCACCAGAAACTCACATGCGTTTCTCTGAAAGAGAAGCTGTCTGTTCCAATACTTCAATTCACTCTGCGAAGTGAATGGAGTGTTGCTTCACTTTCTAAATGCTGTCCTTTCAGAGAAAATCACTTTCCTTTGAAAGTGCCTTAAGCTACTTGCAAGCATTAGGAAGAAACTCTCATGCGTTTCTCTGAAAGAGAAGCAGTCTGTTCCAACACTTCAATTCACTGTGTGAAGTGAATGGAGTGTTGCCTCACTTTCTAAATGCTGTCCTTTCAGACAAAATTACTTTCCTTTGAAAGTGCCTTAAGCTACTTACAAGCATTCACCAGAAACTCATATGCGTTTCTCTGAAAGAGAAGCAGTCTGTTCCAACACTTCAATTCAATGTGCGAAGTGAATGGAGTGTTGCTTCACTTTCTAAATGCTGTCCTTTCAGAGAAAATCACTTTCCTTTGAAAGTGCCTTAAGCTACTAACAAGCATTCAACAGAAACTCACATGCATTTCTCTGAAAGAGAAGCAGTCTGTTCCAACACTTCAATTCACTGTGCGAAGTGAATGGAGTGTTGCTTCACTTTCTAAATTCTGTCCTTTCAGAGAAAATCACTTTCCTTTGAAAATGCCTTAAGCAACTTGCAAGCATTCACAAGAAACACTAATGCGTTTATATGAAAGAGAAGCACTCTGTTCCAACACCTCAATTCACTGCACGAAGGGAAGGGCGTGTTGCTTCACTTTCTAAATGCTGTCCTTTCAGAGAAAATCACTTTCCTTTGAAAGTGCCTTAAGCTACTTACAAGCATTCACCAGAAACTCACATGCGTTTCTCTGAAAGAGAAGCAGTCGGTTCCAACACTTCAATTCACGGTGCGAAGTGAATGGAGTGTTGCTTCACTTTCTAAATGCTGTCCTTTCAGAGAAAATCACTTTCCTTTGAAAGTGCCTTAAGCTACTTGTAAGCATTAGGAAGAAACTCACATGCGTTTCTCTGAAAGAGAAGCAGTCTGTTTCCAAACTTCAATTCACTGTGCGAAGTGAATGGAGTGTTGCCTCACTTTCTAAATGCTGTCCTTTCAGAGAAAATCACTTTCCTTTGAAAGTGACTTAAACTACTTTCAAGCATTCATAAAAAACTCACATGCATTTCTCTGAAAGAGAAGCAGTCTGTTCCAACACTTCAATTCACTGTGAGAAGTGAATGGAGTGTTGCTTCACTTTCTAAATGCTGTCCTTTCAGAGAAAATAACTTTCCTTTGATAGTGCCTTAAGCTACTTGCAAGCATTAGGAAGAAACTCACATGCGATTCTCTGAAAGAGAAGCAGTCTGTTCCAACACTTCAATTCACTGTGTGAAGTGAATAGAGTGTTGCCTCACTTTCTAAATGCTGTCCTTTCAGAGAAAATCACTTTCCTTTGAAAGTGCCTTAAGCTACATGCAAGCATTAGGAAGAAACTCACATGCGTTTTTCTGAAAGAGAAGCAGTCTGTTCCAATACTTCAATTCACTGTGCGAAGTGAATGGAGTGTTGCTTCACTTTCTAAATGCTGTCCTTTCAGAGAAAATCACTTTCCATTGAAAGTGCCTTAAACTACTTTCAAGCATTCACAAAAAACTCACATGCGTTTCTCTTAAAGAGAAGCAGTCTGTTTCAACAATTCAATTCACTGTGCGAAGTGAATGGAGTGTTGCTTCAGTTTCTAAATGCTGTCCTTTCAGAGAAAATCACTTTCCTTTGAAAGTGCCTTAAGCAACTTGCAAGAATTCACAAGAAACTCACATGCGTTTCTCTGAAAGAGAAGCAGTCTGTTCCAACACTTCAATTCACTGTGTGAAGTGAATGGAGTGTTGCTTCACTTTCTAAATGCTGTCCTTTCAGAGAAAATCACTTTCCTTTGAAAGTGCCTTAAGCTACTTACAAGCATTCACCAGAAACTCACATGCGTTTCTCTGAAAGAGAAGCTGTCTGTTCCAATACTTCAATTCACTCTGCGAAGTGAATGGAGTGTTGCTTCACTTTCTAAATGCTGTCCTTTCAGAGAAAATCACTTTCCTTTGAAAGTGCCTTAAGCTACTTGCAAGCATTAGGAAGAAACTCTCATGCGTTTCTCTGAAAGAGAAGCAGTCTGTTCCAACACTTCAATTCACTGTGTGAAGTGAATGGAGTGTTGCCTCACTTTCTAAATGCTGTCCTTTCAGACAAAATTACTTTCCTTTGAAAGTGCCTTAAGCTACTTACAAGCATTCACCAGAAACTCATATGCGTTTCTCTGAAAGAGAAGCAGTCTGTTCCAACACTTCAATTCAATGTGCGAAGTGAATGGAGTGTTGCTTCACTTTCTAAATGCTGTCCTTTCAGAGAAAATCACTTTCCTTTGAAAGTGCCTTAAGCTACTAACAAGCATTCAACAGAAACTCACATGCATTTCTCTGAAAGAGAAGCAGTCTGTTCCAACACTTCAATTCACTGTGCGAAGTGAATGGAGTGTTGCTTCACTTTCTAAATTCTGTCCTTTCAGAGAAAATCACTTTCCTTTGAAAATGCCTTAAGCAACTTGCAAGCATTCACAAGAAACACTAATGCGTTTATATGAAAGAGAAGCACTCTGTTCCAACACCTCAATTCACTGCACGAAGGGAAGGGCGTGTTGCTTCACTTTCTAAATGCTGTCCTTTCAGAGAAAATCACTTTCCTTTGAAAGTGCCTTAAGCTACTTACAAGCATTCACCAGAAACTCACATGCGTTTCTCTGAAAGAGAAGCAGTCGGTTCCAACACTTCAATTCACGGTGCGAAGTGAATGGAGTGTTGCTTCACTTTCTAAATGCTGTCCTTTCAGAGAAAATCACTTTCCTTTGAAAGTGCCTTAAGCTACTTGTAAGCATTAGGAAGAAACTCACATGCGTTTCTCTGAAAGAGAAGCAGTCTGTTTCCAAACTTCAATTCACTGTGCGAAGTGAATGGAGTGTTGCCTCACTTTCTAAATGCTGTCCTTTCAGAGAAAATCACTTTCCTTTGAAAGTGACTTAAACTACTTTCAAGCATTCATAAAAAACTCACATGCATTTCTCTGAAAGAGAAGCAGTCTGTTCCAACACTTCAATTCACTGTGAGAAGTGAATGGAGTGTTGCTTCACTTTCTAAATGCTGTCCTTTCAGAGAAAATAACTTTCCTTTGATAGTGCCTTAAGCTACTTGCAAGCATTAGGAAGAAACTCACATGCGATTCTCTGAAAGAGAAGCAGTCTGTTCCAACACTTCAATTCACTGTGTGAAGTGAATAGAGTGTTGCCTCACTTTCTAAATGCTGTCCTTTCAGAGAAAATCACTTTCCTTTGAAAGTGCCTTAAGCTACATGCAAGCATTAGGAAGAAACTCACATGCGTTTTTCTGAAAGAGAAGCAGTCTGTTCCAATACTTCAATTCACTGTGCGAAGTGAATGGAGTGTTGCTTCACTTTCTAAATGCTGTCCTTTCAGAGAAAATCACTTTCCATTGAAAGTGCCTTAAACTACTTTCAAGCATTCACAAAAAACTCACATGCGTTTCTCTTAAAGAGAAGCAGTCTGTTTCAACAATTCAATTCACTGTGCGAAGTGAATGGAGTGTTGCTTCAGTTTCTAAATGCTGTCCTTTCAGAGAAAATCACTTTCCTTTGAAAGTGCCTTAAGCAACTTGCAAGAATTCACAAGAAACTCACATGCGTTTCTCTGAAAGAGAAGCAGTCTGTTCCAACACTTCAATTCACTGTGTGAAGTGAATGGAGTGTTGCTTCACTTTCTAAATGCTGTCCTTTCAGAGAAAATCACTTTCCTTTGAAAGTGCCTTAAGCTACTTACAAGCATTCACCAGAAACTCACATGCGTTTCTCTGAAAGAGAAGCTGTCTGTTCCAATACTTCAATTCACTCTGCGAAGTGAATGGAGTGTTGCTTCACTTTCTAAATGCTGTCCTTTCAGAGAAAATCACTTTCCTTTGAAAGTGCCTTAAGCTACTTACAAGCATTCAACAGAAACTCACATGCATTTTTCTGAAAGAGAAGCAGTCTGTTCCAACACTTCAATTCACTGTGAGAAGTGAATGGAGTGTTGCTTCACTTTCTAAATGCTGTCCTTTCAGAGAAAATCACTTTCCTTTGAAAGTGCCTTAAGCTACTTACAAGCATTCACCAGAAACTCACATGCGATTCTCTGAAAGAGAAGCAGTCTGTTCCAACATTTCAATTCACTGTGCGAAGTGAATGGAGTGTTGCTTCACTTTCTAAATGCTGTCCTTTCAGAGAAAATCACTTTCCTTTGAAAGTGCCTTAAGCTACTTGCAAGCATTAGGAAGAAACTCACATGCGTTTCTCTGAAAGAGAAGCAGTCTGTTCCAACACTTTAATTAACTGTGCGAAGTGAATGGAGTGTTGCTTCACTTTCTAAATGCTGGCCTTTCAGAGAAAATCACTTTCCTTTGAAAGTGCCTTAAGCTACTTACAAGCATTCACCAGAAACTCACATGCGTTTCTCTGAAAGAGAAGCAGTCTGTTCCAACACTTCAATTCACTGTGCGAAGTGAATGGAGTGTTGCTTCACTTTCTAAATTCTGTCCTTTCAGAGAAAATCACTTTCCTTTGAAAGTGCCGTAAGCAACTTGCAAGCATTCACAAGAAACACTAATGCGTTTCTATGAAAGAGAAGCAGTCTGTTCCAACACTTCAATTCACTGCACGAAGGGAATGGAGTGTTGCTTCACTTTCTAAATGCTGTCCTTTCAGAGAAAATCACTTTCCTTTGAAAGTGCCTTAAGCTACTTACAAGCATTCACCAGAAACTCACATGCGTTTCTCTGAAAGAGAAGCAGTCGGTTCCAACACTTCAATTCACTGTGCAAAGTGAATGGAGTGTTGCTTCACTTTCTAAATGCTGTCCTTTCAGAGAAAATCACTTTCCTTTGAAAGTGCCTTAAGCAACTTGCAAGAATTCACAAGAAACTCACATGCGTTTCTCTGAAAGAGAAGCAGTTTGTTCCAACACTTCAATTCACTGTGTGAAGTGAATGGAGTGTTGCTTCACTTTCTAAATGCTGTCCTTTCAGAGAAAATCACTTTCCTTTGAATGTGCCTTAAGCTACTTACAAGCATTGACCAGAAACTCACATGCGTTTCTCTGAAAGTGAAGCAGTCTCTTCCAATACTTCAATTTACTCTGCGAAGTGAATGGAGTGTTGCTTCACTTTCTAAATGCTGTCCTTTCAGATAAAATCACTTTCCTTTGAAAGTGCCTTAAGCTACTTACAAGCATTCAACAGAAACTCACATGCATTTCTCTGAAAGGGAAGCAGTCTGTTCCAACACTTCAATTCACTGTGCGAAGTGAATGGAGTGTTGCTTCACTTTCTAAATGCTGTCCTTTCAGAGAAAATCACTTTCCTTTGAAAGTGCCTTAAGCTACTTACAAGCATTCACCAGAAACTCACATGCGATTCTCTGAAAGAGAAGCAGTCTGTTCCAACACTTCAATTCAATGTGCGAAGTGAATGGAGTGTTGCTTCACTTTCTAAATGCTGTCCTTTCAGAGAAAATCACTTTCCTTTGAAAGTGCCTTAAGCTACTTACAAGCATTAGGAAGAAACTCACATGCGTTTCTCTGAAAGAGAAGCAGTCTGTTCCAACACTTCAATTCACTGTGCGAAGTGAATGGAGTGTTGCATCACTTTCTAAATTCTGTCCTTTCAGAGAAAATCACTTTCCTTTGAAAGTGCCTTAAACTACTTTCAAGCATTCACAAAAAACTCACATGCGTTTCCCTTAAAGAGAAGCAGTCTGTTCCAACACTTCAATTCACTGTGCGAAGTGAATGGAGTGTTGCTTCAGTTTCTAAATGCTGTCCTTTCAGAGAAAATCACTTTCCTTTGAGAGTGCCTTAAGCAACTTGCAAGAATTCACAAGAAACTCACATGCGTTTCTCTGAAAGAGAAGCAGTCTCTTCCAACACTTCAATTCACTGTGTGAAGTGAATGGAGTGTTGCTTCACTTTCTAAATGCTGTTCTTTCAGAGAAAATCACTTTCCTTTGAAAGTGCCTTAAGCTACTTACAAGCATTCACCAGAAACTCACATGCGTTTCTCTGAAAGAGAAGCAGTCTGTTCCAATACTTCAATTCACTCTGCGAAGTGAATGGAGTGTTGCTTCACTTTCTAAATGCTGTCCTTTCAGAGAAAATCACTTTCCTTTGAAAGTGCCTTAAGCTACTTACAAGCATTCAACAGAAACTCACATGCATTTCTCTGAAAGAGAAGCAGTCTGTTCCAACACTTCAATTCACTGTGAGAAGTGAATGGAGTGTTGCTTCACTTTCTAAATGCTGTCCTTTCAGAGAAAATCACTTTCCTTTGAAAGTGCCTTAAGCTACTTACAAGCATTCACCAGAAACTCACATGCGATTCTCTGAAAGAGAAGCAGTCTGTTCCAACATTTCAATTCACTGTGCGAAGTGAATGGAGTGCTGCTTCACTTTCTAAATGCTGTCCTTTCAGAGAAAATCACTTTCCTTTGAAAGTGCCTTAAGCTACTTGCAAGCATTAGGAAGAAACTCACATGCGTTTCTCTGAAAGAGAAGCAGTCTGTTCCAACACTTCAATTCACTGTGCAAAGTGAATGGAGTGTTGCTTCACTTTCTAAATGCTGGCCTTTCAGAGAAAATCACTTTCCTTTGAAAGTGCCTTAAGCTACTTACAAGCATTCACCAGAAACTCACATGTGTTTCTCTGAAAGAGAAGCAGTCTGTTCCAACACTTCAATTCACTGTGCGAAGTGAATGGAGTGTTCCTTCACTTTCTAAATGCTGTCCTTTCAGAGAAAATCACTTTCCTTTGAAAGTGCCTTAAGCTACTTGCAAGCATTAGGAAGAAACTCACATGCGTTTCTCTGAAAGAGAAGCAGACTGTTCCAACACTTCAATTCACTGTGCGAAGTGAATGGAGTGTTGCTTCACTTTCTAAATGCTGTCCTTTCAGAGAACATCACTTTCCTTTGAAAGTGCCTTAAGCTACTTGCAAGCATTAGGAAGAAACTCTCATGCGTTTCTCTGAAAGAGAAGCAGTCTGTTCCAACACTTCAATTCACTGTGTGAAGTGAATGGAGTGTTGCCTCACTTTCTAAATGCTGTCCTTTCAGACAAAATTACTTTCCTTTGAAAGTGCCTTAAGCTACTTACAAGCATTCACCAGAAACTCATATGCGTTTCTCTGAAAGAGAAGCAGTCTGTTCCAACACTTCAATTCAATGTGCGAAGTGAATGGAGTGTTGCTTCACTTTCTAAATGCTGTCCTTTCAGAGAAAATCACTTTCCTTTGAAAGTGCCTTAAGCTACTAACAAGCATTCAACAGAAACTCACATGCATTTCTCTGAAAGAGAAGCAGTCTGTTCCAACACTTCAATTCACTGTGCGAAGTGAATGGAGTGTTGCTTCACTTTCTAAATTCTGTCCTTTCAGAGAAAATCACTTTCCTTTGAAAATGCCTTAAGCAACTTGCAAGAATTCACAAGAAACACTAATGCGTTTATATGAAAGAGAAGCACTCTGTTCCAACACCTCAATTCACTGCACGAAGGGAAGGGAGTGTTGCTTCACTTTCTAAATGCTGTCCTTTCAGAGAAAATCACTTTCCTTTGAAAGTGCCTTAAGCTACTTACAAGCATTCACCAGAAACTCACATGCGTTTCTCTGAAAGAGAAGCAGTCGGTTCCAACACTTCAATTCACGGTGCGAAGTGAATGGAGTGTTGCTTCACTTTCTAAATGCTGTCCTTTCAGAGAAAATCACTTTCCTTTGAAAGTGCCTTAAGCTACTTGTAAGCATTAGGAAGAAACTCACATGCGTTTCTCTGAAAGAGAAGCAGTCTGTTTCCAAACTTCAATTCACTGTGCGAAGTGAATGGAGTGTTGCCTCACTTTCTAAATGCTGTCCTTTCAGAGAAAATCACTTTCCTTTGAAAGTGACTTAAACTACTTTCAAGCATTCATAAAAAACTCACATGCATTTCTCTGAAAGAGAAGCAGTCTGTTCCAACACTTCAATTCACTGTGAGAAGTGAATGGAGTGTTGCTTCACTTTCTAAATGCTGTCCTTTCAGAGAAAATAACTTTCCTTTGATAGTGCCTTAAGCTACTTGCAAGCATTAGGAAGAAACTCACATGCGATTCTCTGAAAGAGAAGCAGTCTGTTCCAACACTTCAATTCACTGTGTGAAGTGAATAGAGTGTTGCCTCACTTTCTAAATGCTGTCCTTTCAGAGAAAATCACTTTCCTTTGAAAGTGCCTTAAGCTACATGCAAGCATTAGGAAGAAACTCACATGCGTTTTTCTGAAAGAGAAGCAGTCTGTTCCAATACTTCAATTCACTGTGCGAAGTGAATGGAGTGTTGCATCACTTTCTAAATGCTGTCCTTTCAGAGAAAATCACTTTCCATTGAAAGTGCCTTAAACTACTTTCAAGCATTCACAAAAAACTCACATGCGTTTCTCTTAAAGAGAAGCAGTCTGTTTCAACAATTCAATTCACTGTGCGAAGTGAATGGAGTGTTGCTTCAGTTTCTAAATGCTGTCCTTTCAGAGAAAATCACTTTCCTTTGAAAGTGCCTTAAGCAACTTGCAAGAATTCACAAGAAACTCACATGCGTTTCTCTGAAAGAGAAGCAGTCTGTTCCAACACTTCAATTCACTGTGTGAAGTGAATGGAGTGTTGCTTCACTTTCTAAATGCTGTCCTTTCAGAGAAAATCACTTTCCTTTGAAAGTGCCTTAAGCTACTTACAAGCATTCACCAGAAACTCACATGCGTTTCTCTGAAAGAGAAGCTGTCTTTTCCAATACTTCAATTCACTCTGCGAAGTGAATGGAGTGTTGCATCACTTTCTAAATTCTGTCCTTTCAGAGAAAATCACTTTCCTTTGAAAGTGCCTTAAACTACTTTCAAGCATTCACAAAAAACTCACATGCGTTTCCCTTAAAGAGAAGCAGTCTGTTCCAACACTTCAATTCACTGTGCGAAGTGAATGGAGTGTTGCTTCAGTTTCTAAATGCTGTCCTTTCAGAGAAAATCACTTTCCTTTGAAAGTGCCTTAAGCAACTTGCAAGAATTCACAAGAAACTCACATGTGTTTCTCTGAAAGAGAAGCAGTCTGTTCCAACACTTCAATTCACTGTGCGAAGTGAATGGAGTGTTGCTTCACTTTCTAAATGCTGTCCTTTCAGAGAAAATCACTTTCCTTTGAAAGTGCCTTAAGCTACTTGCAAGCATTCACAAGAAACACTAATGCGTTTCTATGAAAGAGAACCAGTCTGTTCCAACACTTCAATTCATTGCGCGAAGGGAATGGAGTGTTGCTTTACTTTCTAAATGCTGTCCTTTCAGAGAAAATCACTTTCCTTTGAAAGTGCCTTAAGCTACTTACAAACATTCAACAGAAACTCACATGCATTTCTCTGAAAGAGAAGCACTCTGTTCCAACACTTCAATTCACTGTGCGAAGTGAATGGAGTGTTGCTTCAGTTTCTAAATGCTGTCCTTTCAGAGAAAATCACTTTCCTTTGAAAGTGCCTTAAGCAACTTGCAAGCATTCACAAGAAACTCACATGCGTTTCTCTGAAAGGGAAGCAGTCTGTTCAAACACTTCAATTCACTGTGCGAAGTGAATGGAGTGTTGCTTCACTTTCTAAATGCTGTCCTTTCAGAGAAAATCACTTTCCCTTGAAAGTGCCTTAAGCTACTTACAAGCATTCACCAGAAACTCACATGCGTTTCTCTGAAAGAGAAGCAGTCTGTTCCAACACTTCAATTCACTGTGCGAAGTGAATGGAGTGTTGCTTCACTTTCTAAATGCTGTCCTTTCAGAGAAAATCACTTTCCTTTAAACGTGCCTTAAGCTACTTGCAAGCATTAGGAAGAAACTCACATGCGTTTCTCTGAAAGAGAAGCAGTCTGTTCCAACACTTCAATTCACTGTGCGAAGTGAATGGAGTGATTCTTCACTTTCTAAATGCTGTCCTTTCAGAGAAAATCACTTTCCTTTGAAAGTGCCTTAAGCTACTTACAAGCATTCACCAGAAACTCACATGCGTTTCTCTGAAATAGAAGCAGTCTGTTCCAACACTTCAATTCACTGTGCGAAGTGAATGGAGTGTTGCTTCACTTTTTAATTATGTCCTTTCAGAGAAAATCACTTTCCTTTGAAAGTGCCTTAAGCAACTTACAAACATTCACAAGAAACACTAATGCGTTTCTATGAAAGAGAAGCACTCTGTTCCAACACTTCAATTCACTGCGCGAAGGGAATGGAGTGTCGCTTCACTTTCTAAATGCTGTCCTTTCAGAGAAAATCACTTTCCTTTGAAAGTGCCTTAAGCTACTTACAAGCATTCAACAGAAACTCACATGCGTTTCTCTGAAAGAGAAGCAGTCTGTTCCAACACTTCAATTCACTGTGCGAAGTGAATGGAGTGTTGCTTCACTTTCTAAATGCTGTCCTTTCAGAGAAAATAACTTTCCTTTGATAGTGCCTTAAGCTAGTTGCAAGCATTAGGAAGAAACTCACATGCGATTCTCTGAAAGAGAAGCAGTCTGTTCCAACACTTCAATTCACTGTGTGAAGTGAATAGAGTGTTGCCTCACTTTCTAAATGCTGTCCTTTCAGAGAAAATCACTTTCCTTTGAAAGTGCCTTAAGCTACATGCAAGCATTAGGAAGAAACTCACATGCGTTTTTCTGAAAGAGAAGCAGTCTGTTCCAATACTTCAATTCACTGTGCGAAGTGAATGGAGTGTTGCATCACTTTCTAAATGCTGTCCTTTCAGAGAAAATCACTTTCCATTGAAAGTGCCTTAAACTACTTTCAAGCATTCACAAAAAACTCACATGCGTTTCTCTTAAAGAGAAGCAGTCTGTTTCAACAATTCAATTCACTGTGCGAAGTGAATGGAGTGTTGCTTCAGTTTCTAAATGCTGTCCTTTCAGAGAAAATCACTTTCCTTTGAAAGTGCCTTAAGCAACTTGCAAGAATTCACAAGAAACTCACATGCGTTTCTCTGAAAGAGAAGCAGTCTGTTCCAACACTTCAATTCACTGTGTGAAGTGAATGGAGTGTTGCTTCACTTTCTAAATGCTGTCCTTTCAGAGAAAATCACTTTCCTTTGAAAGTGCCTTAAGCTACTTACAAGCATTCACCAGAAACTCACATGCGTTTCTCTGAAAGAGAAGCTGTCTGTTCCAATACTTCAATTCACTCTGCGAAGTGAATGGAGTGTTGCATCACTTTCTAAATTCTGTCCTTTCAGAGAAAATCACTTTCCTTTGAAAGTGCCTTAAACTACTTTCAAGCATTCACAAAAAACTCACATGCGTTTCCCTTAAAGAGAAGCAGTCTGTTCCAACACTTCAATTCACTGTGCGAAGTGAATGGAGTGTTGCTTCAGTTTCTAAATGCTGTCCTTTCAGAGAAAATCACTTTCCTTTGAAAGTGCCTTAAGCAACTTGCAAGAATTCACAAGAAACTCACATGTGTTTCTCTGAAAGAGAAGCAGTCTGTTCCAACACTTCAATTCACTGTGCGAAGTGAATGGAGTGTTGCTTCACTTTCTAAATGCTGTCCTTTCAGAGAAAATCACTTTCCTTTGAAAGTGCCTTAAGCTACTTGCAAGCATTCACAAGAAACACTAATGCGTTTCTATGAAAGAGAACCAGTCTGTTCCAACACTTCAATTCATTGCGCGAAGGGAATGGAGTGTTGCTTTACTTTCTAAATGCTGTCCTTTCAGAGAAAATCACTTTCCTTTGAAAGTGCCTTAAGCTACTTACAAACATTCAACAGAAACTCACATGCATTTCTCTGAAAGAGAAGCACTCTGTTCCAACACTTCAATTCACTGTGCGAAGTGAATGGAGTGTTGCTTCAGTTTCTAAATGCTGTCCTTTCAGAGAAAATCACTTTCCTTTGAAAGTGCCTTAAGCAACTTGCAAGCATTCACAAGAAACTCACATGCGTTTCTCTGAAAGGGAAGCAGTCTGTTCAAACACTTCAATTCACTGTGCGAAGTGAATGGAGTGTTGCTTCACTTTCTAAATGCTGTCCTTTCAGAGAAAATCACTTTCCCTTGAACGTGCCTTAAGCTACTTACAAGCATTCACCAGAAACTCACATGCGTTTCTCTGAAAGAGAAGCAGTCTGTTCCAACACTTCAATTCACTGTGCGAAGTGAATGGAGTGTTGCTTCACTTTCTAAATGCTGTCCTTTCAGAGAAAATCACTTTCCTTTAAACGTGCCTTAAGCTACTTGCAAGCATTAGGAAGAAACTCACATGCGTTTCTCTGAAAGAGAAGCAGTCTGTTCCAACACTTCAATTCACTGTGCGAAGTGAATGGAGTGATTCTTCACTTTCTAAATGCTGTCCTTTCAGAGAAAATCACTTTCCTTTGAAAGTGCCTTAAGCTACTTACAAGCATTCACCAGAAACTCACATGCGTTTCTCTGAAATAGAAGCAGTCTGTTCCAACACTTCAATTCACTGTGCGAAGTGAATGGAGTGTTGCTTCACTTTTTAATTATGTCCTTTCAGAGAAAATCACTTTCCTTTGAAAGTGCCTTAAGCAACTTACAAACATTCACAAGAAACACTAATGCGTTTCTATGAAAGAGAAGCACTCTGTTCCAACACTTCAATTCACTGCGCGAAGGGAATGGAGTGTCGCTTCACTTTCTAAATGCTGTCCTTTCAGAGAAAATCACTTTCCTTTGAAAGTGCCTTAAGCTACTTACAAGCATTCAACAGAAACTCACATGCGTTTCTCTGAAAGAGAAGCAGTCTGTTCCAACACTTCAATTCACTGTGCGAAGTGAATGGAGTGCTGCCTCACTTTCTAAATGCTGTCCTTTCAGAGAAAATCACTTTCCTTTGAAAGTGCCTTAAACTACTTTCAAGCATTCACAAAAAACTCACATGCGTTTCTCTTAAAGAGAAGCAGTCTGTTCCAACACTTCAATTCACTGTGCAAAGTGAATGGAGTGTTGCATCAGTTTCTAAATGCTGTCCTTTCAGAGAAAATCACTTTCCTTTGAAAGTGCCTTAAGCAACTTGCAAGAATTCACAAGAAACTCACATGCGTTTCTCTGAAAGAGAAGCAGTCTGTTCCAACACTTCAATTCACTGTGCGAAGTGAATGGAGTGTTGCTTCACTTTCTAAATGCTGTCCTTTCAGAGAAAATCACTTTCCTTTGAAAGTGCCTTAAGCTACTTGCAAGCACTCACAAGAAACACTAATGCGTTTCTATGAAAGAGAACCAGTCTGTTCCAACACTTCAATTCATTGCGCGAAGGGAATGGAGTGTTGCTTTACTTTCTAAATGCTGTCCTTTCAGAGAAAATCACTTTCCTTTGAAAGAGCCTTAAGCTACTTACAAGCATTCAACAGAAACTCACATGCATTTCTCTGAAAGAGAAGCAGTCTGTTCCAACACTTCAATTCACTGTACAAAGTGAATGGAGTGTTGCTTCACTTTCTAAATGCTGTCCTTTCAGAGAAAATCACTTTCCTTTGAAAGTGCTTAAACTATTTTCAAGCATTCAAAAAAAACTCACATGCGTTTCTCTTAAAGAGAAGCAGTCTGTTCCAACACTTCAATTCACTGTGCGAAGTGAATGGAGTGTTGCTTCAGTTTCTAAATGCTGTCCTTTCAGAGAAAATCACTTTCCTTTGAAAGTGCCTTAGGCAACTTGCAAGCATTCACAAAAAACTCACATGCGTTTCTCTGAAAGAGAAGCAGTCTGTTCCAACACTTCAATTCACTGTGCGAAGTGAATGGAGTGTTGCTTCACTTTCTAAATGCTGTCCTTTCAGAGAAAATCACTTTCCTTTGAAAGTGCCCTAAGCAACTTGCAAGAATTCACAAGAAACTCACATGCGTTTCTCTGAAAGAGAAGCAGTCTGTTCCAACACTTCAATTCACTGTGCGAAGTGAATGGAGTGTTGCTTCACTTTCTAAATGCTGTCCTTTCAATGAAAATCTCTTTCCTTTGAAAGTGCCTTAAGCTTCTTGCAAGCATTCACAAGAAACACTAATGCGATTCTATGAAAGAGAAGCAGTCTGTTCCAACACTTCAATTCATTGCGCGAAGGGAATGGAGTGTTGCTTCACTTTCTAAATGCTGTCCTTTCAGAGAAAATCACTTTCCTTTGAAAGAGCCTTAAGCTACTTACAAGCATTCAACAGAAACTCACATGCGTTTCTCTGAAAGAGAAGCAGTCTGTTCCAACACTTCAATTCACTGTGCGAAGTGAATGGAGTGTTGCTTCACTTTCTAAATGCTGTCCTTTCAGAGAAAATCACTTTCCTTTGAAAGTGCCTTAAGCTACTTACAAGCATTCACCAGAAACTCACATGCGTTTCTCTGAAAGAGAAGCAGTCTGTTCCAGCACTTCAATTCACTGTGCGAAGTGAATGGAGTGTTGCTTCACTTTCTAAATGCTGTCATTTCAGAGAAAATCACTTTCCTTTGACCGTGCCTTAAGCAACTTGCAAGCATTAGGAAGAAACTCACATGCGTTTCTCTGAAAGAGAAGCAGTCTGTTCCAACACTTCAATTCACTGTGCGAAGTGAATGGAGTGTTGCCTCACTTTCTAAATGCTGTCCTTTCAGAGAAAATCACTTTCCTTTGAAAGTGCCTTAAACTACTTTCAAGCATTCACAAAAAACTCACATGCGTTTCTCTTAAAGAGAAGCAGTCTGTTCCAACACTTCAATTCACTGTGCGAAGTGAATGGAGTGTTGCTTCAGTTTCTAAATGCTGTCCTTTCAGAGAAAATCACTTTCCTTTGAAAGTGCCTTAAGCAACTTGCAAGAATTCACAAGAAACTCATATGCGTTTCTCTGAAAGAGAAGCAGTCTGTTCCAACACTTCAATTCACTGTGCGAAGTGAATGGAGTGTTGCCTCACTTTCTAAATGCTGTCCTTTCAGAGAAAATCACTTTCCTTTGAAAGTGCCTTAAGCTACTTGCAAGCATTCACAAGAAACACTAATGCGTTTCTATGAAAGAGAAGCACTCTGTTCCAACACTTCAATTCACTGCACGAAGGGAATGGAGTGTTGCTTCACTTTCTAAATGCTGTCCTTTCAGAGAAAATCACTTTCCTTTGAAAGTGCCTTAAGCTACTTACAAGCATTCAACAGAAACTCACATGCGTTTCTCTGAAAGAGAAGCAGTCTGTTCCAACACTTCAATTCACTGTGCGAAGTGAATAGAGTGTTGCCTCACTTTCTAAATGCTGTCCTTTCAGAGAAAATGACTTTCCTTTGAAAGTGCCTTAAACTACTTTCAAGCATTCACAAAAAACTCACATGCGTTTCTCTTAAAGAGAAGCAGTCTGTTCCAACACTTCAATTCACTGTGCGAAGTGAATGGAGTGTTGCTTCAGTTTCTAAATGCTGTCCTTTCAGAGAAAATCACTTTCCTTTGAAAGTGCCTTAAGCAACTTGCAAGAATTCACAAGAAACTCACATGCGTTTCTCTGAAACAGAAGCAGTCTGTTCCAACACTTCAATTCACTGTGCGAAGTGAATGGAGTGTTGCTTCACTTTCTAAATGCTGTCCTTTCAGAGAAAATCACTTTCCTTTGAAAGTGCCTTAAGCTACTTGCAAGCATTCACAAGAAACACTAATGCGTTTCTATGAAAGAGAACCAGTCTGTTCCAACACTTCAATTCATTGCGCGAAGGGAATGGAGTGTTGCTTTACTTTCTAAATGCTGTCCTTTCAGAGAAAATCACTTTCCTTTGAAAGTGCCTTAAGCTACTTACAAACATTCAACAGAAACTCACATGCATTTCTCTGAAAGAGAAGCACTCTGTTCCAACACTTCAATTCACTGTGCGAAGTGAATGGAGTGTTGCTTCAGTTTCTAAATGCTGTCCTTTCAGAGAAAATCACTTTCCTTTGAAAGTGCCTTAAGCAACTTGCAAGCATTCACAAGAAACTCACATGCGTTTCTCTGAAAGGGAAGCAGTCTGTTCCAACACTTCAATTCACTGTGCGAAGTGAATGGAGTGTTGCTTCACTTTCTAAATGCTGTCCTTTCAGAGAAAATCACTTTCCCTTGAAAGTGCCTTAAGCTACTTACAAGCATTCACCAGAAACTCACATGCGTTTCTCTGAAAGAGAAGCAGTCTGTTCCAACACTTCAATTCACTGTGCGAAGTGAATGGAGTGTTGCTTCACTTTCTAAATGCTGTCCTTTCAGAGAAAATCACTTTCCTTTAAACGTGCCTTAAGCTACTTGCAAGCATTAGGAAGAAACTCACATGCGTTTCTCTGAAAGAGAAGCAGTCTGTTCCAACACTTCAATTCACTGTGCGAAGTGAATGGAGTGATTCTTCACTTTCTAAATGCTGTCCTTTCAGAGAAAATCACTTTCCTTTGAAAGTGCCTTAAGCTACTTACAAGCATTCACCAGAAACTCACATGCGTTTCTCTGAAATAGAAGCAGTCTGTTCCAACACTTCAATTCACTGTGCGAAGTGAATGGAGTGTTGCTTCACTTTTTAATTATGTCCTTTCAGAGAAAATCACTTTCCTTTGAAAGTGCCTTAAGCAACTTACAAACATTCACAAGAAACACTAATGCGTTTCTATGAAAGAGAAGCACTCTGTTCCAACACTTCAATTCACTGCGCGAAGGGAATGGAGTGTCGCTTCACTTTCTAAATGCTGTCCTTTCAGAGAAAATCACTTTCCTTTGAAAGTGCCTTAAGCTACTTACAAGCATTCAACAGAAACTCACATGCGTTTCTCTGAAAGAGAAGCAGTCTGTTCCAACACTTCAATTCACTGTGCGAAGTGAATGGAGTGTTGCCTCACTTTCTAAATGCTGTCCTTTCAGAGAAAATCACTTTCCTTTGAAAGTGCCTTAAACTACTTTCAAGCATTCACAAAAAACTCACATGCGTTTCTCTTAAAGAGAAGCAGTCTGTTCCAACACTTCAATTCACTGTGCAAAGTGAATGGAGTGTTGCATCAGTTTCTAAATGCTGTCCTTTCAGAGAAAATCACTTTCCTTTGAAAGTGCCTTAAGCAACTTGCAAGAATTCACAAGAAACTCACATGCGTTTCTCTGAAAGAGAAGCAGTCTGTTCCAACACTTCAATTCACTGTGCGAAGTGAATGGAGTGTTGCTTCACTTTCTAAATGCTGTCCTTTCAGAGAAAATCACTTTCCTTTGAAAGTGCCTTAAGCTACTTGCAAGCACTCACAAGAAACACTAATGCGTTTCTATGAAAGAGAACCAGTCTGTTCCAACACTTCAATTCATTGCGCGAAGGGAATGGAGTGTTGCTTTACTTTCTAAATGCTGTCCTTTCAGAGAAAATCACTTTCCTTTGAAAGTGCCTTAAGCTACTTACAAGCATTCAACAGAAACTCACATGCATTTCTCTGAAAGAGAAGCAGTCTGTTCCAACACTTCAATTCACTGTACAAAGTGAATGGAGTGTTGCTTCACTTTCTAAATGCTGTCCTTTCAGAGAAAATCACTTTCCTTTGAAAGTGCTTAAACTATTTTCAAGCATTCAAAAAAAACTCACATGCGTTTCTCTTAAAGAGAAGCAGTCTGTTCCAACACTTCAATTCACTGTGCGAAGTGAATGGAGTGTTGCTTCAGTTTCTAAATGCTGTCCTTTCAGAGAAAATCACTTTCCTTTGAAAGTGCCTTAGGCAACTTGCAAGCATTCACAAAAAACTCACATGCGTTTCTCTGAAAGAGAAGCAGTCTGTTCCAACACTTCAATTCACTGTGCGAAGTGAATGGAGTGTTGCTTCACTTTCTAAATGCTGTCCTTTCAGAGAAAATCACTTTCCTTTGAAAGTGCCCTAAGCAACTTGCAAGAATTCACAAGAAACTCACATGCGTTTCTCTGAAAGAGAAGCAGTCTGTTCCAACACTTCAATTCACTGTGCGAAGTGAATGGAGTGTTGCTTCACTTTCTAAATGCTGTCCTTTCAATGAAAATCTCTTTCCTTTGAAAGTGCCTTAAGCTTCTTGCAAGCATTCACAAGAAACACTAATGCGATTCTATGAAAGAGAAGCAGTCTGTTCCAACACTTCAATTCATTGCGCGAAGGGAATGGAGTGTTGCTTCACTTTCTAAATGCTGTCCTTTCAGAGAAAATCATTTTCCTTTGAAAGAGCCTTAAGCTACTTACAAGCATTCAACAGAAACTCACATGCGTTTCTCTGAAAGAGAAGCAGTCTGTTCCAACACTTCAATTCACTGTGCGAAGTGAATGGAGTGTTGCTTCACTTTCTAAATGCTGTCCTTTCAGAGAAAATCACTTTCCTTTGAAAGTGCCTTAAGCTACTTACAAGCATTCACCAGAAACTCACATGCGTTTCTCTGAAAGAGAAGCAGTCTGTTCCAGCACTTCAATTCACTGTGCGAAGTGAATGGAGTGTTGCTTCACTTTCTAAATGCTGTCATTTCAGAGAAAATCACTTTCCTTTGACCGTGCCTTAAGCAACTTGCAAGCATTAGGAAGAAACTCACATGCGTTTCTCTGAAAGAGAAGCAGTCTGTTCCAACACTTCAATTCACTGTGCGAAGTGAATGGAGTGTTGCCTCACTTTCTAAATGCTGTCCTTTCAGAGAAAATCACTTTCCTTTGAAAGTGCCTTAAACTACTTTCAAGCATTCACAAAAAACTCACATGCGTTTCTCTTAAAGAGAAGCAGTCTGTTCCAACACTTCAATTCACTGTGCGAAGTGAATGGAGTGTTGCTTCAGTTTCTAAATGCTGTCCTTTCAGAGAAAATCACTTTCCTTTGAAAGTGCCTTAAGCAACTTGCAAGAATTCACAAGAAACTCATATGCGTTTCTCTGAAAGAGAAGCAGTCTGTTCCAACACTTCAATTCACTGTGCGAAGTGAATGGAGTGTTGCCTCACTTTCTAAATGCTGTCCTTTCAGAGAAAATCACTTTCCTTTGAAAGTGCCTTAAGCTACTTGCAAGCATTCACAAGAAACACTAATGCGTTTCTATGAAAGAGAAGCACTCTGTTCCAACACTTCAATTCACTGCACGAAGGGAATGGAGTGTTGCTTCACTTTCTAAATGCTGTCCTTTCAGAGAAAATCACTTTCCTTTGAAAGTGCCTTAAGCTACTTACAAGCATTCAACAGAAACTCACATGCGTTTCTCTGAAAGAGAAGCAGTCTGTTCCAACACTTCAATTCACTGTGCGAAGTGAATAGAGTGTTGCCTCACTTTCTAAATGCTGTCCTTTCAGAGAAAATGACTTTCCTTTGAAAGTGCCTTAAACTACTTTCAAGCATTCACAAAAAACTCACATGCGTTTCTCTTAAAGAGAAGCAGTCTGTTCCAACACTTCAATTCACTGTGCGAAGTGAATGGAGTGTTGCTTCAGTTTCTAAATGCTGTCCTTTCAGAGAAAATCACTTTCCTTTGAAAGTGCCTTAAGCAACTTGCAAGAATTCACAAGAAACTCACATGCGTTTCTCTGAAAGAGAAGCAGTCTGTTCCAACACTTCAATTCACTGTGCGAAGTGAATGGAGTGTTGCTTCACTTTCTAAATGCTGTCCTTTCAGAGAAAATCACTTTCCTTTGAAAGTGCCTTAAGCTACTTGCAAGCATTCACAAGAAACACTAATGCGTTTCTATGAAAGAGAACCAGTCTGTTCCAACACTTCAATTCATTGCGCGAAGGGAATGGAGTGTTGCTTTACTTTCTAAATGCTGTCCTTTCAGAGAAAATCACTTTCCTTTGAAAGTGCCTTAAGCTACTTACAAACATTCAACAGAAACTCACATGCATTTCTCTGAAAGAGAAGCACTCTGTTCCAACACTTCAATTCACTGTGCGAAGTGAATGGAGTGTTGCTTCAGTTTCTAAATGCTGTCCTTTCAGAGAAAATCACTTTCCTTTGAAAGTGCCTTAAGCAACTTGCAAGCATTCACAAGAAACTCACATGCGTTTCTCTGAAAGGGAAGCAGTCTGTTCCAACACTTCAATTCACTGTGCGAAGTGAATGGAGTGTTGCTTCACTTTCTAAATGCTGTCCTTTCAGAGAAAATCACTTTCCCTCGAAAGTGCCTTAAGATACTTACAAGCATTCACCAGAAACTCACATGCGTTTCTCTGAAAGAGAAGCAGTCTGTTCCAACACTTCAATTCACTGTGCGAAGTGAATGGAGTGTTGCTTCACTTTCTAAATGCTGTCCTTTCAGAGAAAATCACTTTCCTTTAAACGTGCCTTAAGCTACTTGCAAGCATTAGGAAGAAACTCACATGCGTTTCTCTGAAAGAGAAGCAGTCTGTTCCAACACTTCAATTCACTGTGCGAAGTGAATGGAGTGATTCTTCACTTTCTAAATGCTGTCCTTTCAGAGAAAATCACTTTCCTTTGAAAGTGCCTTAAGCAACTTGCAAGCATTCACAAGAAACTCACATGCGTTTCTCTGAAAGGGAAGCAGTCTGTTCCAACACTTCAATTCACTGTGCGAAGTGAATGGAGTGTTGCTTCACTTTCTAAATGCTGTCCTTTCAGAGAAAATCACTTTCCCTCGAAAGTGCCTTAAGATACTTACAAGCATTCACCAGAAACTCACATGCGTTTCTCTGAAAGAGAAGCAGTCTGTTCCAACACTTCAATTCACTGTGCGAAGTGAATGGAGTGTTGCTTCACTTTCTAAATGCTGTCCTTTCAGAGAAAATCACTTTCCTTTAAACGTGCCTTAAGCTACTTGCAAGCATTAGGAAGAAACTCACATGCGTTTCTCTGAAAGAGAAGCAGTCTGTTCCAACACTTCAATTCACTGTGCGAAGTGAATGGAGTGATTCTTCACTTTCTAAATGCTGTCCTTTCAGAGAAAATCACTTTCCTTTGAAAGTGCCTTAAGCTACTTACAAGCATTCACCAGAAACTCACATGCGTTTCTCTGAAATAGAAGCAGTCTGTTCCAACACTTCAATTCACTGTGCGAAGTGAATGGAGTGTTGCTTCATTTTTTAATTATGTCCTTTCAGAGAAAATCACTTTCCTTTGAAAGTGCCTTAAGCAACTTACAAACATTCACAAGAAACACTAATGCGTTTCTATGAAAGAGAAGCACTCTGTTCCAACACTTCAATTCACTGCGCGAAGGGAATGGAGTGTCGCTTCACTTTCTAAATGCTGTCCTTTCAGAGAAAATCACTTTCCTTTGAAAGTGCCTTAAGCTACTTACAAGCATTCAACAGAAACTCACATGCGTTTCTCTGAAAGAGAAGCAGTCTGTTCCAACACTTCAATTCACTGTGCGAAGTGAATGGAGTGTTGCCTCACTTTCTAAATGCTGTCCTTTCAGAGAAAATCACTTTCCTTTGAAAGTGCCTTAAACTACTTTCAAGCATTCACAAAAAACTCACATGCGTTTCTCTTAAAGAGAAGCAGTCTGTTCCAACACTTCAATTCACTGTGCAAAGTGAATGGAGTGTTGCATCAGTTTCTAAATGCTGTCCTTTCAGAGAAAATCACTTTCCTTTGAAAGTGCCTTAAGCAACTTGCAAGAATTCACAAGAAACTCACATGCGTTTCTCTGAAAGAGAAGCAGTCTGTTCCAACACTTCAATTCACTGTGGGAAGTGAATGGAGTGTTGCTTCACTTTCTAAATGCTGTCCTTTCAGAGAAAATCACTTTCCTTTGAAAGTGCCTTAAGCTACTTGCAAGCACTCACAAGAAACACTAATGCGTTTCTATGAAAGAGAACCAGTCTGTTCCAACACTTCAATTCACTGTACAAAGTGAATGGAGTGTTGCTTCACTTTCTAAATGCTGTCCTTTCAGAGAAAATCACTTTCCTTTGAACGTGCTTAAACTACTTTCAAGCATTCAAAAAAAACTCACATGCGTTTCTCTTAAAGAGAAGCAGTCTGTTCCAACACTTCAATTCACTGTGCGAAGTGAATGGAGTGTTGCTTCAGTTTCTAAATGCTGTCCTTTCAGAGAAAATCACTTTCCTTTGAAAGTGCCTTAGGCAACTTGCAAGCATTCACAAAAAACTCACATGCGTTTCTCTGAAAGAGAAGCAGTCTGTTCCAACACTTCAATTCACTGTGCGAAGTGAATGGAGTGTTGCTTCACTTTCTAAATGCTGTCCTTTCAGAGAAAATCACTTTCCTTTGAAAGTGCCTTAAGCTACTTACAAGCATTCACCAGAAACTCACATGCGTTTCTCTGAAAGAGAAGCAGTCTGTTCCAATACTTCAATTAAATCTGCGAAGTGAATGGAGTGTTGCTTCAATTTCTAAATGCTGTCCTTTCCGAGAAAATCACTTTCCTTTGAAAGTACCTTAAGCTACTTACAAGCATTCAACAGAAACTCACATGCATTTCTCTGAAAGAGAAGCAGTCTGTTCCAACACTTCAATTCACTGTGCGAAGTGAATGGAGTGTTTCTTCACTTTCTAAATGCTGTCCTTTCAGAGAAAATCACTTTCCTTTGAAAGTGCCTTAAGCTACTTACAAGCATTCACCAGAAACTCACATGCGTTTCTCTGAAAGAGAAGCAGTCTGTTCCAACACTTCAATTCACTGTGTGAAGTGAATGGAGTGTTGTCTCACTTTTTAAATGCTGTCCTTTCAGAGAAAATCACTTTCCTTTGAAAGTGCCTTAAGCTACTGGCAAGCATTAGGAAGAAACTCACATGCGTTTCTCTGAAAGAGAAGCAGTCTGTTCCAACACTTCAATTCACTGTGTGAAGTGAATGGAGTGTTGCCTCACTTTTTAAATGCGGTCCTTTCAGAGAAAATCACTTTCCTTTGAAAGTGCCTTAAGCTACTTACAAGCATTCAACAGAAACTCACATGCGTTTCTCTGAAAGAGAAGCAGTCTGTTCCAACACTTCAATTCAATGTGCGAAGTGAATGGAGTGTTGCTTCACTTTCTAAATGCTGTCCTTTCAGAGAAAATCACTTTCCTTTGAAAGTGCCTTAAGCTACTTACAAGCATTCAACAGAAACTCACATGCATTTCTCTGAAAGAGAAGCAGTCTGTTCCAACACTTCAATTCACTGTGCGAAGTGAATGGAGTGTTGCTTCACTTTCTAAATGCTGTTCTTTCAGAGAAAATCACTTTCCTTTGAAAGTGCCTTAAGCTACTTGCAAGCATTAGGAAGAAGCTCACATGCGTTTCTCTGAAAGAGAAGCAGTCTGTTCCAACACTTCACTTCACTGTGCGAAGTGAATGGAGTGTTGCTTCACTTTCTAAATGCTGTCCTTTCAGAGAAAATCACTTTCCTTTGAAAGTGCCTTAAGCTACTTGCAAGCATTAGGAAGAAACTCACATGCGTTTCTCTGAAAGAGAAGCAGTCTGTTCCAACACTTCAATTCACTGTGTGAAGTGAATGGAGTGTTGCCTCACTTTCTAAATGCTGTCCTTTCAGAGAAAATCACTTTCTTTTGAAAGTGCCTTAAGCAACTTACAAGCATTCACAAGAAACACTAATGCGTTTCTATGAAAGAGAAGCACTCTGTTCCAACACTTCGATTCACTGCACGAAGGGAATGGAGTGTTGCTTCACTTTCTAAATGCTGTCCTTTCAGAGAAAATCACTTTCCTTTGATAGTGCCTTAAGCTACTTGCAAGCATTAGGAAGAAACTCACATGCGTTTCTGTGAAAGAGAAGCATCTGTTCCAACACTTCAATTCACAGTGCGAAGTGACTGGAGTGTTGCTTCACTTTCTAAATTCTGTCCTTTCAGAGAAAATCACTTTCCTTTGAAAGTGCCTTAAACTACTTTCAAGCATTCACAAAAAACTCACATGCGTTTCTCTGAAGGAGAAGCAGTCTGTTCCAACACTTCAATTCACAGTGCGAAGTGAATGGAGTGTTGCTTCAGTTTCTAAATGCTGTCCTTTCAGAGAAAATCACTTTCCTTTGAAAGTGCCTTAAGCTACTTACAAGCATTCAACAGAAACTCACATGCACTTCTCTGAAAGAGAAGCAGTCTGTTCCAACACTTCAATTCACTGTGCGAAGTGAATGGAGTGTTGCTTCACTTTCTAAATGCTGTCCTTTCAGAGAAAATCACTTTCCTTTGAAAGTGCCTTAAGCTACTTGCAAGCATTCACAAGAAACACTAATGCGTTTCTATGAAAGATAAGCAGTCTTTTCCAACACTTCAATTCATTGCGCGAAGGGAATGGAGTGTTGCTTTACTTTATAAATGCTGTCCTTTCAGAGAAAATCACTTTCCTTTGAAAGAGCCTTAAGCTACTTACAAGCATTCAACAGAAACTCACATGCATTTCTCAGAAAGAGAAGCAGTCTGTTCCAACACTTCAATTCACTGTACAAAGTGAATGGAGTGTTGCTTCACTTTCTAAATGCTGTCCTTTCAGAGAAAATCACTTTCCTTTGAAAGTGCCTAAGCAACTTGCAAGCATTCACAAGAAACACTAATGCGTTTCTATGAAAGAGAAGCACTATGTTCCAACACTTCAATTCACTGCACGAAGGGAATGGAGTGTTGTTTCACTTTCTAAATGCTGTCCTTTCAGAGAAAATCACTTTCCTTTTAAAGTGCCTTAAGCTACTTACAAGCATTAGGAAGAAACTCACATGCGTTTCTCTGAAAGAGAAGCAGTCTGTTCCAACACTTCAATTCACTGTGCGAAGTGAATGGAGTGTTGCATCACTTTCTAAATTCTGTCCTTTCAGAGAAAATCACTTTCCTTTGAAAGTGCCTTAAACTACTTTCAAGCATTCACAAAAAACTCACATGCGTTTCTCTTACAGAGAAGCAGTCTGTTCCAACACTTCAATTCACTGTGCGAAGTGATTGGAGTGTTGCTTCAGTTTCTAAATGCTGTCCTTTCAGAGAAAATCACTTTCCTTTGAAAGTGCCTTAAGCAACTTGCAAGCATTCACAAGAAACACTAATGCGTTTCTATGAAAGATAAGCAGTCTTTTCCAACACTTCAATTCATTGCGCGAAGGGAATGGAGTGTTGCTTTACTTTATAAATGATGTCCTTTCAGAGAAAATCACTCTCCTTTGAAAGAGCCTTAAGCTACTTACAAGCATTCAACAGAAACTCACATGCATTTCTCTGAAAGAGAAGCAGTCTGTTCCAACACTTCAATTCACTGTACAAAGTGAATGGAGTGTTGCTTCACTTTCTAAATGCTGTCCTTTCAGAGAAAATCACTTTCCTTTGAAAGTGCCTAAGCAACTTGCAAGCATTCACAAGAAACACTAATGCGTTTCTATGAAAGAGAAGCACTATGTTCCAACACTTCAATTCACTGCACGAAGGGAATGGAGTGTTGTTTCACTTTCTAAATGCTGTCCTTTCAGAGAAAATCACTTTCCTTTTAAAGTGCCTTAAGCTACTTACAAGCATTAGGAAGAAACTCACATGCGTTTCTCTGAAAGAGAAGCAGTCTGTTCCAACACTTCAATTCACTGTGTGAAGTGAATGCAGTGTTGCTTCACTTTCTAAATGCTGTCCTTTCAGAGAAAATCACTTTCCTTTGAAAGTGCCTTAAGCTACTAACAAGCATTCACCAGAAACTCACATGCGTTTCTCTGAAAGAGAAGCAGTCTGTTCCAATACTTCAATTCACTCTGCGAAGTGAATGGAGTGTTGCTTCACTTTCTAAGTGCTGTCCTTTCAGAGAAAATCACTTTCCTTTGAAAGTGCCTTAAGCTACTTACAAGCATTCAACAGAAACTCACATGCATTTCTCTGAAAGAGAAGCTGTCTGTTCCAACACTTCAATTCACTGTGCGAAGTGAATGGAGTGTTGCTTCACTTTCTAAATGCTGTCCTTTCAGAGAAAATCACTTTCCTTTGAAAGTGCCTTAAGCTACTTACAAGCATTCAACAGAAACTCACATGCGTTTTTCGGAAAGAGAAGCAGTCTGTTCCAACACTTCAATTCACTGTGCGAAGTGAATGGAGTGTTGCTTCACTTTCTAAATGCTGTCCTTTCAGAGAAAATCACTTTCCTTTGAAAGTGCCTTAAGCTACTTTCTAGCATTCACAGGAAACACACATGCGTTTCTCTGAAAGAGAAGCACTCTGTTCCAACACTTCAATTCACTGTGTGAAGTGAATGGAGTGTTGCCTCACTTTCTAAATGCTGTCCTTTCAGAGAAAATCACTTTCCTTTGAAAGTGCCTTAAGCTACTTACAAGCATTCAACAGAAACTCACATGCGTTTCTCTGAAAGAGAAGCAGTCTGTTCCAACACTTCAATTCAATGTGCGAAGTGAATGGAGTGTTGCTTCACTTTCTAAATGCTGTCCTTTCAGAGAAAATCACTTTCCTTTGAAAGTGCCTTAAGCTACTTGCAAGCATTAGGAAGAAACTCACATGCGTTTCTCTGAAAGAGAAGCAGTCTGTTCCAACACTTCAATTCACTGTGTGAAGTGAATAGAGGGTTGCCTCACTTTCTAAATGCTGTCCTTTCAGAGAAAATCACTTTCCTTTGAAAGTGCCTTAAGCTACTTACAAGCATTCACCAGAAACTCACATGCGTTTCTCTGAAAGTGAAGCAGTCTCTTCCAATACTTCAATTTACTCTGCGAAGTGAATGGAGTGTTGCTTCACTTTCTAAATGCTGTCCTTTCAGATAAAATCACTTTCCTTTGAAAGTGCCTTAAGCTACTTACAAGCATTCAACAGAAACTCACATGCATTTCTCTGAAAGGGAAGCAGTCTGTTCCAACACTTCAATTCACTGTGCGAAGTGAATGGAGTGTTGCTTCACTTTCTAAATGCTGTCCTTTCAGAGAAAATCACTTTCCTTTGAAAGTGCCTTAAGCTACTTACAAGCATTCACCAGAAACTCACATGCGATTCTCTGAAAGAGAAGCAGTCTGTTCCAACACTTCAATTCACTGTGCGAAGTGAATGGAGTGTTGCTTCACTTTCTAAATGCTGTTCTTTCAGAGAAAATCACTTTCCTTTGAAAGTGCCTTAAGCTACTTGCAAGCATTAGGAAGAAACTCTCATGCGTTTCTCTGAAAGAGAAGCAGTCTGTTCCAACACTTCAATTCACTGTGTGAAGTGAATGGAGTGTTGCCTCACTTTCTAAATGCTGTCCTTTCAGACAAAATTACTTTCCTTTGAAAGTGCCTTAAGCTACTTACAAGCATTCACCAGAAACTCATATGCGTTTCTCTGAAAGAGAAGCAGTCTGTTCCAACACTTCAATTCAATGTGCGAAGTGAATGGAGTGTTGCTTCACTTTCTAAATGCTGTCCTTTCAGAGAAAATCACTTTCCTTTGAAAGTGCCTTAAGCTACTAACAAGCATTCAACAGAAACTCACATGCATTTCTCTGAAAGAGAAGCAGTCTGTTCCAACACTTCAATTCACTGTGCGAAGTGAATGGAGTGTTGCTTCACTTTCTAAATTCTGTCCTTTCAGAGAAAATCACTTTCCTTTGAAAATGCCTTAAGCAACTTGCAAGAATTCACAAGAAACACTAATGCGTTTATATGAAAGAGAAGCACTCTGTTCCAACACCTCAATTCACTGCACGATGGGAAGGGAGTGTTGCTTCACTTTCTAAATGCTGTCCTTTCAGAGAAAATCACTTTCCTTTGAAAGTGCCTTAAGCTACTTACAAGCATTCACCAGAAACTCACATGCGTTTCTCTGAAAGAGAAGCAGTCGGTTCCAACACTTCAATTCACGGTGCGAAGTGAATGGAGTGTTGCTTCACTTTCTAAATGCTGTCCTTTCAGAGAAAATCACTTTCCTTTGAAAGTGCCTTAAGCTACTTGTAAGCATTAGGAAGAAACTCACATGCGTTTCTCTGAAAGAGAAGCAGTCTGTTTCCAAACTTCAATTCACTGTGCGAAGTGAATGGAGTGTTGCCTCACTTTCTAAATGCTGTCCTTTCAGAGAAAATCACTTTCCTTTGAAAGTGACTTAAACTACTTTCAAGCATTCATAAAAAACTCACATGCATTTCTCTGAAAGAGAAGCAGTCTGTTCCAACACTTCAATTCACTGTGAGAAGTGAATGGAGTGTTGCTTCACTTTCTAAATGCTGTCCTTTCAGAGAAAATAACTTTCCTTTGATAGTGCCTTAAGCTACTTGCAAGCATTAGGAAGAAACTCACATGCGATTCTCTGAAAGAGAAGCAGTCTGTTCCAACACTTCAATTCACTGTGTGAAGTGAATAGAGTGTTGCCTCACTTTCTAAATGCTGTCCTTTCAGAGAATATCACTTTCCTTTGAAAGTGCCTTAAGCTACATGCAAGCATTAGGAAGAAACTCACATGCGTTTTTCTGAAAGAGAAGCAGTCTGTTCCAATACTTCAATTCACTGTGCGAAGTGAATGGAGTGTTGCATCACTTTCTAAATGCTGTCTTTCAGAGAAAATCACTTTCCATTGAAAGTGCCTTAAACTACTTTCAAGCATTCACAAAAAACTCACATGCGTTTCTCTTAAAGAGAAGCAGTCTGTTTCAACAATTCAATTCACTGTGCGAAGTGAATGGAGTGTTGCTTCAGTTTCTAAATGCTGTCCTTTCAGAGAAAATCACTTTCCTTTGAAAGTGCCTTAAGCAACTTGCAAGAATTCACAAGAAACTCACATGCGTTTCTCTGAAAGAGAAGCAGTCTGTTCCAACACTTCAATTCACTGTGTGAAGTGAATGGAGTGTTGCTTCACTTTCTAAATGCTGTCCTTTCAGAGAAAATCACTTTCCTTTGAAAGTGCCTTAAGCTACTTACAAGCATTCACCAGAAACTCACATGCGTTTCTCTGAAAGAGAAGCTGTCTGTTCCAATACTTCAATTCACTCTGCGAAGTGAATGGAGTGTTGCATCACTTTCTAAATTCTGTCCTTTCAGAGAAAATCACTTTCCTTTGAAAGTGCCTTAAACTACTTTCAAGCATTCACAAAAAACTCACATGCGTTTCCCTTAAAGAGAAGCAGTCTGTTCCAACACTTCAATTCACTGTGCGAAGTGAATGGAGTGTTGCTTCAGTTTCTAAATGCTGTCCTTTCAGAGAAAATCACTTTCCTTTGAAAGTGCCTTAAGCAACTTGCAAGAATTCACAAGAAACTCACATGTGTTTCTCTGAAAGAGAAGCAGTCTGTTCCAACACTTCAATTCACTGTGCGAAGTGAATGGAGTGTTGCTTCACTTTCTAAATGCTGTCCTTTCAGAGAAAATCACTTTCCTTTGAAAGTGCCTTAAGCTACTTGCAAGCATTCACAAGAAACACTAATGCGTTTCTATGAAAGAGAACCAGTCTGTTCCAACACTTCAATTCATTGCGCGAAGGGAATGGAGTGTTGCTTTACTTTCTAAATGCTGTCCTTTCAGAGAAAATCACTTTCCTTTGAAAGTGCCTTAAGCTACTTACAAACATTCAACAGAAACTCACATGCATTTCTCTGAAAGAGAAGCAGTCTGTTCCAACACTTCAATTCACTGTGCGAAGTGAATGGAGTGTTGCTTCAGTTTCTAAATGCTGTCCTTTCAGAGAAAATCACTTTCCTTTGAAAGTGCCTTAAGCAACTTGCAAGCATTCACAAGAAACTCACATGCGTTTCTCTGAAAGGGAAGCAGTCTGTTCCAACACTTCAATTCACTGTGCGAAGTGAATGGAGTGTTGCTTCACTTTCTAAATGCTGTCCTTTCAGAGAAAATCACTTTCCCTTGAAAGTGCCTTAAGCTACTTACAAGCATTCACCAGAAACTCACATGCGTTTCTCTGAAAGAGAAGCAGTCTGTTCCAACACTTCAATTCACTGTGCGAAGTGAATGGAGTGTTGCTTCACTTTCTAAATGCTGTCCTTTCAGAGAAAATCACTTTCCTTTAAACGTGCCTTAAGCTACTTGCAAGCATTAGGAAGAAACTCACATGCGTTTCTCTGAAAGAGAAGCAGTCTGTTCCAACACTTCAATTCACTGTGCGAAGTGAATGGAGTGATTCTTCACTTTCTAAATGCTGTCCTTTCAGAGAAAATCACTTTCCTTTGAAAGTGCCTTAAGCTACTTACAAGCATTCACCAGAAACTCACATGCGTTTCTCTGAAATAGAAGCAGTCTGTTCCAACACTTCAATTCACTGTGCGAAGTGAATGGAGTGTTGCTTCACTTTTTAATTATGTCCTTTCAGAGAAAATCACTTTCCTTTGAAAGTGCCTTAAGCAACTTACAAACATTCACAAGAAACACTAATGCGTTTCTATGAAAGAGAAGCACTCTGTTCCAACACTTCAATTCACTGCGCGAAGGGAATGGAGTGTCGCTTCACTTTCTAAATGCTGTCCTTTCAGAGAAAATCACTTTCCTTTGAAAGTGCCTTAAGCTACTTACAAGCATTCAACAGAAACTCACATGCGTTTCTCTGAAAGAGAAGCAGTCTGTTCCAACACTTCAATTCACTGTGCGAAGTGAATGGAGTGCTGCCTCACTTTCTAAATGCTGTCCTTTCAGAGAAAATCACTTTCCTTTGAAAGTGCCTTAAACTACTTTCAAGCATTCACAAAAAACTCACATGCGTTTCTCTTAAAGAGAAGCAGTCTGTTCCAACACTTCAATTCACTGTGCAAAGTGAATGGAGTGTTGCATCAGTTTCTAAATGCTGTCCTTTCAGAGAAAATCACTTTCCTTTGAAAGTGCCTTAAGCAACTTGCAAGAATTCACAAGAAACTCACATGCGTTTCTCTGAAAGAGAAGCAGTCTGTTCCAACACTTCAATTCACTGTGCGAAGTGAATGGAGTGTTGCTTCACTTTCTAAATGCTGTCCTTTCAGAGAAAATCACTTTCCTTTGAAAGTGCCTTAAGCTACTTGCAAGCACTCACAAGAAACACTAATGCGTTTCTATGAAAGAGAACCAGTCTGTTCCAACACTTCAATTCATTGCGCGAAGGGAATGGAGTGTTGCTTTACTTTCTAAATGCTGTCCTTTCAGAGAAAATCACTTTCCTTTGAAAGAGTCTTAAGCTACTTACAAGCATTCAACAGAAACTCACATGCATTTCTCTGAAAGAGAAGCAGTCTGTTCCAACACTTCAATTCACTGTACAAAGTGAATGGAGTGTTGCTTCACTTTCTAAATGCTGTCCTTTCAGAGAAAATCACTTTCCTTTGAAAGTGCTTAAACTATTTTCAAGCATTCAAAAAAAACTCACATGCGTTTCTCTTAAAGAGAAGCAGTCTGTTCCAACACTTCAATTCACTGTGCGAAGTGAATGGAGTGTTGCTTCAGTTTCTAAATGCTGTCCTTTCAGAGAAAATCACTTTCCTTTGAAAGTGCCTTAGGCAACTTGCAAGCATTCACAAAAAACTCACATGCGTTTCTCTGAAAGAGAAGCAGTCTGTTCCAACACTTCAATTCACTGTGCGAAGTGAATGGAGTGTTGCTTCACTTTCTAAATGCTGTCCTTTCAGAGAAAATCACTTTCCTTTGAAAGTGCCCTAAGCAACTTGCAAGAATTCACAAGAAACTCACATGCGTTTCTCTGAAAGAGAAGCAGTCTGTTCCAACACTTCAATTCACTGTGCGAAGTGAATGGAGTGTTGCTTCACTTTCTAAATGCTGTCCTTTCAATGAAAATCTCTTTCCTTTGAAAGTGCCTTAAGCTTCTTGCAAGCATTCACAAGAAACACTAATGCGATTCTATGAAAGAGAAGCAGTCTGTTCCAACACTTCAATTCATTGCGCGAAGGGAATGGAGTGTTGCTTCACTTTCTAAATGCTGTCCTTTCAGAGAAAATCACTTTCCTTTGAAAGAGCCTTAAGCTACTTACAAGCATTCAACAGAAACTCACATGCGTTTCTCTGAAAGAGAAGCAGTCTGTTCCAACACTTCAATTCACTGTGCGAAGTGAATGGAGTGTTGCTTCACTTTCTAAATGCTGTCCTTTCAGAGAAAATCACTTTCCTTTGAAAGTGCCTTAAGCTACTTACAAGCATTCACCAGAAACTCACATGCGTTTCTCTGAAAGAGAAGCAGTCTGTTCCAGCACTTCAATTCACTGTGCGAAGTGAATGGAGTGTTGCTTCACTTTCTAAATGCTGTCATTTCAGAGAAAATCACTTTCCTTTGACCGTGCCTTAAGCAACTTGCAAGCATTAGGAAGAAACTCACATGCGTTTCTCTGAAAGAGAAGCAGTCTGTTCCAACACTTCAATTCACTGTGCGAAGTGAATGGAGTGTTGCCTCACTTTCTAAATGCTGTCCTTTCAGAGAAAATCACTTTCCTTTGAAAGTGCCTTAAACTACTTTCAAGCATTCACAAAAAACTCACATGCGTTTCTCTTAAAGAGAAGCAGTCTGTTCCAACACTTCAATTCACTGTGCGAAGTGAATGGAGTGTTGCTTCAGTTTCTAAATGCTGTCCTTTCAGAGAAAATCACTTTCCTTTGAAAGTGCCTTAAGCAATTTGCAAGAATTCACAAGAAACTCATATGCGTTTCTCTGAAAGAGAAGCAGTCTGTTCCAACACTTCAATTCACTGTGCGAAGTGAATGGAGTGTTGCCTCACTTTCTAAATGCTGTCCTTTCAGAGAAAATCACTTTCCTTTGAAAGTGCCTTAAGCTACTTGCAAGCATTCACAAGAAACACTAATGCGTTTCTATGAAAGAGAAGCACTCTGTTCCAACACTTCAATTCACTGCACGAAGGGAATGGAGTGTTGCTTCACTTTCTAAATGCTGTCCTTTCAGAGAAAATCACTTTCCTTTGAAAGTGCCTTAAGCTACTTACAAGCATTCAACAGAAACTCACATGCGTTTCTCTGAAAGAGAAGCAGTCTGTTCCAACACTTCAATTCACTGTGCGAAGTGAATAGAGTGTTGCCTCACTTTCTAAATGCTGTCCTTTCAGAGAAAATGACTTTCCTTTGAAAGTGCCTTAAACTACTTTCAAGCATTCACAAAAAACTCACATGCGTTTCTCTTAAAGAGAAGCAGTCTGTTCCAACACTTCAATTCACTGTGCGAAGTGAATGGAGTGTTGCTTCAGTTTCTAAATGCTGTCCTTTCAGAGAAAATCACTTTCCTTTGAAAGTGCCTTAAGCAACTTGCAAGAATTCACAAGAAACTCACATGCGTTTCTCTGAAACAGAAGCAGTCTGTTCCAACACTTCAATTCACTGTGCGAAGTGAATGGAGTGTTGCTTCACTTTCTAAATGCTGTCCTTTCAGAGAAAATCACTTTCCTTTGAAAGTGCCTTAAGCTACTTGCAAGCATTCACAAGAAACACTAATGCGTTTCTATGAAAGAGAACCAGTCTGTTCCAACACTTCAATTCATTGCGCGAAGGGAATGGAGTGTTGCTTTACTTTCTAAATGCTGTCCTTTCAGAGAAAATCACTTTCCTTTGAAAGTGCCTTAAGCTACTTACAAACATTCAACAGAAACTCACATGCATTTCTCTGAAAGAGAAGCACTCTGTTCCAACACTTCAATTCACTGTGCGAAGTGAATGGAGTGTTGCTTCAGTTTCTAAATGCTGTCCTTTCAGAGAAAATCACTTTCCTTTGAAAGTGCCTTAAGCAACTTGCAAGCATTCACAAGAAACTCACATGCGTTTCTCTGAAAGGGAAGCAGTCTGTTCCAACACTTCAATTCACTGTGCGAAGTGAATGGAGTGTTGCTTCACTTTCTAAATGCTGTCCTTTCAGAGAAAATCACTTTCCCTTGAAAGTGCCTTAAGCTACTTACAAGCATTCACCAGAAACTCACATGCGTTTCTCTGAAAGAGAAGCA